>NC_090888.1:59017940-59020440 GCF_036669925.1 Montipora capricornis
GCTAGTTTTCTACACCATCTGAGCGTTAGCCCTACTAATGGAAATGAGCCCACACAAGGACAGAGAAAAACTGACCAGGGTGGGAATTGAACTCACGATCTTCGGGTTGGATCACCGCTGCTCTACCGACTGAGCTACAAGGTCAGACGGGAGCAGGCCGTGGGAACTGAAGATGTTAAGGTCACGGCCGCAATGAACATGATCCGGATCCAGATCCGGCGTCATATAAGTGCTGAGTTCGTTGGTGCTCTATGCTGCTCCGAGAGCTTTTTCTCCCGGTATTCCGGTTTTCCCCTCTCCTCAAAAACCAACATTTGATTTGATTTGTGTTAATTTGTTGATTTCAATTTGCAGTGTCCCTCATTAGTGCTCCAGCGCTAGAAAACTAGACACTTAAATAAAGCAGTTCCTTTCTTTTCCTTTCCGACTTCCGGATGAGACTTGAACCCCAGCACCCTCTTTAGTCTTGTTAGGTGCTCTAACCAATGAACTTCTGGAGACAGTCACATGAGTTGCCATCCAATATAGAATATAATATATATTTTTTCTCAGTGTGTGAGCTTGCGGAATTCAACAAATCCTGCAATGTGATTGGTTCCGGGAGCGGGCGGAATTTTCTCATTCCGGCCCGCTTACCGCGGGTGGAATCCAACCCTAGGTTGCGTGAGCTTGTATGATGACCTTGAATTTCCATTTTTTTTGACACCTAATCCGTTTACATATAGAAGTTACTTTTTGTTAGACAAGAGTCAAATAAAGATATGTCTATTTGAAACGTTCAGTTTGTAAATCGCTTTAATACTACATTCGTTATCAAGCGCGGTACGAGTCAACAATTAAAAAGTGATTCAGAGAGGAAGGGAGAGAGAAAGGAAAAAATAAATAAGTTATTTACCAGCTAAGGGTCCGTCCGTATAGCGAAAAACTGTGACCTTAGTCTTGAAAATGCTGCCCGAGGCCGCATGGGCAGCATTTTCAAGACCTCGGTCACAGTTTTTCGCTTTACGGACCTCCCAGCTGGCAAATAACATATATTTAGGCAATACTAAAAGCGGAGCTCCTTAATTATTACTTATTTATGTTATTGTTTTCAGATATCTGCTTACCATACGACCAGCCAGCCTGCTCACCACGGCTATAAATTAGTCTATTTTCTGATTTTCTTTCTTGTTCTTTCGTCGTTTTTGTCACCATTATTCCGACCCTGTTTTCTTGTGCTCGTGCTTGCTCTTGCTTCCGCTTCTTGCGACTATAATTCCATCTCTTTATTCGGGCCCTTTTCGTGCTCTGCTTGTTTGTCACTGATATTTCGCCACACGGTTTTCTCGCTCTCAGCCTCCGACTTTCATGTTGAGCATTGCTTACTGGTTTTTTAATCTCTCTCTCTCTCTCTTTCTAATGTTTTCTCGTTGTACGACATATCAAAAAAAGTCTTTAGCTTCATTTCTGGTACTCTTCAAAACTTTTGCTAGTTTTTGCAAAATCGCAATGTCAAATGCAGTAAGCTGGCCATGCAACTTCCCGCCAAAAACGCGGGCTCTCGCAGGGCGAAATTTCCTCCATGAGAAGTTCAGTTGGTATAATGACGTCATAAACAATTTCTGCCATCCGCGGGTTTACATATTTTCAGAAGCATGGTGCTCCACGGGCATGCGTTCGGCGCGCGGAACCCAGCAAAAATCCGACATCAAGATCGATAGGATGACAACCCAAGTGACTGCGTGATAGCGTGACGCAGCTCTGTTTCAAAACTCACAGAGTATTCTCATATGAAATCATTTCATGCAATTTCGCATATTAAATACGTCTTTCTGCCGACCGGTTGGTTCAGTAAACCACTTTAAAAAATACCATAATACTCTTTGTTTGTCTTAAAACGTTTGCGTAAGCATTGTTTCCAGTTTCTCTTTGACTTACAGTAGTTTCAAGAAAAATAAAAAGAATGCTTATGCAAAAATTTTAGAAGGCAGACAAAGAGTATTACGGTCTGTCGGTTGAGCATCGGTACGCAACATATCCTCTACCTCTGAAATGACGATTATCGAGAATTCGTAATTTTGCCTGGATTGACTGTTATCGTCAATTTAGATTACTCTGTCCCAAGAGTTGTGGTAGCAGAAAGTAAAATGAAAATATCAAAAGGATACAAAACTGCGACAGTAATCCCTCAAAGACTAACACTGCTCTCAGTGAGAGTCCGACAAGACGGTCTCCCCTTTAAGGACGTTCGCGCCGAAATCTTCCTAAGGTGAGATTTTCTTCATTTCTCGCCTAGAGTTAGGTCATAAAGTACTTACTCCAAAAATGAACAAAAAAAATGGGGGTCACCGACTTTGTTTCGGAGAAAATGGCAGTGGAAAAATGCCTTAATTTCGAGAAATCGGTCATAATAGCGAGATGTAGGCTCATCTGCTCATCCATCGAAAATCATAAAAATAAACTGTTGGAGTGAAAGTTTCCATGCATAGGCTTTTAGGAGTGAGATTTTTAGATAATTGTA
>NC_090888.1:59022940-59090440 GCF_036669925.1 Montipora capricornis
TTAAAAACACAACTTTTTCCCTTGCGTCCATGATTGCTTTATCGATTTCCATTTTCAAAGATTCCTTACTTCAGAGATTCCCCGTTCTGGAGGTTTCCTATTTTATTGAGTTCCCCCTTAACTTTAAGAAAATCGTTCCCCGTTCTCTGTTTGCCATCCCTCGATTCCCAGTTCCTAGTTTTTGAGCCAATAGGTTATTTCGAGGTTCATGTTTGCGTCCTCATCAAAGCGAGTCTAAAAGCAAAGTTTTTCTTATGGAAATTAGTTTTTATTCATATTTACAGTAGAACTAATTACAATCATAAGAACTTCGCACTTAGCCTAGCTTTGAAAAGGACGCAGACATGAACTCGGAAATGGCCTAATCCCAAAATAAAACGTAACATAAAATATTAAGCTTATACACGACTGAGACTGTAGCAATATCAGCTGATAATGGAGGCTGCAAAAGCTCTAATTGTTACTATTTAACATTTTAGCGACATTCAGAGAATCTGTTCATCGTTCAAACAACAGGGAAAACGTTTAAAACAAAAAAAAAAGACAAATTTGGTCATCCTCATTGTATGAACACAAAAAAATAAAATCCAGAATTAGAAATAATTATGTACATATCCAACAATACAGTAACAAAATCTTACATGGCTTTGAGTAAATTTAAAATTTTGTCAAAATCCGCTTGCTTCCAGTACACTGAGACAAATACGTCTATGGTTTCATCTAGCTGAGCGTGTAACCAGCCTAACTCCCTTCAAGGGAGACGATACCGCAGTACTTTGTAGCTTCAAGTTCTCCAGTACATAATTTTTCTTCTGTTTAACTGCCCTACGAGATGAGCTCGCACTCGTAGAGAGGATTTTTGCCCGTGCATTGGGTGGGTTGTAGTCAGCGGTTGTGCCTAGGACGTCATATGTCCACTGCATGTCCGATGTCTGGACCACAAGTTTTGCCTTGTGTGTTTTCCCGTATATTTGGGGCTTGTATGCGACCCTAATGAGGGTCCCTTCGGTACCCGCTGGAGACAGCTCTCCAGACGACGGAGTGACCGTAAACTCCTCGTCAGAACTGGGAGCAAAGAATGCTTCGAATGGGAGAGGTTGTCTGAAAGGCAAGAAAATTATTGACTTTCCTCTAAAACGATGGAATAGCATCACACCAGAAAAGTCGTTACTACGATACATCCAACTTCCTTCTTTCATGTTGGAAAGAGTTCCACAAAGATTGGAATGCTCCACCGAAAAGATTGCATTCGGTCAAGCTTTGCGGCTTACCGCAAGTTTTTTTGTGGAAAGCAAATAAAATATTTTCTGCTGTGAAGCGGCGGGGTCGCAAAAGGACTTAAACTTATGTCTCCTCTCGTAATCAGAATAAACAACGGCTAATTTGTTGAGTGGAGAGGTGGAGTTTCTTCCAGCAACTTAAGTTATATTTTTCAAAATCCCAATGCGTTTTGAAAAAAAATTGTTTCGGGTTTTACTTGTCTTATCTTGTCAAAGTACGATTCAAGACCCAAAGTTTCGACCCTCCTGCCTAGTGTCTTCCTTAAAGTGCTCAATTTGACCAACTCACTACACTAAGTGACCAAAGTTTTAAGCCCTTATTTAAAAAAGACACCTGTTTATTTGAGGACGGTGCCTACTATTGTTATTGCGCATACGTTCTGCGCATCACCAGATACTTGGATTTCCTATCGGTAGTGCTTACTAATGCAGGGATATTTTTGCGCGGTTTAAAACTATTCGGAGAAAGCAGAACTTAGCAAGTGCTCTTGCTATCCAAAAAGAAAGCTGAGGGTAGCTATGCATTTTTCAGAGATAATTAAGATATAATTTGGAAAGGAACGCCATAACTTGCTTTGTATCAGTAAAGCTTTTTGCTAATATTGTTGATTAATTATCTTTGAAAAATGCGTGGTTACCCCCAACTTTCTTTTTGAAATTTAATAACACTTGTTGAGATCTGCTTTTCCCGCATACCCATACAACCGCGTTAAAATACCTTTGAATTAATAGGCACCGTCCTAAAGCTGGAATTTTCCTATTTAATGGTCCGCCATAACTATCTTTAAAATCTCGAGAGAACTGGATCGAGGAGAAAATGACGTCAAAGACTCAATAGTTTAAGAATGCAATGCGTGTGTACGCGGCTGAATTAAATACAGCACGGGAGTTTCGGGCTTTTAGACTGTTGAACTCGTGTTTTGCACACATAATAAGCTACGTTTACAATCTGAATTTTAAGCTAGTGAATAAATCACGTCTCTTTTCCCAAGATTTAACCCTCTGAGATCCAATCGATCATTTTGAACGTGAGTAATGGCGGACCGTGAAATCCAAAACTTACACTCAAAGTAAACGGCCTTTGGATAAAAATCAAAGCTCAAAATTTTGCCAGTCAGATGTTAAGCAAACACACTTTCAAAATCTGAAGGAAAAAAGGAAGTGATTTTCTTGATCACAGGGGCACTTAAGTTTAAAACAGATTAGCACCAAGCCGCGTATGATTGTCAATTGCAATGTGAACCTTAATGTTTACCGAATACGTACTGCTATCAAATTCCAAAAATTCATCACTTTGGAAGGCATAAACGTTGTAAAAATAGCAGCGGTTTCGGTATGCCGTTGGTGGTCCAAATTCGCGCTCCAGAAAGTCGGAATTAACTTTCAAGACTTACATGGACGATGACATAGTGCTCCCGTGATAGCAACAGCAACCCAAAAAGTAATGTGATACACATCATATCAACAGAAACTTAGCCACCAAGAGGAGAACATTGGAGAAGGTACACTTCTCCTTTTTTTGTAATCGTTTCACTGGTTATATATGTAATGGCTTGCAACAAGATTGAATTAGATAAGTGTGGAGAAGATATACTACGCAGAAAAACCAGTCTCAACAAAGCAGTTTTCATTCGATCGCCGTACTGACTATACGCACCTCATTTGACTGGTCATGCGGAAGCCCACAACTGAATCCTTGTTAAGTCCAACAGATTCGATGGTGATAATGTCATCCACTTCCGGTTCAGTGGCCAACAATTTGAGCGGAAACCTCCACACTCCACCGGAAGTTGCTGATATCACAAGTTGGGTTTTGTGACTGCAAACGGAAGAAGGAGATCAAAGAGGTGAAAAAAAAAAAACAAACAACCCCATAAAAGCTGACTATTTGCCTCCTGTTTTCTCTTTTTTTTTCGTACCTGTCCTTTCCCTGCTGAGCAGAGGTCTCTTTTCGTTTTGCGTTCGCTGGGCTGACGAGTGCGGGAAAAGAGACCTCCGCCATTGGTCGAAACCACTTTGATCCAACCGCCGTCCACGACAATGGACGGGACTGTTCACAACGCATGTCCCATGATATGTTTGCTGACTGTGACTTGAGCCCGCTGTGTTTCGCGTATTCCTTTACAGTAATTTCGCTGTTGTTAAGTCAGCCCGCACTAAGTAGCAGCCGCGCATGCTCAACACTGTGAGTGAGGTCTAACGCGTTTAAAAAAATAAGGGTTTGAGAGTACAAAATTTACACTACCTAACTTTGTAATATTGGAATAACTATATAGGATAACATAACACGTCATTACGTCATCATTCAAAATGGCGGCACCCGGAAAATTTGAAAACAAAAATAAGCCATTCTTAAATTCGTTTATTTCAGATACAAACACTTTCCTTCGAAAAAAATATAGAACATTGGATTGTACATTTTTCGCCCCGTGGTGAAAGTTACCTCTTTGTTGCAGTGGAGGTTCCAGACCGGACGGAGAAGTATATGGACAGGATGTCAAAGAGAGAAGTCGCGATAGTGAACAAGAAATAAACGAGGACATACCTGAATGGTTTGAAAGGCGAAAACACAAAGTTGAAAACAAGAATGACAACTCCAGATACTTGATTCTTCATTTTTCTCATTAAACTCACACCTAGTGATCTCTCAAGACAGGACTGTGATTCAGCATCTTCGTAAACGAGTTCATACCTACAAAAGAGAAGGCGAGTTCTATTGACTTTTGATGTATGTAAACAGAAGCGGGGTTAACGTTAGCGCAGTGGTGAGAGCACTTGGCTGCCCTGCCAACAATAAAGTGACTTGAAGCTATGTTTAAGGCAAACGGCATTTGTGTCTTGTCAAAACTCAAAGTAACCAGTTTATTCAGTTTTAGCTCATATCGGGCAAATTGTCAAAAGTGAGAGAAGCTAAAATAAGTAAATGTTTATGCTTTTATAACAAGCAATGAGTAACATGCCATTTGCACTTTCACGTAATAGCAATGTTGATTATAATTAGCTCAGTCTTTCTCATGTAAGAATTCATCTCATCTCATTTCATTCATCGGGAACAAATAAGCCCAACAAATTGACCTGTTCCCAACTGTGTGGCTTCATAGCTCAGTTGGTATCGCATTGCACCGGTATCGCAGAGTTCATGGGTTCGAATCCCGTTGGAACCGCCTGAATTTTACAGGCGTCTATAAAAAGCGACAATAGGACATTTTACAATGACTGCAAAATTCTCGCGCGCTCATTGGCTAATTTTTATCGTCAATAAGCGGACAGGCACATGAATTTACAATTTATGCGATAATGACGTGATATTGCTCGCGTCAGATTGAAGTTTCTTGCATTTTTGTCTCGTGTTCCTCTCGTGTTTTGACTTAATTTTGACCCCTCTGCCTTTTTGTTATTGTAAAAAACAAATTGATGTCAATTTTTCATGCGTCTGTCCTGTTATTGACAACGAATTTCGTCATAATATTGTCAAAGTAGTCTGCGAATCCACTTGGCTATCGCCTCGTGGATCCACAGCTACTTTGACAAATTCATGATCAATAACAGGGCAGACGCATGAAAAACTGACATCAATTTGTTAATTTGCATGATGACACCATTTAAGTACAAGTACCAGAATCCTACAGGTTTTTCTTGTCTCATGCTAATTAGAGCTATCAGTAGTCTGGCAACTTACAATCATGGACAAAAGTATCGAGACAATTTACCAAAACCAACGCTTTCGAACTAACAATAGTATTTTGTATTTAAATGAAAACACCTTTTTCATCTGTAGTCCGCCCCCTGTGCCCCCCCTCCCCTCCCCTCCCAAAAAAATGTTGCAAAACACTTCGTGGGTGTTTATTTGTTTCCAACATTGACAAACGGGCAAGGGAAGGCTACCTTTCACGAGGAGAGAGAGGACAATTTACAACAAGGGAAAAAAGGTTGGTAGTTTTCATGTGTCTCAACAACTTTTGTCGATGATTGGTAGCTACCTGTCCCCTTCAGACACGTTCCATGCATTTGGATACTGAGTTGCTGAGAAATTGCAACTGAAATTTCCTTTAGGCAAAAGTATTCAGTTTAATTTTTTAAGTTGATTTATTTTCCTAGTTTTGTTTTTTTAGAAAGATTATACCACAGTGCTGAAATTCGGGTTTCTTTTCTTCTTACTTTTTAGCCTTTTGTCTAAAATCCCACCAATAATGTTCGAAAAGGCCTGTCCTGGTGTACTTACAGATTATATATACCAAAGACGTACCTAAATTCTTCCGGAACATTGAGGTAGTCCACTCCATATTCCAATTCTCCGGGCATACGACGTCCCAGTAGACTTATCGGGGTAACACTTGGATACCGTCCTATCCCCGCCCCCACAGAATTAGGAGCCAGTCCAGTGAGCGACACTTCCACCCTCTCTTCCACGCGGCTCCGAGCCTTGCATTCAATACAAGGGGCCTGGGACTCCTTGATAGGAAGGGACTCAGGAATCCCCCTAACGGGGTATATCCAATGGAGATCATTGACCATGCGCGTACTCATCATGCTGGGGTAGTCACCGCCCCAGGTGTCAGTGGGATCTTCTCTGTGTATAGTTACAGTGACAGTAGCTTCATACAGCTGCATGGTGTCGGGTGCAAAGGAGATTGGGATATCTAGACTCGCTCCAGGCTCCAGAGGGATGCTTTTGACACGTTTGAGAAGGAGACAGAAAACCGATGCTTTGGGCTGAGAGTCAAGACGCATGCTGAATAAAGCACCTGGGGAAAAGTGCGGTAAAGAGTGATATTTGCGTTAGCCTAAATTTCTGCTGCCTCCTAGGATCACTGAGAGTACTGAGGACTTGGCTAAAATTCACGCAATATTCCAACAATTGGATACTACCAGATGTGATTATCTATTTTGAGACCAGTGTTGGGAGAAACGGATTGCCAATAGCTGTTTAAGATTACTTTGCAATGGTGGCTAAAAAAACTTAAACCGAAGTAAAGAAGTGCAACAGGTAACGGGCCACAGATCCTTACCAAGAGAATATGAGGTAAGGGAGCGAATCCCTGTTTCCATGACAACTATTTGAAATCTACTTTTAGATAGCACCCGTTCTGCGAGGGTTATTTTTATCTCTTGTTACCATGACCGCGCGGTCCATTTTCACATCAACTGACCAATAAGGCGTTGTCGTCTTTGAAATAACCACGCAGTATGACACGGTAATAATAATACATTTCAAATAAATTTCATCGCAATAGGGCAAAATATGGGGGATTCCCTCTTCTACTTCACACTCTCCTGTCCTTACACAGACAGCCTGCCACTAATGCTCTGGTCTTTACTTTACTGAGAATTGAACGTGACTCGGTTGTCAATTGTGATTTTTTAAGGACAGTGCCTACTATTGGTATTGCGCATACGTTCTGCGCATCTGGAGATACTTCGGTTTCCTATTGGTGGTGCTTACTAATACAGGGATATTTTTGTGCGGTTTAAAACCATGCAGAGAAAGCTGAACTCGGCAAGTGCTCTTGGTTTCCAAAAAGAAAATTGGGGGTAACCATGCATTTTTCTGAGATTATCAAGATTCGATTTGGAAACAAACGCCATACATTACTTTGTATTTTAAAGCTTTTTACAAATATTGCTGATTAATTATCTTTGAAAAATGCGTGGTTACCCTCAATTTTCTTTTTGGATTTGAATAACACTTTTTAAGATCTGCTTTTCCCGCATGTTCATAAACCGCGCAAAAATACCTTTGAATTAGTAGGGAACGCCCTTAACAGAAAGAACGACAGATTACACCGATCACTCAACCATTAAGCCCAAGCGGAACACAGATATTCAATGGCTCCTGATAATACTTACCAGTTCGGGACAAAAGCCTTTCCTTCATGATCACGTCCACAGTGACTTGTCTGTCAGTTGGATTTTTGAACGGAATAATCACCGACGAATTTCCACCCAATTGTGAATAGAGATTGATAGGATCCGCTGCACCAGGCATCATTCCCGTGCCGGATGCGTGAAATACCCAGCTACCCAGCTAACAAAATGAGATAAGAATATCACGTTACCGTTCGGACAAAAAGTGACTAATGGACTATCGTGTTACTGGACAACCTACTGAATTTGCATATTCGTGACACTGACTTCGTTAAATTAGATTTCTAGTTAGTTCGGGCCGCCTTCAAAGAACAAATACTGCAGTGAAATCATACCGGACGGAAGAGAATTTCTTTTCCTTTAGATTCTTTTGCATATGGTTTTGTACAGTTTTCTCGATTTGTTAGTTAATTCTTGTGAACACCGTTATTCTTGGTTTGCGCGTCAAGCAAGGAGACAAGAAAATCTTAGAATGAAAAGAAATACCATACGCAAGCCACGTATCAAAGTCTAGGGGGCGAGATTCGAGATTCGTGTCTATGGCAAAAGGCGTACGTCGAAATGTAATCTGCGGTTAGTTAAACCTCATCTACTTGAATCTACTTGACTTCAAGCCAGTTGCTTGCCTATTAAGCAATCGAACAAATTGAGAGAAAAAAAAGATGAAAAACACTTTATTCAAAGAAGGATGCGTATTTACAACCTCGGTTCAGTGTATTTTCCCACAACAGGTGGAATTAGGACATGCTGATTTTTGGTGAGGCGGAGAAAAACGCTCTCAGCAGAGTCCAGAGCCAAAACGAACTCAATCCACTTTGACAACAACCTGGATATTGATCTTTCAATACTGATGAGAGGCCTCTTATCACTACGCCTACAACACGGGATATTCTCAGTTGGTTACCCTTTGTCAGTTTCCTGTTGGTCTTGTCGTAGATGACAAAAAAAAAACGAGAAAGGAACTGATAAGCTCGTATGAGAGAATTTTCAATAGTTGTATGACGAGCAGCAGCCGTCGTTGGTGGTTGAATGAATGAATGAAAGCTACTTTCTTACCTAAAGTGAAGCGGATGTTTAATATCAACACAAAGCGTATTTACCTGAGGGCACTGAAAGGAAATTTCAGCAGCATGAAGACGCCCAATAGCCGATGGTGTAAACTTCAGTGGTACCTCTAACAGGCTGCCAGCTGCCAGAAGAATCTGTGAGGAATTGTCTAGTTCCAGGTTGAAGTTTGCAGGATTTGTACACTGAGGAGTCAACACAAGTGATTCGCCTGTAGGATTCTGAAGGCGAATCATCTGATACGTAGACCTGAAAATACCAACACTACATTAGTTGAAGAAACTGCGTGATCAAAGAAAGTAGCTGTAGGCGGTGAAAACACACAGAATTCCAATTATGTAAAGTCGCGTAGAATAATCTTATCTTAATCTCAGGAAATTTTTTAAACTATTTTGTTATTAGAACTCAAAACGGTAAAATGAACCTAAACTAGAATCTTTTCCGTTGATAAAATAAGTCCTTCCCTCAGAGGCAAACATTTCACCATTTTCGGGCCGAAATTTCGCTTTTTATGTGTTGCGCAGGTTAGGTTAACTTATCAAGCCTTGCAGTGGACCAAAGCAGGAGCTATAGCATGGGGCCTGGCCCATTTGACATCACTGTCTACTTTGCCAACAAATGTCCTTAGGTATGACACACAAACTCAAGAATGCCACACCACTGCATCTTACAGGCTCCGTCATTAGGGAGCTTAAGCACGCGCGTTTTTGAGACGCGGACGGCAACCGGAAGAGAGCATTTCGCGTGCCAGGGCAGTGGTGTCTCCCAGATTTTTATACTAATCATCTCTAATGGAGAAACGATACTTTGCAATGTAAATGTGGTTGTGTGAAGACAAGTTAAAAGGGAAAACAGCTCACTTCCGGTTCCCGTGCGCGTCCCAACAAACGCGCATGCTTAAGCTCCCTACTGTGGTCAAAGAACGGCTAGTGCGGCATTGCTCCTGGTTTTGGATGGCGCCTTAACGTGTTGTATTTACTTGAATTAATAGGGACCTTAAGATCCAAAACGGCGACGTCCGCGAAACCGTCATTTAAGATTGGTAGTTTATGCTTCTCAAAGTGCTTCGTGATTATTCCAGTTTGTTCATGAAAATTGTGTTGTGCAGTGTGGCCCAGTGGTTAGGGCGCTTGCCTTGAGATCCGGAGATCCCGGGTTCAAGACCCACTCTGACCATTTGCTGAATTTGTCCCTGGTAGTCCCTGGTTCAACTTCTCAGTTGCACTTGTAACAGTTGTTGTTGTTCTGTTCCGTTGTTTCGTTGATTGTGTTTCATTGGCCCTGAAAAGCCCCTATGGGGAGAGGTCAATTAAGTATGTATTGTATTGTATTGTATTGTACCACCAAGTATCGAAACTATCCAGGAACTGAATTGGGAAGAACAGTGTTGAAACTTAGAAATAAAATAAAACATTCACCCGTGTGTGCTTTCGTCTTCCTTAGAACTTGAGATTTGGTCATTTCACGTTGGAGATTGGCACATAACGGGAGAGATAGGTACCAAACTTCAAATCGCAAGTGCAGAGCCATTGTTTTGCTCATTCAAGTCTATTGTTTGGTGGCTTTCTCGCTAAATTGCCGTCCTAGATCTTAAGGTCCTTCATATGCTCTGTACACGACCCCAAAAGCTTCATGTTTTAAGTATCACCGAGTACATATTTAAGGTTCTTTACTCGACTTTGTGGGCGGCAGGGTGTCCGAGTACGATTTTAGCTCTTAAATTCATGATCTCCCCCTCTCATTCTGCCATCCGGAGAGCAGTCCTCAAAAGAACAGATTAAACCGAACATTCCGTATATTCCTATCTAAAATAGTCCCCAAAGAATCCGTCCCAATATTCTCGCAGCTACTTACTTTCCAAGCTCGGAGTGAACTGTTGGCAGGTGCACTGGTAGAGGGGTGGTAGCTTTGAGGATGAGGTCATACCAAAATTCTCCCACAGCTTCACTTTGGAAAATCACACTACAAAGAGAACAAAGCCGGTAAATATTACATTTTTATTAATATTTCGAACACTGAATCTCAAATGCTTTTCTCACATGTGCGAAGCACATCATCAACAAGTATTTTATCAAAAGGACTTTTGTGAGATATTTGCGTACTTTCCGTCAATATCGTAAGACATCGGTTTCCAGTTGAAGGCTATTTCCTAAGTTTACGGGCCATTCTCAAGTGGACTGAAGAATTTTCATGAATTGCGCTGGATTTAGAATTTTCAATTCTTGTCTTCACATTGCAAGATGTATTTTTCATACATCTTCCATGATCGTTGCAAGCAACCATGCGTCGTCACCTGTATTTAGTACAGAGGGGGCTTTGCAAAGGAGAGTAAAGGACTAGATAAGGTTATGCTGATTAAGGCAACGCGGGAAGCTTACTTACGCTAAATGAAAAAATACAGCTTTTTAAAATAATACAAACCTAGACAAACCTTCTCCCCAGAAGAACACATATCTCACCTTCCAGTATATTCACCAATCACTGTTGGTGCGAATGTCACGTGATAGGTGACCTGCTGCCGCGGGAACAAAATGATCCTGGGCTCGCCGGTTAGAGCCTCGCCATCGATGAGCACGTCCATAACAATCCTTTCTCGAGTCGGGTTTGTCACTGCAATGTCCACTGCCACTGCCGAGTGAGCGGCACAAGTGACTTCTAGGGTCCTTTCCGGATGGGGTGCTGAGGCTTGTATCTCAATAGTGTACCACAAACGGTAGGGGCGCGTGGTGGTACTCACAGCGGAGCCCTTATTCTCTGCGATCTCATTTTGGTCATTCTCCTCAACTTCATCATCGTCGACAGTTCTGTGGATAAATACAACACGATAGTACAAACGATCCTCAAAGTACGGGCCCCAGTTTTTCAAAAGCCAGATAACATTGTCTGATGAATAAGTCAAGCAACCGTGAATACGCACTCTAAGCACATCTTTGTAAAGATGAATGGACTATCAAACTGAATTTAATAAGAAGTGTTAAATTAAGACAAAGCCCTTACATGGGACGAATTATTCGTAACTTGATTGGCTATAAAGCTAAATAAGTCATTTTTTTCGAACGGACCGACAATGTGGCTCGAGAACTTTAAACCAATACTTAAGCCTATTTGAACGAAGGCGATCGTGAACTAACTTATATAACTTCCTTTTTCAGATTCCTTTTACAAGCTTCTAAAAATGAGTGAAGGATTTCACCTTGGCAAATGAGGGCTAACACTGGCTTCCACAGGTGAGTCAAATGAAACAATTCCACTAAAAGTGCCTCGTCTCCATGGAGAGACAGTGATCAAGTGCTCGGCCGTTTTTCCTGGAAGAACAGTGATTGTAGCTGGTCCACTCACGATATCTAGGTCGGTCTTGACCTAACAGAGCACAAGTAAAATAGCATGCTTGTTAAATTTCGAATTTTAAGATTTTTCTATTTGATTTATAAATTAAATGCACATCCACATTCGAACTTCCAAATCTGCTTAAGCGTCTTTACAAATGTAACATAAGCAAAGCGAAAACAGAGTTTCATTATATAGATTCAGATACATCACGTAAAAAGACTTATAAATTTATAAGCCCATTTTTATGTATATGGCTGTCCGTCGTAACCGACGTTGACTGTCTTGAGTACTGACTCAAGCACAGGCTGTCATGTGGGCGATCAGATCTGCTCGGGATCGGATCTGCAGTATCGCTGGCAATTGGTGCATTATAAACCAATTTAAAACACGATTAACAACACTGTAGTGTCTTCCTGGCATCCGTTATTCTCATGTACTAACCTGGAATGTGAGTTTATCTTTCGTAACGTTTGGTACTTGTAGAGTGTAAGTGGCGCTGTCAACAAGAATTTGGACATTATCATTAGTGTCACTAAGTGTGACTGAGTACCAACTAAATCTCAAAGAAAAACAATTATACCGAAGCTGGAGGGATAGACTACAAGCGTGTAACTTCGATGTACTAGAAATAAGGGTACATGTAGGTAGGGCGATGATTTTTTACCTTTAATCCCCCAAAAAATATATATACAATTCGGAATAAAATATATTCGATATAACAAAGCCTCACTGTATCCTCCATAAACAAAAAGGGATACATTATTACGAATACACAATAAGCACTCTGAAAACCCGCGGGTGCCGGGGTGGGGAAAAAATGGTCGGTAATGGCGGGGGCAGGCAAAAACAGCTGTCCACATTCTTTCTTCCACTCAGCCAGACTTGGACAAGAAAGTTGCGTTTATGTATCAAAAATTAGGTAAGTTGGTCGTGGCCTAAAGGATCACCTGCGAGACAAAATGTCTTGTGAACTGCGCATTTCGCATAACAAAATTGTCCAAATTGTGAGAGTGTTGCCGTTACCTTTCCTTAGCGGGGCACTCTATCAAGATGTGGTCCAATGGAAGCGGTTTCTGTCCTGTTCCTCGCAGCCTATAGACCTGTTCATTCCCATCTAGCGTGTTTGTAAGCGTCAGTTTTCCCTCAATAACGAAATCGTAAAAATGACATCTAAGTACTCGCTCAAATGGTACACGCGGGCGGCAATTAAGCGGGCGTGCATCTAATTGGGTGCATTTTCGGACATAGAGCGGTTTTCAATTGAGTGTCGAAACTCATTAGCGAATTGCTTTGGTTATGCATTACTTAATTCAGTGATTGGTTCAAAGTTCTCGCGCCACTTTTTCAACCAATCAGAAGTGAAACCAAAACCAATCGTGGCTCGCGCGTGCACATTTTCCCGCGCTTTGTATCGGCTACGTGTAATTTCTTCGAATTTTCATTTGTTTACTGGATTGTCTCCGTCCTTTTTGATTGGCCAAAGTAATTACTTTGGTTTTGGTTTGACGACACTCCATTGAAACTCGCTCTATGTGCATTAACTTCGTTTTCTCAGGTCGTACCGTAAGCTAAGGCACCTTGTTTTTCCAGTTCAATTTGAATAAATTAATTTGGAAAAAACGCGGGCTACCACTTCTAGTAAGAGAAATTAATGACAGTAAGAGGCAATGAACGAAAAAACAGAACAATGAACGACGGGGGACAAACACACTATGGAAAAACTGCTCCCTCGCTTTTACATTACCAACCGGTTAACCTGCCACTGTATAGATTCCTCACAAACGACGGGTAATGAATCACTATTTCTTCGGACAAACTAGCAAGTCAAGCTAGTTTAACTACACGTGCGTTAACGTTTTCTAGCTTTAAGGTAAGGTTGAGAAGTGTAATCAGATTGCAAGTGAAAGGTCTTCGTGTACTTACCTCAACGCTACCCTCGTAAGATGGTCTGAACATCAGGGGATAGTGGGTGGTGAGGCGTGATTTTGCGACCATCACCGGTGGTCCGTAGAACCCCTCCCCTGTAATGGTCGCCGCCAGATGCCAATCATGGTTACTTTGATTGACCTGCCCAGAGAAGACAGACGTTAAAGTTTAGAAAATTGAAACTGTTAATAATTAACATTTAACTTGAACACCTTTGTTGAGTGTGTACCGAATGCCAAGTAACTGATGAGCCGTGGAGGTCGCCAGGTCACCGCCATTCGGCTTTCCCTGCACCAAGGCAACACGGAAAGCCGAAAAAATTCTGAAGAAAGATTCATTTTTCAAATCGGGTCCCTCACTCCCGAAGGAATTAAAGAACGCTTTTCTTTCGAAGACTTTTTATCCTCCATTTTGTTATAGTCACGATTAATTAGTAATAGGACTTCGTGTCGTACAATTCAGGGGTAATAAAGTCTGCTACGAACCTAGTGGCCCATCAGGCCTGCGCTTATCTCCGGTTACTGTAGCATGAAGCGACTAGAAGTATTTCTACTCCCCTCTAGATGGGATGCTAGTCCATCGCAGGGTTACCCCCAGCATTAAATTTGCCGGTACCCACTTATACACCTGGGTGAAGAGAGGCACTGTGAGAGTAAAGGGTCTTGGCCAAGAACACAACACAATGACCCGGCCAGGGCTCGAACCCGGACCGCTCGATCCGGAGACCAGCGCGCTAACCGTTAGGCCACCACGCCTCCCATTCAGGGGCAATCATGCTCGTAATTTCAAATCGGCCGAGCGCGCAAAATTACTCCGATCGATTACTCCCTGAATAGGCCAGTTTCGTATTCTAACGGTTGGACTGGATCTAGCATGAAATGGAGGCTATTGCGGGCAAATTAATTTGCATTTAAAAAGATTTGCCCGCATTAGCCTCCATTTCATGCTAGGTCCAGTCCAACCGTGAGAATTCGAAAATGGTCTATTGTACTCTATTAGTTCGCTCTGACAAAGGGCTGACGTCCGAAACGTCAACTTTCCAAGTTCTTTTCGGTGGTCAATTTACCATATACCCCGCCCAATTGATAAGTTACCCATTTCTGTGTTTCACTTCTTCACTGACGCTCACCAGTTTCTTTAGAGACTAAGCCCCTTTAAAGCCACTAATAAGGCAATTTACATTCGTTATTTGACTTTAGTTACGCTGGTAGAATCTCACAATCGGGCAAATTGGCTCGGGTTAGCGAGTCTTAAAACCATCCAAAGCACTGAGCTGACACTGAGGAGAAAATAAATGGTCTTTCGATAAGAAAACTCAAGGTAAAGGTAAAGTAACTGAATTTAACGTCGGTAGTTCCTTTAGCTACGAGGCTGCCATGTACCAATGGAAGCCGACGGTGCGTCCTTTAAGAGTGCTCCGTTTTACGGGTATTTACAGCTATAGCTACACGGATCAGAGAAAAGTCGAAACAGACGTTGAAGTCACCAAGGATCAAACTGGGAACCTCTTGCTCTGAAAGCCAAGCACGAGCCAACTGGGCTACGCCTCTCTCTTACAATCCAACCTTGGCAGAAATATACGCATTTATATGCTAAATAACGAAAACAAATTACCACTGGTATATCCTGCGAAACGGATTGATGTGCCGGTGACGTGAACTCCAGCTCAAGAGCTGAGCCCTCTGGCGTCACGGTACACTCCAGCTGATACACTCGGATGTCATGCGCAGACTTCAAGGTTATTGTACATGGGTAGTGTCCAGGTCCTTTCGGCTGAAAGGTCACGGGTAAAGATATTGTGTTCTTTGGTGAATTGCGTCCTGTAGAGGGTAAACCAATAGATATTGAGGAAAATAACAACTTGAGTTTGATAATTATTGCTTTACAGATCTAATGATAGGAGGTCCAAAATGAGATGTTACATGAGGATACCAATGATAAAAGGACGAGCTCAAAGAAACGAGTGAAGAACCAGCACTCCACGTTGAGTGATTATTTTCTCAAACATGGTTAGGTTGAGCTTCTTATCCTCATTGTTTGTTATTGCTAATTTATGCAAATGCGACGTAAAAACAGTGGCTACGAGGGGTAATACTTGACATGCTTAGCGGGAAATGACTGACGCCTGGCCAAATGTCCCTCGATAGTCCAGGTACTTGCTCGACTCAAATCTATAGGTTATCATGGTTCAGTGTGAGGTTGTCAGTCAATGTTCAGACCTAACACTGTTTTAAACAACTCAGCCCTGATCTTAGTTTAATACCAACTAGGTACAATACAATAACAATTTACAATCAATGACGATCAAATGTCACTGTATTTAGGAAATATAAGCTAATCGACAATTTTCAAATTTTCACGGCTGGACTGGATCTAGCATGAAATGGAGGGTAATGCGGACAAATCTTTTCAAATGCAAATTAATTTGCCCGCATTAGCCTCCATTTCATGCTAGATCCAGTCCAACCGTTAGAATACGAAACTGGCCTATTGGAAAGCTTGAAAGAGTGATAATGCCAAGATGAACAAGGTTAAATATTTACATATTACTTGTTCGCGCACATGGCTCCCTGTGAAGAATATGTTACTTATGAGTTATCCTATAAAGGTCTTTCGTTAATGTAATTTGGTATGTGTCTTTTTCCCTTTTCATATGCGATTGCTGACAATTTCTAAATTGCAAAAAAATCAATTAATGACTTTTGCACTCTTTAACTTACCATTCTTGTTACTTATGCTTGCGGGGATGGTGACCTTGGAAGCAGCAAGGAAGAACTTGGAGCTTAATTCTGTATGAAATTCAGTGACCTCCTTTTCGAAGGCCTCCTTCGTACCGGGGTCTCCCGCATGAAGGAATGTGTCTCCTCCCAGACCCAGCGCGGCAACACTGGCTGTGACGGAGCAACTGGTCAGCGTGCCGGTTAGTTTACGGCGCTGAAGCTCTCGTTCTGACATGCGCTGTTGAGCGGCAATCGCTTCAAACGAAAAGAAAAATAGACGGCAAAAATAAGTCAAACAGCCTAAGAGAAATTGAATTCTAGACAGTACGCTAAATTGTGTTAAAGCAGAGGATGGAGGAAGTAAGCATAAACACACAAAATCTGTCTCTGACTGTAACTTACAATGAACAGCTTCATTTTCCGAGCCGTACGTCTCATATTTACGGCGACAATGTTCTCATGACGGTAGCATAACATGAAAAGCTCTTTTTTTCTTTTACTGGCTATTATTTCGCCGCAATATGAGCTATAAACAGTGTTTTGTCAGCTGTGAGTTTCGACTTTGTACATGGCCCTAACAATTCGCAAACCGGCATAATGCATGGAAACCCACGCGAAACATAATGCAAGTTGTGACCTTTTTGTTTGCTACAACGATATGCAAAGAAATGCACGTAATTAGCAACAAGCCGATTTTAATAGAATTACTTTCATATGACCTTGGAAAATAAAATCAAAAACAGATCGTAAACAAAAATGCAAAACATTTAATTGGCTTATCGAACAAAAACAAATGAGCGCGAACTTTCGTTGGCTTAGCGAACGCGGATGCAAACAATGTCATCTCACCATGGAATTTACTGGAAAGCGATCGGCTTTTGCTTTATGCAGTGATGTAATTGGGCAATCGAACTGTTTACTGCCCACATTAAGAGTTTCCCTGGCAGGAATAAGGAGAAGCTTTGTTTTAATCTTGCCAAACATTGGTCCGTGAAACAAATTGAGAACACTTTTTCGAGGTCATACGAAAGTCGCTCTAAGCGTTACGAACGAAAGTATCCCCTTGTTCCCCTCCCCAAGTTCAACAACACTTGTGTCTCAGTATACAGACAATTAACGTAACGAAGTGCCTCCTAAAATCTACTGCCAAAGAACAGAAAAACAGCTGCATTTGCCGTGGTCTTTTGCCAACACTTAATTACCTCATAGTTGAAAAAAAAAAAAAACCTGGGCGTGCATTTAATTTCTGGACATAACTGCACCACCAGGAACTCACCATTGCCAAAAACGAAACCCGACCCTGAATGAAATTTAAGCATTAGTTTCCGCATGCTTTTGAAAGGTCACTGCATCACAGTTCCTTTCTGGAGACAAGGGAGAAAAGCTTTCATATTTAAATGTATCTCTAAATAGTGGCTAGCTCTTGACGGCAAGAAAAAAATTAACTCGGAACAAAGACGAATAGGCAACAATAGAATAAGGACACATTACAGCGCACCTAAACTCAAATATTTTTCGTTCCTAATATAAATCTCCCATCCAAAGCAAACATATGTCGCCAAGTTGTTCAAAAGCCGATTAACGCTAATCCCAGGTTAAAAATTAACCAAGGAGTTTATTTCTCTATTCTCAAATGCTGTTCAACGGTGATATTCGATAAAACTCTACATTAGAAGAAGTCAAATTTGAAAACAAAATAAAGCAAAAGAAACTTTTACGAAAAAAATTGAAAACATGAAACAAAGTTTACGCTAATCCTGGATTAAGTTAATCAGCTTTCGAACAACCGGGCCCAGAATTTCGCGTTTTCTGTGTCGTGCAAGCCACGTAAAATCATAAATATTCTTGGTCTTTGGCCATTTCAACTTAATCAAAAACAAAAGTAAAATGCGCTTTATCATTATGTTTGTAGCCGCTGTTTGTTTTGTTTTTGATTATAAGCCACGTAAACTTGGCAGAACTAGCAGCAATTTGGACCCACGACCGTGATGTGAGAGGTATGGGTCTGTTCTCGATCTAACGTCACAACCTGGTTTGCATTCCTGTTTTTAAAGAATTTATGCATTGCAAAGCAGTTTGTGACGTAAGTCCAGAATAGACCCATGATCGATCGTGCGTCCAAATTACTGCTAGTTCAACCAAGTTAACGTGGCTTGCACGAAACAGAAAACGCGAAATTCTGGGTAACAGTGGTGACATATGTTTGCTTTGGATGGGAGGATCTACATTAGGAACGAAAATTTTTTGAGTTTCGGAGCACTTTAAGGTCTTGGAGTGTACTCGTAAAATTGAACCCAGGCGACATCGACATGAGCTCTCAACATCACGTAATCCCTGGTCCGGCCACTGACGTCAGTGTTAAAATTTTATGTTTTCAGTAAATCATAAAATAAATATAACTTATTTGTCTGTATCTGGCTCAGGTTTACATTACAAATGACGACCAAATGAGCCTAAAACACCGGTGATAACTCACCCAATGCATTCTCTCTTGCTTCATTGACAATCGGGATACACAAGTCTTCGGTGAACGACTCATCATGCTCGCATTTCCAGTATACTACCCTCTCATCGCCACCGTACGCCCCCCTGCCACTTCTCGCAGCTGCAGCACTGCTGATACGCACGCTATGGGGGGAGTTGGTCACCGGCATCGGGGAGGGGAGAGGCAGAGTTGCGTTGGCCTCAATACAGTAGAGAAATTCGCCAATTTTATCGTTGATAAACAAGACTGAACACTGACGGTGACCGACATCGAAAGGAAGGAAGTGTATTTCCACTACACCAGTGCTGTTGGCCTTCATATTTATTGTCTTTGCAGGGGACCAGAACGCACTTAGCATTGGATCTGGGGGACCTAGCAACAAATAAAGGCGATCATGTAAAATACAGCGTACAAGAATTTTATGCATAGCTTTTAAACATGCATATCAGTCAATTTCATTAGCTCACTTTTAAGTTCAATTCTCTTATTTTATCTTTGTTTTTGAGATGATAGATGGTTTTCAATCACGTGATGAGACGGCCATGTCGGTGCGCAAAACAATAGCAAATTATGGCTCATGTTTTGCATTATAATAAAGTCAAATTCCCAAAACAGTTTTTTCTCTATTGTTCTGTGCACCAACATGGCTGCTGTGACGTCAGGTGAAAACCATCTATTTGTGGTTTTCGCGTTACGTCATTGCCGCCATGTTGGTGGACGAAAATAAAAGATCTCTCATTAGCTCCTTTTGTTCGCCCACCAGCAATTGTTCATTGCAGCATTGTTATATGTGTCTCTAGGTTGCAAACCATCTATTCATATGGAACATGCGTTTTATCAGTTTTATTTCAGTATTATTTGTTATTAGTATCACCCAACTAGTGGACTAATGCAAATCCTGCATTTTGATTGGCTACGCTACTAAAGGACTATTAGTAATAGTCCTCGAGTAGCGAAAAGCGTGACCCTTTCTTTCGTTTAATTCCCAATTAAATATTTCTTTAACTTGCATTTGCTAACTTTACTATTGCTTTTTCTGTCCGATTAGTTGGCTTCGCCTCATGGGAAATTGACCCATAGCCCGCAAGGGCTACGGGTCTAATTGTTAATTATTACATGACATCATGGCGGCCATGTTGGTGTCCTATAGTAGTTCTGCAAACATTAAACTCTAGTCGTATGCCCAAATTGTTTTGTTTCAGGTTTAAAAATCACGTCTGATGATCACCGATTTAGCGATGAATATGCTATATTGCATGCTAAACAACTAATTTGTGAATGAAAACAAAAAACCAAGCCTGGCCAATCGCAGCAAAGCACAAAATCAAACAAACCAATGAGCTCGAAACACAATCATACATCCGACACCAAAAAAAAAAAAAATCATGATCCCATGACCTCTAATACATCGCCAATGCAGTCAACCCAGGTCCCGAAAACTTTTCGGGCCCGAAAAGCCATTTGTGAACCTGACAACCGCTTGTTCAGGAAAGCCGATCTTTTAAGATGTTTTAAGGGCAACAAAACGCAAACTGACTTTGAAGTTTGACGACTTAAATCTTCTCTGTTATTGAGATACAGAGGGAATTGTGACACCCGAAAATGGCCCGTTAAGTTTCGGGACTTTCGAGAAACGGCGTGTGCCGAAAATCCCAAAACGTTTGCCTTTCGGGCCTGAAAAGTTGACTCTAACTACAAAGTCTTTTACGAAAATCAGTCACCATCCACGTGAAAAGTAGCCCCAATCATCACCCAGAAATTCGTTTTCGCACTCGCCTTCAAATCGACGTTGAAGCCGAAGGCCGACGATGGCCTATTGATTGTTGTATCTGACGTCACGGCAGCCATGTTGGTGTACAGAACAATGCAGTAAAATATCTTTTGGGAATTTGATTCTATTATTATGCAAAACTTGTGGGACTACTTTCTATTGTTTTCAATGCACACCAACATGGCCGTCTCATCACGTGGATGCAAACCAAGAATTCGTTCTGGTTTTAGTTTTAGAAGCAAATGAAGTATTCACGAGTCTGTATTTAAATGACTGACCTGTTACAGATTCAGTCTTGTGTTGCTCTACCTTGGGTGGAAACTCTTTCCTGGGTGATTTAGTTGTTTGCCTGTAAACACAAAGGATGCCTCAGTGAGTGTCTTAAAATCAATAATTTAACCAGAGAGAGAGGTCAGCAAGCCATATCTTAAAAAAAACCCTTCAAACTACCATAATCTTTAAGTGATTTTACCTGTAAAAGACTTTTTGAAATATGATAACAATGGGGAGAGCCTTGCAATTAGGAAATAAATGTGATCGTCTAAACCAAGCCTGCGTTATGACATGGTCGACTGTCGTGGTGACCACACCCTTATTTCCATTCACTACTTGCACAAATCCCATAATACACCTCTTTTACACCACAAAAATCTGCATAGGCATTGTTTTCGACTTCTCTTGAGACCTTTTCATGTCCCAGGAGAAATTGCAAACAATGGTTATGCAAAAGTCTTAGGGGGTAATAGAGGTGCATTATGGGATTGTGCAAGTTGTGAATTCACTGGCCAGCAAACAATTATAAAATGGTTCATGGCTGTACTACGTCAAACGTGATAGAGAGCGGTAGCGTTCGTTAGGCTGAATGCTATGTTAGCGAGTACGTTGCGTTAAGGTTGCCATGTTGTAAAGAGAAGAAGAAACCTTTAGGAATAGACAAGTTTGAATTGTGCAAAACAAAAGGACAAAGTCCAGGTTAAGGAGTATGAGAATTACTTGCCAGGACTTCAATTGTGTTTTTTCTGCTTTTGCCTATTGAACTATGTTTTTATGCAACTCATTTCTTCGTTTTAGAAACCAAATTGGTTACAGACCAACACACAATGAGTATACGCTGCTTTGGTGATGTAAAAGTATTTTCTTTACATATGCATACGAATGGACTCAGAGGTTTCACCGAAGCACAAGTTACCCGTGATCTGTCCGTGATTCCACCTTCTTCAGATTCTTGTTTGATTTTGAGACTTTCGCTTTCGCTGGAGACGCGGCTGGGAACGAACTCCGAGCCTCCACCAAAACGATACGGAACTCGCCGGTCAGCGGAAACGGGTTGGTGACATCAAAGTTCACTTTCTGGAGTTCGTAACAACATGACTCGCTCTTAATGGTTGCCTACAAAGAAATAGTCACGATCAAATGATGATACAGTAAGTATCCCAAAATATTTGGTTTACTGGTCAATCTTTTGAGAAAAAGTCCAACAAACCGCGCACTGGTGGCTCAGTTGGTTGAGCATCGGGCTGTCATGCGGGAGGTCGCGGGTTCAAACCTGGGGCGGATAAACATTCAGGATCTTAAAAGATGCCTTTGTGCTGCCAAATACCTTCTATGTTCATAAATTTCTGTGGGACGTTAAAGAACCCACACACTATTCGAGAAGAGTAGTCCCCGGTGTTGTGGCTGTCCTCTTCTCTTCAACAGAAGTGGACGGCTTGGCCATAAGCCAAAAAGGGACTTTGCCGAGTGCTGGAACATGTAGATGTAGATGCAGAAATGTTGGAAACTAAACCTTGTGCAGCGTACTTCAGTTCCAATTTGTACTAATGGGGAGCAGTTTTGGTGCAGAGACTAGGACACTCACCTCCCACCAATGTGGCTCGAGTTAGATTTCAAGACTCGCCTCATATGCGGGTTGAGTTTGTTTCTGTACTCTGCTCCGAGAGGTTTTTCTACGCATGGGTACTCCAGTTTTCCCCTCTCCAAAAAAAAACCCAACATTAAATCTGATTTTCATGTACAGTGTCCACAATTCGCGCCCCAGCGCTAAAAAACTTGACACTTAAATAAAGTTCATTAATTAAATAACTTTATTTTTTTCTCAATGCAAAGCGGGCGGAATTCTACGAATCCTGTAATCTGATTGGTTTTGGGAGTGCGCGGAACTTTTCTATCTTGCCTGTCAACCCGGGCGGAATCCTAGCCCTGGTTGCGTAAGCTTGTGTAATGACCTTAAATTTCCATTTTTTTGTCACCGAATCCAAAGTAAGTGCTTGACGAGAGGCATGGAAATAGAATTCAAGTAAAAATATCTCTCTTTGAAACGTTGAGTTTTTAAGTCGCTTTCTGCATTTCGCTATCAAGCGCGGTGCGAGTCAACAAAGTTAAAAAAGGTGATTTCGGAGAGGAAGAGAGAGAGAGAGAGAGGGGGAAAAAATATATATGTTATTTACCAGCTAAGGGTCGGTCCGCATAGCGAAAAACGAGGTCTCAGCGAAAAAACTGTGACCTCGGTCACAGTTTTTTCGCTATACGGACCTCCAAGATCATGGTTAGAGTGCTCGACTCCGGATCGAGTGGTCCGGGTTCGGGTCCTGGCCGGGAAGCTTGTGTTGTGTTCTTGGGCAAGAC
Organism: Montipora capricornis; assembly: GCF_036669925.1. NCBI lineage: Eukaryota > Metazoa > Cnidaria > Anthozoa > Scleractinia > Acroporidae > Montipora > Montipora capricornis. Next base: position 59,046,008 of record NC_090888.1, read on the forward strand.
ACTTTACTCTCACGGTGCCTCTCTCCTCCCAGGTGTATAAATGGGTACCGGCGAAAATGCTGGGTAATGCTGGTAACCCTGCGATGGACTAGCATCCCATCAAGGGGGCAGTAAAAATACTCCCAGTCGCTTCATGCTAGGCTCGTAACAGAGATTTTACTTTGTTTTCCTTACCACAGGCACGATGTTGGTGATGCAGGTGTTTAAAGTAAACACGAGTGTGTTTCCGCAGGGGGTTCCTTCTCGTTTTCCAACAAGCACTAACGTTGCACTGCATGGTCTGAGAAAACGGCTCTTGAATTCTACGGGCATCTGCAGATGACCCTTCGAAGGTACCTAAAACACGAAATGGTAGTTTATGCAGCAATGCAGGCAACGCCAACAACACAAAACAATACATGTTACCCAAAACAACAGCACTGCACGTGCAGCACACGAGACAGGAAAGCAGGGTTGACGCAGTGGTGACAGCACTTGCCTCCCACCAATGTGGCCCAGGTTCTTCGATTCCCGGACCTAACGCCATAAGTGGATTGAGTTTGTGTTGGGTTTCTTCTCTGCTTTGAGGGTTTTTCTCCGAGTTCTCCAGTTTTCCTCCCTCAGCAAAAACCAGCATACAGCTGATTTCAGCTGGCTGCAAGCTGCGTGGACCGTATAGCGGCTGCCAGGCGCGACATAGTATGCTTTCGGTAAGACCGTGTTAAGCTACGTAGTTGCTGTACTTTGCGACGACGGCTAGCGAGGCATGTATGACATATATAAAGATGGTCACTTTTATAGTTTTCTGTCATTTCTTTAGTTGTTCCGAACAGTTCGTTTCCTGGACAGTTCAAATCATTTCAAAGTTCTTTCCACAGCTTGAAGTTGCCTTAGTCGCATTTTGCTTCGGTTTATATCCTCTATGATAAGCAATGGTCATTTTGATCTCGTATAAAACCTTAAGCCTAATAGAAATTATGATGCAAAAGCGTAGACATGGGCCAAGCCACCGAAACAATGAAAACAACAGCCAACAACACAGGAAATCTTGTCAGGACTCTATTTTTTTCTGCGAGCGAATGAAAATTGTGTCACAATTCACCTCTACGTCATGCATCGCGCGCGCTGCCAGCAAATAGATCTTGTCTGATGTCAGATTCCTTTCTAAATTCGCGTAGACTCTCGCGCATGTCGGAGACAAACGCGTCATGCATCGCGCGAACGCCGCGTGAAAATTTTAAGCAAGTGTTCGAGACGTTTAGTCAGGCATAACTGGGAGGAAAACTTAAGTGCAATAATTTTGCGAAGTGTGAATATGAGATATCCATACGAAGATCAGATCCTGAGTTTTGTTTATTAAATAAGTTGCTCCTTTACTTAAAAACCACGCCGGCCTCAGAATTCTCAAATATTCACTGCACAGCACTCAAATATTTAACCACACTAAAATATCCACTGTCGCCTTTCAAGATTTCATTCTCAGCAGAGCACAGGACGTCAGTTTAATGTGCCAACCAAAGACCTATTGGCTGTTGAAACAATGGATCTTTTGTTCCGTGGTTGGCAATATTGAAATAACAAAAGAATTGTTTATAAACAGTGAAGTCTGTTCTGTGGGAAAAAAATGTGACTCTTATCATGATCACCTGAATTGCTTTCCGTTATCGTATCAACATGCTTGCAGTTATTTTTAATTTCTGTTGAAATTCCACGCAAAAAAAGGTTTACTTGACTAACAGTTTTGCGAGATTTATTTATGTCAATGAAACTTCAACATGGAATCAACAGTTGAGGAAACACATAAAATTCCCTCAGCCTTCTGAATATTATCACCAACAAACAAATTCTTGAAAGCACGCAACTATTTAACATATGATTTCATCGGATCGATCTAGTAGGCAGCTCTACTGAAAGGTTAAGGCAGATTGTCTCTGGTGTATACTTATTTGTGCCCGTTGTTGTTTCAACAAATCCTTACAGTATTGTAAAGTTGCTGACAGTCGTACTCAAGTTATCACCAAATTGCATCCACAGCAGATTCAAACTCACCTGTATTGTTTCACCCATCGGAAGCCGAAAATCACCCGAATCTTTTCCCGCCAAAAGGACCTGATACACGAGAGGTTTGGTGCTCGGGTTCTGAAGGCGAACCTGTAAGCCGAGAAATGATATCGTTTGAACCTTTAAAAATGCCTCCAAAAAAAACCTTTCTCTGATACGACAGTTCGTTATTAGGGAGCTTAAGCACGCGCGTTTTTGAGACGCAGACGGCAACCGGAAATATGCTGTTTTCCATTTTAACTTGTCTTCACACAACCATATTTACATTGCTAAGTATCTTTTATCCATTAGAGATGATTAGTATAAAAATCTTTGAGACACCACTGTCCTGGCGCACGAAATGTTTTCCTCCGGTTGCCGTCCGCTTCTCAAAAACGCGGGTGCTTAAGCTCCCTATTTTCTGACACAAAAAACGTCAGTAGTTTCTAGGCAATGAAACATTCACAATAAGAAATACATCAGAACGAAATGCTCTGAATAGACCGTTTTCGCATGACGTCACAGCGGCCATGTTGGTTGTTCCAAAACAAAGGAATGGCGGCCATGATGGTGTACCAAACTTATCCTCCGGGAATTGATCTCTATTTTTATGCAAATACTTTCTTTTGTTTCAGTAATCTAATATGGCTAGTGGTCACGTGAGTGAAAACACTCTGTATGGATGGTTTTTGTGTTACGTCATCAACGCCAATTCGGTGGATAAACCCCGTCCACACGTATCCGGATATTTTCGAAAACGGGGATTTTTCCCTCCGTTTTTGCCGCCTGTCGACACGAATACGGCGTTTTCAGTCACCGAAATAAAGACTTTTCTTTAAAAGGATTTTGAAAAGGGAGGTTTACTGTATTCAAGTGGACCGCTAGAAACGGAGGTTTCCGAAAAACACGGAGAATACGAGTGGACGCGGCTTCTTTTATTCGTCCACCGGCGTTTGTACATTACGTAATCTTAATCTTTGTCTCTCCGAGCTCTTAGGATACCTATGACGCAGGAGTTGAAATTGCGACCAATAGAGTCGCATCTGCGACTGAATGTTTTCTCTTTGCGACTTGTTTTCACCTTCGCTCTTTCGAAACAAAAGGGTTAGCAGTTGCCACTTTTCTGAAACTTTTGCTAAAATTAATAAAGAAATGACAAAATTATTTTGTTTCTCGCCGTGAATTTTCTTTCAATCTGAAGATAGCGAAATTATCGCGTAATTTCGCTGCGATGTTACGTGCACATCTTCATTCCTTCGATATCATTCGCCATTTTCAGCGGTTTGTTTAAAGGCAAGTATTGTGGGCTCATATTTTGTTTTGCTACACTGCTGACAACACAATGCAGTGCGACAATTTTGCGACAATTTTTGGACTAAAATTTGCGAAGTTGGGACTAAATTTTCGTATCTTTTCGAAAAATTGCGACTGGATTTTTTCGTTAATTTCAAGCCCTGTGACGTTGGAATGCTTTGAAGGGCCAAGTGTCATTGAGGCCAGGAAGGAAGGTTGTGTGACTTACAGGGATTTTGGAAATCTAGACATGCATGACCAACTGCGAAAAAGGCTACACTGAAACAAGCCTAAACTCTATTTCCGATTTTCATCTTTTCTCGCCTTTTGGGAATTCGAGGGCCGTCGGTGAGTTGGGAAATAATTACTCTGTGGTAAGGAACAACTGATACTACATACATGTCTGGTGACAGTGTCGTGAAGAGGGCCTTCAAAGCTGACAGTTGCGCGTGGCAAGTAATGTGGAAGCCGCTGATACAGATGAATGCATAATAGTAGTATTGTGATCGGGTTTGGTTCCGTCAAGTCTGTTGGCTGCAAGAGAAATAAAAGAACGTAAAAACGATCTAAAAAACATGTAAATGAACGAACGACTTGGAAAAAAAACGCACAATGATTACAATAACGTGAAGTTATATTTTCAGATGTTCTTGTAGCCATCGTCGTCATTCTATAGCGAAAGCTCCTTAAAATCCCCCACCCCCACCCCCAAAATAACCCTAATAGGTGGTTTTCACGTTACGTCATCGCCTCCAAGTTGAGGGACAAAATTTGCTCCTAGGCAGTTTATTTTGATTCCGAAGCAGTTTATTTTGACGCTGGCATGACAAGTATATTTACAAATTATCATTTTGTTCCTTTCATGGAAGGAAAGGTTCCTTTCCTAGTGTTAGTCAACCAGCAATTTCTCACTACGTAATTGTTATGTGTATAGAAATTGGTTGCAAAAGACTTAAGAATCTCGGTTGAATTGTGCCACTGAAGCAACAAGCCAGGATAAAGGCCGACCGTGTGAGTTCCCGTGAACGTGCACGCATAGAGATGGTGTAATGGTAGGAGCTTCATGCTAGCTCACCGATAGAGCACTGTTATATTTAAGTCTATGTAAGTTTCTACGAACTATCCCTTAATCCCTTAAAGCTGCGCATGCTCGAGTTTGTTCGCTCTCGCGATCACGGAAAATTCTAGCCTACATTATGGATTCACGCGTGAGTCACGTATATTCGCAGTTAATGAATTCTATGTCAAACATAGCGCTCAGAATTTAATATTTACCTGTCAGGAAGAACTTTCCGGATCAATAAACTTTTGTAAATGCGAAAGTGCTTGCAGTACAAAGCGAAATTACTGTCGCTGCACGCTTCGCAGCCTGCACCGAATTTAGCTTGCAGCCAGGCGTAAAAAATCCTTTTCTTCAGATAAATACGCTTGTGCGTGTTATTCCACTTCTTCAGGTATTCTTTGCGATCCATTAAAGCCTTCCTTTAATCTCCCGGAGTTTCTCCTTAGTCCACCATAGCACTCCCCAGTGGACGCCATTTTGAATTTGTCGATTCAACTTGAAAAAGTTAACCGAACACTTTTCAAGTTTTCGCGACAGGGCTTAATTAATTAATTCCGCACCAACACAACCGTGAACGCCATTAAAGAGCATGAATTCTAAACTGCACGCATGCGCATTTCATGAGAGGGGCAATTTTTACGTCATAACCTCTCGACCAATCAGCCGTTTTTAAGCCCTGTCAGTTTTCGCAAGACGCTAGCGCATGCGAAACTCATGACAGTGTCCCTTTAATTCACAAATGTAAAGATTATTGACGCCACAAAGTTCTTAGACTTACCTGTAAGTCATAATCCACACCTATGTTCCTCAGAGCATCAACAACCTTAACGACGTTATGAAGACACTGCTCTGCTTTGAAAGGTCGGGTATACATTGAGTACAGATGAGTCGAAATCTGAAAACAAAGATGTAATGATTTCTAATCATAGTTGTGCTCTTTAGCATAGTTGCACTTGGTGGAAGAAATCGTCTTCCAAACAGCTTTATGGTGCAATTGTGTTCTTGCGATTCACAATTACATCTGTAATGTTCAATATACAATGATGCCGTCTCGTCAGTACAGAACGAGACGGACGACAGCACCGCAGACATTAGGGACCTTTAGATCGGAGTACGAAGTCGACTACGAGTACGAGTTTTCCGTACTGAGCATGCGCATACGGTTTGGAGGCCGACAATTTTCGAAGTGCGCGTGCTCAGAACGGAAATCTCGAACTCTTAGTCTTCCTCCGATCTAAAAATCCCTATTGCGTGGGTTGGTTTAACGTTAGAGCGGTTTTCCATTGAGTTTCGAAAGTAATCAGCGAATTGCTTTGGTTTTGCATTACTTTACTCAGTGATTGGTTCAAAGTTCTCGCGCCACTTTTTCAACCAATCATAAGTAAAACAAAAACCAATCATGGCTCGCGCGTGCACATTTTCCCGCGCTTTGTGCCGGCTACGTGTAATTACTTCGAGTTTTGATTGGTTTACTGGATTGTCTCCGTCGTTTTTGATTAGCCAAAGTAATTACTTTGGTTTTGGTTTATGACACTCGATTGAAACTCGCTCTATACGTAAGTTGTGAGACGAAGCCAAAGTGTTATCGTCCTTATCCAAAAAGACCAGAGAGTCTAACCACCAGCCAATGAAAGAATAAACTGAACTTTCTCTTAACTGAATGTTGGCTCGGCAGGGTCTTCCAACCCCTAGCCTTACACACTATAGTCCAGGTCCCTACCAACTAAGCCAACTGGTTGGCGAAAAGTGAACTGTAAGCTGGGAAAATAAGTTTTTTTATAATTAATAAACAGTTAGTAGTTGAGGTTTACGTGGAATAACCAAGGTCCAAGCATCTGATATCCGACCTAGACTGATTTCCCCGGTTGAGACCTTTTTTCTTGAACGTACGTTCTTTCTGTACGTTGCGTGATCCACGAAAATTACTGTAGGTTCTTTACCACTCAGACTGATTCAAGATAGTGAAGACACTGTATACACTGTGAAGTAAATAGTGAAGACACTGTATACGAATAGTAGTGAGCTTACCACAAATGGGACATGGGCTCCAACGAGAGAAGCTAACACAAGGCCATCCATGAAATCAACATCAAAATTTACAATCCAGCGACACGGTGGATTGGAACCTACAAAAGAGATCATTATGAAACATGATCATTATTTTAAGACCGAGTATCTTTGACATTAAAAGAGAAACTGCTGCGATGAATCATGATCCAAGATAGGATGCTTGAAAAAAGGACTGAAATAATTACTCACTACGACAAAATGCATTGTGCGTCTTCGTTTGAGATCTGTAATTTAATTGGAATATTTGTTATATCCTTCCGGTTCAAGCGCGGACCTATGCTTTGATGGCTTTTTAAAAGCCCTTTATTCCAATCGATCGTGAAGCACACAATCCATCGACTTGTTCTTATAGTCTCTCAGGAGGAAAATTTCATTTTTTCGACCCCATGGTAATGGAAATGCATTTATCTACCCCATATATCACATACAGTCCTGTGGCGGTTTACAATTCTTAGTCTTTAGGGTGAGATCGGACGTCACCTTGTAAAGGCGCCTCAGGCTACCGGTATCAGTCCACATTTGATCTCACCCCCCCCCCCCCCAACCCATGCATGTACGTGAAAGGAGGACAGACTACAACATCAGGGTCTCCAATCAAATCCAATCGATTTTAATTCTTAACTAATCCCCTGCTACTAAAAGAAGAGAACTGAAAAGCCCAGACTGTAGGACTTCTGACCTCCGATTGCACCAGGCCAGCTGCCGTTCCGCTGAAGATTGTAATGATGGTTGATCCAGGCGAGTAAGATGCGTTCACCCACGCCGTAAACATTGCTGGTCAACGGATCTGGATTCACTTCTGGCAGAGGAGCGCTCTTATTTGGTATCTGAATCTTCTTGTACTGATGTGGTGTAATACGGCTTAATATCAGGACCTAGCGTGAGATATTAAGACATCTATTTGTTAAAGGGAACCTCCACGTCTACAAAGAGAGTCATTTTAAGCTGGAGGATATAACATTTGCAATCAAATCTGTTCGATAATGTTTCACTCAAAAAGCGTTTATACCCGGGAAAATTTCTTTTAAAAAACAATCGCTTATTTTCACTTTCAAATTTTCCGGATGCTGCCATTTTGAATGGTCGTGAGGTGTTACGGTTATCCTCTTGTTCTGATTCAAAAAGCTTTTGTGTAATAACCACCCTGACCTTACGCAACACTGTCGCTATCGCTGGAAATAGGCAGGTGACGTTTAGATTGTCTGATGTAACTCTAAATCTATGCATGTCATTATGCAAGTATCTGACCAAATGCATAAGGAATTCACTAATGTCCAGGCCCCAGTTGTTCAAACGGTGGATAGCGTTAGAGCGGTTTTCAATTGAGTGTCGAAAGTAATTAGCGAATTGCTTTGGTTTTGCATTTACTTCACTCAGTGATTGGTTCAAAGTTCTCGCGCCGCTTTTTCAACCAATCAAAAGTGAAACCAAAACCAATTGTGGCTCGCGCGTGCACATTTTCCCGCGCTTTGTGTCGGCTACGTGTAATTACTTCCAGTTTTGATTGGTTTACTGGATTGTCTCCGTCCTTCTTGATTGGCCAAAGTAATTACTTTGGTTTTGGTTTTACGACACTCGTTTGAAAACCGCTCTATCCACTGGATAACTCAATTGGTTTTTATAGTGTTTATCCGCTGGATAGTGATTTATAGCGCTATCCACCTTTTGAACAACCGGGGCCAGGCGCCAGTTGATTTATCCACCGGATGGCGGTATGCATCGTTTGAACAACTGGGGCCAGAAATACAAGTTATTAGTTGCATTCTCAATTTTGTCATCGAACACGAAATGTCTCTTTAAGTCTAAGCCTTTGCTACCTATTTCCAACAATAAGGTAAGGGTAAAGTTTAGCGTCATTTTTAGCTTAGGGTCAATACAGCTGTGTATCCTTACTCGAGGAACAGCATTTAGGGGACTCTTTTTGTGACGTTACTTATGTGACAGAGACACGAGTGATTTTGAAGTTGGGGAGAAGAGCAAGAGGACACCTCGTGACGCTTATTAAAATCCACATGCATCTAATTGGATGAAGGAATGGACCTTTGTCACCAGGCGGCCATGCTGGTCAAAGACCAACAGAAAAAACTTAAATAACAATGACCACAACCAGGTTTTCTGAGCCCGCGAGACTGAGCAACCCCAGCAAGCCACTGTTTTAACGAAAGCCGCTGGTCAGCAACCTTGGTTCTGGTCATTGCTGTCTAAGATCTTCCAAGAGAACAGAGTTCGTACCCCGTGCCTCTAGTTGATGTGTTTGGAAGCGAGTTCAGGGGACGCAAGACAAAAGTTTTCAGTCCCTCCGGACCCCAAATGGTCGCCACGTGAAAAGGGCCCATCTGGGGATTGTTCACGTCACATTTCAATTTGTGCTAACAGAGGCGGTGACTGAGACGAGGCCAACGGTGTTACGTTACATCCACAAGACAAACAATGCCCTCTGTAAGAGAATTCTTGTGCTGATTGGTCAAAATATGACCATACTTTACTCCAAAGAATAACTGGTCTCTTTGTGAAACCATCGGAAACTCTCATCATTTCTTACTCCTTTTGTTAATATAATTAGTGGTTTTCATTTACGTTAACAAACCAGAACAAGAGAAATGTTTGCATGAGTTCAATTCACAGAAGGTTAAATTGGAACACCGACATAGTCACCGTTCCTTTTTGCTTAGAAATACCAAACATGACCACCGTATTTGCACAGGAACACCAAATAAAGCCAACGTTACGTCAGGTTAAAACAAAGGATACCTTGACTAGCTGCGAAAGGATGTGAGTCCACGCATGTGCAGACACTGCCTCAAAAAGCGTTTCTTTCTTCATCTCGATGAAACTCTCCTCGCTTGAAACCTGTTCCTCCACCTCTGAACCTTGGAATTTGCTCTGGATTTTTTTCCAGAGCCGGAAATCCTCGGCGTCTAACAGATCTTCCGGTTTGACATGAGACATCATCGCGCCTTGACCCCTGTAGATGTTAAAACAACCAATTATTATGTCAAACAAAGTATTCGTTTCTGTATCTACATCGTACTCAGAACCATTACTTAAATAATCCTCTCAGTCATTTGAAACTTTCTGTCTCCGAGAATTTATGTCATACCTTAACCATGGCCCTGAAATTATTTCCTTTGTCGATCAGTTGTTTCCTAAAATTAAGTCCTTCTTCTTTTGCTGATTGTTTCAAACCAATGTTTTCTGTTCACTCATATACACGTAAATCACTGAATGCCCATCAGTTTGTAAACTCGATACAAGCTGGTCGATACAGTATTCATTCTTTCCGATACACTGGCACCCCCTCTGGAATTCATTACCAACTAATGTTAAGCAAGTCACTCCTCTTTCGAGAACTTGTCAAGACATTAAAAAATTGTGATTGAAGGTTATTAAAGAGCTATTAATAATACATTGACATTTATTCCCACTAGTTATGAAATGAATTCCTTTATTTTTTCCTGTATTCCTCTATTTTCGCTTTGAGTCACTAACACGACTGGTTGCATGTACTGTTTGGGTGTCAGAAACTCCACAAAATTGGCATAGAATTTTAATTTACTTCTTTTCATTATAACGTAAATGATCTAAAAATTATCTTAACACTTATTGTTTATATTATGTGTGATAAAGTTAACAATTGACTTGACTATTAAAGTCGGGTAGTTGGTGCAAAGGGAGCGACTAAGAAGCTTCAGCAACCAAGACCAGGAAACGTTACTTCAAAATAAACATTTGATCGTAGCTAGTTTGGAATCATACCATCTTTTTCGCCAGGTACAGTGATACCGAAGGAAATTTCGACTTGTTCAATGGGAAAACCGTTTATACCATGCCTTCCATAAAAAATGCTTTCGCCTTTGTACTGTCAGCAATCTTGTTTGCAGTGACAGTTGTTAGACAACTCATAACAGAAACCGACAAGGAAGTTCGATATCAGCCAATCACCGTGTTATGCGACCAATTCATCCAGACCGCGACATTGATTGATAGCAGCCAAAAACGAATCCGTTGACTTGAATTTGAGCCTCAGACTCCTCAAGTTAATAAAAGGACCAATAATACAACTTATTCCAAAATGGCCGCCATTTTAGTATTCTTTTGTTTCCTTGCAAATTGGCCCTCTTGACCTCGCTTTCAAACGTAAAATTCAAAAGAATATTTAAACTCGAACGAGGCCAAAGGGCCAAGTTGCAATCAAACAAAAGAGTACTAAAATGGCAGCCATTTTGGAATAAGGTGTATGATAGTGATTTATCTGAAATCATCACTTTCATTCACGATCAAGAAACGAGCCGGACTTTTATAAAATTCCTTGCACATGACGATTTTTTGTGAAATCTTCTCTTTCCTTTTCAGTGCATGGCAAACAATGAAGAATCTCACTTGTACCTTAAGAAAGTGAGGAGGGTGCAGTACATCCAATGAATCTGCCGAACACGATCCACAGGACACGAAGGAAGAGTTGAAGCTAGAGGAATCCCTGGCACAGGTCGACCACATAAATGACCCACAAGATCAAAGAGCGATCTCGTCTCTCTCTTTGTGTTGCTATCCCAGTTGGATGTTCGAGGAGCTCCCGTGCCACCCGTCTGGGTATCACCGGTGTCCTGGAGCGCTGATCGCAGGGACTTGGGTATGGTAATCGGGTAAGGCCCACCAGACCAACCCTGGGATGAAAAATATCTGAAACAAAAAAGAAAAAAATAATATAATAATAGATTGGCTCGCCTAGTTGGTCGTGAACAGTACGAAAATTCCTAGGTCCACGGAAACGTTTCTCGAAAGTCCCCAAAACATTTCGGGCCCGAAAAGCCATTTACTAAACCGCCACTCGTTTGCTTTGATGACCTTGCCTTTAACTTGTCTTCAAGATACCGGTAACGAAAAGCAAACTGATTATGAAGTTGATGACTCAAAGCCTCCCTGTTCTTAAGACACACAGGGAATTGTGACACACAAGTCTAAAAGGAGCAGGTTACTACACGATGACCACTTACAGTATCATTCATGACCAGCAGACTGAGTTGTTTGAATGGGCATCTCTGCGGACAATGGGGCGGAAATCCAGTCATTCGGACAAAGAGCTACAAGATTTGGTTAGCTCACAGAGGCCTAAGAAGTTATCGGACTTTCAATAAACCGGCCCCTGGTTTCAAACCCCTTACGGACCAAAAACCATGGTGTTGAAAATACCGGTAAGGCTATATGAGAAGACAATTTCCCGCACCTTTGCACCGCCGAAATCACTTTTCTTATAAATTTTCTCTCGTCGCTTTCCCCTCCAGGGTCCATAGTAAAGGTTCCATTGCCATCGGATCTGCCAGACGCCACTCGAGCCGGGCCTCCCGGCTGAGTGTCTCCGTGATGGGGCGTGGAGCGGTAGGTGGAAGATGTGGCCTCATTGCTTGACTCTGGGTACGTAGAGGTGCTGATACCGAAACTCGTGCTCGTAGCACTAGTAGACGCTATGGTGGGGGGTCGGTTAGGGGTTACACAAGGCATGAAAACGGGTTCCCCAGGGGGCAGGTCTTGAGTGTCGGTTTCTTTGTCCACGATTGAAATGCCATCTTGTTTGCAAATGATGTGAAAGTCTGTTTGGTGCGCAGCCAGAAACGGGTAACAAGACAACAGACAATTATCGGCCGTAGCAGTCACCGGAAGTTCGTACCTGTAAAAAGAAGTATACACCATTGTTACCCTCCTTCACTTTGACAATGTTATGACGTAATTCATGATCAATAACAGGACAGACGCATGAAAAACTGACATCAATCTTTTTTTTACAATAACAAAATGGCAGAGGGGTCAAAATTAAGTCAAAATACGCGAAGAACGCGAGACAAATATGCGAAAAACTTCAATCTGACGCAAGCAATATCACGTCATCCTCGCATAAATTATAAATTTATGTGTCTGTCCGAAGTCTGTCCGCTTATTGACAATAAAAATTAACAAATGCGCGCGCGAGAATTTTGCAGTCATTGTAAAATTCCCTTTTAACCAATGGGACCGCGTTTGAGAGAACCGAATGATCCTCACACTTTGCTGGACAATTTTACGCAATTGTCACTTTAAAAGACGCCTGAAAATTTCAGGTTGCTTCAACGGGATTAGAACCCATGACCTCTGTGATGCTGGCCGGTGCAATGCTCTAACAACTGATCTATGATGAAGCCACACAGTTGGGAACAGGGCAATTTGTTGGGCCCGTTTGAGACCACATTTGTGGCAAACGAGCACGGCCTGACCTTGTAGCTCAGTTGGTAGAGCAGCGGTGAGCTAACCCGAAGGTCGTGGGTTCAATTCCCACCCTGGTCAGAGTTTTTCTTTGTCCTTGTGTGAGCCCATTTCCATCAGTAGGGCTAACGCTCACATAGTTCATATGGGGTAGATACTTAGCACTTCACATTACACTCTAATCAGTTAAGTCTGTTCAAATATAAGTGCTACACGGCCAACGTTTGAATAAGGAGAATAGTTCCACGTGACAAAATTTTCGCAGCGTTTGCCCTTTCCCGTCTCCATTTGTTGGAGAATAATTTGGAAATTATTATTAACATTGCATCCAAAAAGAAGCGAAGATCAAACTATCCCCTAGTGTAAATTAAAGAGCAAGATCCTTAACTAAAAAGACGATTTTTCAACAGAAAGCATGCTCTCAAAGGAAAATTAAACAGTTTTTGCGACTTCAGGAACGCAAAAGATGTATCGGGCTTAAATTTTAGAGATAGCTTATAATGAAATGTACTTTAAGTACTCAGTGCTGTTTTCTTGGTTGATCCCCTGGAAAATAATGAACAAGCTAATGAGACAAAAATGTTCACAAAGATTCACCTGCATTAGCAACTCTCTCATTGAAGTTTTACATAGAGTCTTAGCACCGAAGACGAGAACTACTATGAGTACGAGACCTGGAAGTAAGTTATAAGGAACATGAATCTCGTACTGCGGACTCGTCGTAAGACGAGTTTGAATTGAAAGTCGTAATGGGAAAACGAGTTGGATCGCCGACTATACAGTCTGGTTACGAGTCAAGTGGCCCATTAGGCCAGAGCTTATCCCGGTTTCCGTAGCATGAAGCGACTAGGAGTATTTCTACCCCCTCCTGGATGGGATGCCAGTCCATCGCAGTAAATTCGCATTCCATCGGCAGTAAATTCACCGGTACCCATTTATGCACCTGGGTGGAGAGAGGCACCGTGAGAGTAAAGTGTCTTGCCCAGGAACACAAAAAATGTCCCCGGACCCGGACCACTCGATCCGGAGTCAAGCGCACTAACCATGAAGCCACCGCGCCTCCCATGACTCCGACTATAAAGTCGATTTAATTTGCTTCGCTGGTTGTAAATGTGCTTTAGAAGGTTGATATCACATATATATTCATTCAAGTTTTGTGGTGAAAATAGGATATGGGTTCGGATTATGGCACCTTTATAACTGCTTTTCAGAACTGCAGCGCGTTTTCGTGCTCGCCGTGAGGTAAACAAACGAAGGAAGGAATATATTTAATTTTTTTACGACAGCTAATTTTTTCAGCAGATTTATCCTGACAGTAACTCGATAGACTAATTATTAGTGGTTTGCTTTTATTTGCATTTGCTTTTGAAGGCGCAGGTTTACACGCAAAAAACCGAATAAAAAGTTGGAAAACCGAAACTAAACGGAAAATGAACTCACACTTGTTCAAGCTATTTGTAACTGTGTAAAGTCTTCCACCTGAAAATTGAGGCGGCGTTGTCCATTGGTTATAAGGCGTTGGGTTTGCATGCGGTTGCCCCGGGTTCATATCCCGTTCTAACATCTGGGGCCCGTTTCTCAAAAGTCCCGAAAACTTTTCGGGCCCGAAAAACCGTTTGTGAACCTGCCAACCGCTTGTTTTGGAAAGCCGATCCTTTAACATGTTTTCAAGCCAACTAAAAGAAACATGTCTGTGAAGTTTGACGACTTAAATCCTCTGCGTTCTTGAGATACAAAGGGAATTGTGACACCCGAAAATGGCTCGTAGAGTTTCGGGACTTTCGAAAACGGGCCCCTGGTTCGGATTTGTTTCCGGTTGTCCCGGAAAATTTCCTTAAAACTATCATGCCACAATGTAACGTGATGTACATCGAAAAGCTCACAGAATTCTTCGTGACTAACAGGCCTAAGAGAAGTAGCTCTTGAACATCTCGTAGCGACATCTTTTAACATGCTCTTGTAGCGCTTTCATAATTTTTTTTGCTGATCGGGAAAGCGCCTGCTTAAGTTTTAAAAGGCGCCAAATTTTTTCAGTACTCGTTTTTGATATATGCTTTGTAACGTTTTGGACTACGACTACGAGAACGAGCTAAACTTGTTCTCATTGTCGTTCTCGTCGTCGGTGCTAAAACTCTCTATTCTCTACGTAACATACTTTTCCTTTCCGTCCGTAAACACAATAGCTGTGGTAAAAGACACAGGACTTGAGGACTGGAATGTGGCAGTGCAGGGAATAACACAAGGCTCTCCCTCATCTTCAAAAGTGCAGCACGACTGGATGGATTGACCCTCTGGAAAAGAAACTTCTAAAACCGACTGCAAGCTGCCATCTTCTAGTTCCACTTGAGGGATCTCATAATCTAACACAGATGATCTGGGGAAAAAAACAACATCAAGAAAAATAATCAAAATATTCTTCGTAATAGATCTTTATTTTAAAGCTAGCCTTGGAGCATTTCTGTGGCTCCTATTCGTTCAGAGTAGCCACTAATTTTGGCACTTTGTAAGAGTGAGTGTAAGTAGTCGTAATCTTCTTAATAGAAGATAGTGCTCGGAATAGCATGGTCGGACATGCATACCGTAATCGTTGGTAACGTTCGGGAGTTATCGTCGGCTATCGAGGTTTAGTTTTCCTGAGAGATTGTAAAAAAGGAACATTATTTAAGTGTAGTCGTTCTCGCGCTGGAGCACCAATTGGGAACACTGTAAACTGAAATTAACAATTGACGCAAATCAAGTCAAATGTTAATTTTGAGGTGGGGGGAAACCGGAGTACCCGGAGAAAAACCTCTCAATGCAGAGTAGGGAACCAACAAACTCAACCCACATATGACACCGAGTCTGGGAATCGAACCCGGGTCACGTTGGTGGGAGACGAGTGCTCTCACCACTGCGCCATCCCTGCACCTCCTACATGTCATTTGTTCAAATAATCAAAGGAATGATGTCCAATTTCCATTCTACCTTACAGTAGTAGCCATATGTAGTCCTCGACTGCCTATTTTTTGCGATAGCGAATGAGTGAGTGAGTAGGTAAAGTCCTTATTTTTCGAGGATTGCACTTAATAGTCAAAGGCTTATAAACTTGTGGCCCTCGATCTGACCAGAAACCATAAAATACACTGCAAATAACCGAAACATTGTTCTTAATAGATGTTTGTGAGAGTACCAATACAATACAATACAATACCTCCCTTTCAAAAAGAGGCTGAAGTGATCTCGTATATAGGCAAAACAATAGAGAATCACCATGAAAACAGTGACAAATACACTGTAGTATTTATACTTGCCTCCTATATCCTCTTGCTATGATGTTAAAATCAACAGAGACTGGAGTCCCAAGTGGCACGGGCATTAACTTCAGACACGCAGGATCAAACTTGATGTTCGGGGCCAAAAGTTCACCTTTCAGCGTCAGGGTACGGTAAGGGCTGTCACGATTGCCATTCAAGATCACAGGGACATGTGCAACAAACAGGCCTGGGCACCCTGTGAAGATAAAAAAAACAACAACAACAACAATCTACGCTAGAAAATTCAAGAGCTGTTGGGAACATCTGCCATCTGTCAATTCTTGACAAGGGTTGAGTCCATACCGGAAACGTCTGTCACGTTTAATGCCAAGATCCGGACGCAGAACCAGTGCTAATCCAAGGGTAAATGCGACAAAGCTAAAAGCACTGAAGTTGAGTAACGGCCTTATTGGATTACACACAAGCAACGCGAAATTTTAATGTCAAATTAGGCGCAACCGAAGAAATCTCACCCCTCGTTCCTTGTTAATTTGTTGGGTATGGAATTACAAGAATCTTGCTAACGTGAAATGTTTGGAATGGCATTAAATAAGGAAAAAAGTTCCATCAGAAAAATCCCTACTGAACTTCAAAAAAGATCACGGCAAATTTTCTTACGTGGGGTGAATAACACTCCGAGTTGAAAGGTCTCTCCACTGTCCAGGGTTATATCAGGGATCACGCTTTTTCGGCTTCCTGCTGATGACGGAGTGAAGGGCGATCCTGTTCTGTGTAGGAATTTAAAGGTACCATCTTCTAATAACGGACCAGCAGCTTTGGTGTGTAACGTCCAAGACAGGGTTTGATCACTGTTGTTCACAAACAAACACCCCTATTGAAGAACAAGAAAATTTGCTTTCAACGAAAGCGAATAATATCAAAGTGCGCCTATAACCTTAAATATCATGAATCATTGGGATAAATGTTTTCACCTATATGCCAAACACATTTTGTGGTTTCCTCCATAAGATTTTACTCATAATGCGCCGGATAAGTTGAGTAATATTAACAACGTAGAATACATTATTCATTCCTGTGTTAGAAGAAAATCACGATCTGCAACGCTAAGTACAGTTGAACCCCGTCATTTCAAACTCGGTTATTCCGAATTTCCCGCTTACTCAAACTAATTCTCGTTTCCTATGGACTTGATGCTTCTCTTTTATTTCGAGGTGTAATTAGAAAAAGGTGATTGACTAACTTCATACGCTGTCACAACATCGTGACAAATGTCCCATTGCGGACAATTCCAATTGCACCATCTGCCAGTCCCGTAAATAAACCACAATTATGAAGCGTTCTGAAACAAAGCTTTCTGGCGGAAAAGACTGTAGACAAATTTCTCTCCACACTTGTAGATTTGAAGATATAGTTATCATCTTTGGTCTAATTGAAATAATGAATATATTGTGAAATTTTTAGTTAAGACCAAAAGGTCTTCCAGCATCACCATATATTCCGTATACAGTATTTCATGATGAACCAGCTATTTCAAACCCCCGTTTATTCGAACTATTTTTTCTTTCCCTTGCGACTTTGAAATAACGGGGTTCAACTGTAGTTGAAAATGTCATCGAAGAACAGAAAATCCTATACTCGAAGGATATAAGGTCATTGAGATACAGGACAACACTATCAAACAAAACACGAAAAAGAACTGAGTGGTATACCTGTGCTCGACCTGCCCTGACTCGATACCCAATTCAAAATAACCAGATGGAAGACGAAATTCGAGGATAGAATGAGATAGCTGCAATGGAGGACGCAAGGCTGTTGCCAGTACACGTCGGCTGGGAGTTGCTACATCCACCAGCGAGGGTGCCGGGGTCATCAGTTCAGAGATGGTCCAATTCATGTGTGATGGCGCGGGTGTAGGAGGAAACGTTGATGGTGCAGGGGTGGGAGCCACGGTATGGTTGATGCTGACAGGAATGACAAAATCATAAGAGGCCACCTACAACGAAACCAATTGTTAATTGGGGGTAAAATCACTTTTGACGGCCGAACGCTTGATTCAGTTGCAATGCAGTGCAAATGGTCAGACTCTCAAGTCTTCTCGAATACAGCCAACAGACCGAAGGGCCGTGTCACATCCCTATCTTTTTATTTTATAATAAAACGATATAACGCACACTCTGAATGGTTAAAACAGCGTGCTTTGTTAGAGTACAGATGCACGGCTGACGCCCCTCGTAGGATTGGAAAATATTTTAGCCGTGAGGAAATTAAGAAATTCTCTGTTATAAAACAAATAAAGAAGCCTCGCCTATGATCTGAGTGTTCAAAGCAACAACTGCTTTTCTCTTTCTACTTTTAATGCAGTTAAGTTCGCTTTAACTGAGTTTTACTTTTACCCATTTCCTGCTCTAGAGAAAGTTTCAATCGAGTCTCGTAAAACCAAAACCAAAACCAAAGTAATTACTTTGGCCAATCAAAAAGGACGGAGGCAATCCAGCAAACCAATGAAAATTCGAAGTAATCCCACATAGCCGACATAAAGCGCGGGAAAATGCGCTCGCGCAAGCAACGATTGGTTTTGGTTTCACTTCTGATCGGTTGAAAAAAACAGCGCGAGAACATTCAACCAATCACTGACTGAAGTAAATGCAATACCAAAGCAATTCGCTAATTACTTTCGACACTCAATTGAAAACCGCTCTAAACGTCCAATTTTCTTTTTATATTGGTAATAATAGTTAATTACTTTTTCGTGTTTCAATGAAAACTACGCTACGAAATAACAAGAGACGCGAGGAATACCTCAGAAGGTTGAAATTCCAGAGCACACTCCATGACCTTTTGACCCTTCAAGGAGACATGGTAGACGCCAGCACCATCATCCACTGGGACATCTTAAAATTATGAAAAAAAAGAGCACTTTTAGAAGGTAAACACAGCTTTTTCAAAGCTTGAACTTACGTTCTTTCTTTACCAATGGCCGGAAAAAAGGCAATGTAATATCGGGCAATCCGTCATTACCCATCACAATTTCTGAGGCAACCAGCGAGACGTTGTTCGGGAGAGTCAAACTGTCTAAGTTTTTTTGATTGTACGTTGCCAAAAAGCTACAAATTTATTAACTGAAACATCACCTAAGCCAACCGAGAAAATACCCCCTTACGATTGAGTGTTTCGATCAGCTTGTATTTTCGGGAAGCAAATATTTCGCTGAGAAGTTCGCGGTAACTTATAATAAAAGATTTTGTTTTCTAGCAATTCGGACAATTTGTTTTCAGCCAAGAAATCTCAACAGATCAAAGAATACCTTTAAGTCTTTATCCATTACAAGGGACTGAGAAATGTTCCCCTAAGGCATTCATTTTAATTTGATCGTTGGGCACCGTTGCCGTTTGCTTCCATCACAAAGCTTCCCAGGCTTCCAGTCAAAGTAAGTACATCATCGACAAAGGTTGGACGGGTTACGGGTACTTACGGGTTTTACTGTTAACCTTATTTTAAACACTGAAATCAGGTCAGTAGCTCTTTTCTCGTAATCCTCGCCGGAAAACGTTTAAGGTCCAGACTCGGATCATTTGGTCTATTAACATGCTTTCAGGACGAGAAAAAGAAAATTGATTGCCTAGTTTCGTGCCTCGACAGGTTCAACTTTCGAATATACACCAGGAATTATGGCATCTGAAAGCGGATTGTCTGAAACAGTCTGAAGCGCAAGTCCGCATACCACCTCTTTTGAGTTTTGAATGCGCGCGTTGAAAGAAAAGGAAAAGTTGGTATGTTTACTTCAAATCTATAGTGCTATTCTTCTTCGAAACCTTTGATTGCCTCGAGATCTGTTTCTACGTTTCATTCGTACAAAAACTCGTTCCAGGTAACAGATGCACAATACACATTCGATTGAAGAAATATTGGGCTAAGAGATCTTCACGTAGCTAACCGATCAGCTGTTATTAGCTGCGTTGCCACTTTGGTTGTTCATGGTAGTGAAGCGCTTAGCACATCTGACCGCGATTTTCAACAATCATCATTTTTCTTTGAGAACTTTCTTAAAGAAGATAAAATGTTTTCCTCCTTTGCTCTTACCTTATTGACTTTCGTTTCGAAAACCAACAGCCTCCGTATACTAGAACTGGCCAAAATAACAATTACTTGTGGGTCGGGTTTGTTAAGTTCTGGATAAAGTCTCTTTGAATATCAGCGCTCAATAGATCTATCTTCTATCTCCGAGTCAGTTACAAAAAAACGTTGTAGATTTTACAACAATAGCACCTATCGCATGTATCATAATCATCATCATTTCTTTGTTTACCCTCGGATTTTTGAGTAGCTTGGTGTAGCTCACCTCCGAATTTTACACTCCTAACCATGATATACCTCAGAAGACAGACCAACGCAGCGGTCTGGCCTCTGTTCCCTCTACGTGCCGTCTATTCTAAACTTGTTTTGTAACCATTTTTCCCTGGGATATATTTCAGCGGTTTTCAAATGACAGTCACTAGTAATTACGCGATTACAATTGCTACGCTTGGTGATTGGTTTAAAAATCTCGCGCCAGTTTATCGTAGCAAGTTACACGTGAATTCCTACGAATTTGGATTGGTTCATTGCGCTGTTTGCACCCGCTGTCATTGGTCGAAGTAATTACTTTGGTACTTGTTTTACGACACTCAATTGAAAACCGCTCTAAGAAAGAACTCCTATAATACCTTCAAGATCGCTGTCCAGGAATTTAAGAGAAAAATCTAGGAACCTGCTTAGGTCAAATACCATATTCGCTTCAGTGCGAGTCTAAGAATAAAAACAAAATAATTCATGTTAAAATGCATTCAATAAAGCACAAACTACCACAAAGACATGACAAGGTTTATAAAGAAATCCACTCTTATACCATGTTCTGAAGTTTAAATTTTACGGTTGCCAAAGCGCCGCAATGAACTCCACCGAATTGAAATGAATTCTGCAAAAACAAACAAACAAACAAAGCAAATTCCTATGATATAAGAAAGAGTGTTACATCTCCCTTAAAATACACGAGCAATGATTGGTCAATTGATGGGGATATATTCTGTTGCTTCATTGGCTTGCTAACCCGATTTTGGACCTTGAATTCTCGGCTTAACAATCAGGCACCCAGGGAGCCCATATGGGTGGACTGATATGACGTACCCACACAGGGAGCCCATATGGATGGACTGACATGACGTACCCACCCAGGGAGCACATATTGGTGGACTGACATGACGTACCCACCCAGGGAGCCCATATGGATGGACTGACATGACGTACCCACCCAGGGAGCCCATATGGATGGACTGACATGACGCACCCACCCAGGGAGCCCATATGGGTGGAATGACATGATGTACCCAGGTTCATCCCCTATCGAGTTCGCCCATCGCACTTTCAAGATTTTTTTGTCTCGAAACAAAGAACATCCTTGGAAGAAAAAATTCAGTTCTGTATTAATCTAGAAGTATTTGGCTTATAATTGAAGTTCTCGCAGATAAAATAAGGACTTTAAGATCTACGACGGCGAGGTCGGCAAAAGAGTCTCCTCAAAATAAAACGTTGCATTATCGTCTTTCGCGATTATTCCAGCTAGTTCACGCTTCGTATGATGTTAGCGAAGGACCCTGAAGTAAAAATAGGGGATGACAGGGTCACATCCGTATGCCCACGTTGTCGTCAAAACCTCAACTTTGGTGATTTTTACGTCGCTGTTACGCAATGTACCGCAAAAACATGTACTAAAAGGGGTGCCGCACGTGGAGCACGAATATATTTCTCCGAGTTTAGCCAATGATATTCTTGTTTTGTGGCCTATTTGGGACCTTACCCAAGGACGCCGGACGACGACAGCTACGAGAACGTTGT
Source organism: Montipora capricornis (assembly GCF_036669925.1). Taxonomy (NCBI): domain Eukaryota; kingdom Metazoa; phylum Cnidaria; class Anthozoa; order Scleractinia; family Acroporidae; genus Montipora; species Montipora capricornis. Next base: position 59,067,812 of record NC_090888.1, read on the forward strand.
CCAAACACATTATTTCCCGTCATTGCAATAATATCGCGATTATTTCAAGACGTTCGGCATGGAAGTGTGTTTCAACATTGCACGAACGAAATTAGTAAGAACGGTATGAGTTTTTCAGGCTTCTTTACGCAATTGCAGAAATTGCGTTCATAACTGCGAGGATCATAACTTCACTTGATTTCATATCCGCAGTTCATATATAAGCCATTTCATATATCATTTCATCGTTGATATGGATGATTGTACAGAGGAGAAAATTGAAGATTCATTGTGAGGTGCTTGCGTCCTCCTCAAAACCTTAAATTTGCCCTTAATGAATTAGGGTAAGCTTTATTCAAATACTTTGAAATTGCTAAGTTTGGAGTGGTTCACTCGGTAGTGTACTGGCTTGGTGTTACTGCTCTTCAGCCATCGAACCGAGCACGATATCGTTCATCGAACTTTTTCTACGTTTCTTTTGCTGCTAATCAAGTCCTAGATTAAGTATTTTTTTCCTCAATAGCAAACGAGAAACTCAACAGTGAAATTTGTTCCAAGTGTCGTCCAAACGGCAACGACCGTTTGTAACGAAACTGAAATTTGCAAAGGCGAATTTAAACGGATTGATTTTGTTTAGGGGGAGGGGGCGGGGGGCGCAATGCAAGTCTTATCAGTACTAACCGAGAAAACGATTTGAACTCGGGGAAATGAATTGAAATGGAAAAAAAGTTAACGTAGGTCTTTAACTTGAAAGGTAATAAACAGCAGCAAATAGAGCTGGGAAATTGTTAAGAAGGTAAATGAAGTTGTTGTTGTTGTTGTTGATGATTCCATATGATTCACAATTTACGTTTGCCAACCGTGGGTCCAGGAGATTTTAGATCTTACCACATCGATATCCACACACGGAGGCTCAATAGTGCCACCCACTCTAAGGGAGATGGTCTTTGAACATCGCACATTTACTTCAATGTGAGTATCAAACTTGTGTATACTGTTTGGAGTAAACTCAACCTGAAAAAAAAATATGCAGAGTCAATGAAGAAGCCGATGAACAGGCGACAACAAGGACTTTAGCCTTAACACCAGAGAGATCAAGCTCGGGAAATCACGACTGAGACAGATAGTACAAGTTTGACTTTCCTGTACCGAGCATACGCATTAGGGCTTAAGATGGAAAGGACTGAAAAGGACCTTGGATAGCTCATGACAACTTCACGATGTAGTATTCCCTTCACTAAAGAAAACTTAAATGAAACACATCAGAAAACTGCATTTGTGAGCTTGGCTGATCTTGAGCATTTAAAATCCGAACTAGGTTTCAGGGGGGGTGCACGAATGGCGCAGGAATGGCGCAGTGGTGAGAGCACTCGCCTCCCACCGATGTGGCCCGGGTTCGATTCCCGGTGGGTTGAGTTTGTTGGTTCTTTACTCTGCAACGAGAGGTTTTTCTCCGGGTACTCCGGTTTTCCATCTGCTCAAAAATTAACATTTGACTTGATTCGCGTCAATTGTTGATTTCAGTTTACAGTGTCCCCAATTAGCATGCCTGCGCTAGGTCGACTAGACACTTAAATAAAGTTCCTTTCCTTTCTTTTCAGAAAAGGTTAGGTTTTAGTTGTTGTTTTTTGCGTGTCTCCTTTTTTCTTGCTTTATTTTTTAAGATAATACACCTTACTCCAAAATGGCTACCATTTTAGTATTCTTTTGTTTGATTGCAAATTGGCTTTTTTGGCCTCGTTCGAATTTAAATGTTCTTTTGAATTTTACGTTTGAAAGCGAGGTCAAGAGGGCCAATTTGCAAGGAAACAAAAAAATACTAAAATGGCGGCCATTTTGGAATAAGGTGTATTTACATCGGTTACCAGTCACAGGCGCCCCTCAAAAACTCTTTTTTATTTTTCGAAACTAAATTGTGGGTGGACATCAATCAAATGTTTCCATGACGAGTTCGACTGCCGCCAAGTGAAAGGACTAATGTCATGGAAACATTTGATTGACGACCACCCAAAATTTAGTGCGAAACATGAAAAAAAGTCGTTGAGGGGCGCGTAACTGATGATGTGCTTATCACGATAACTAAAAGCTAATCGTTTCCTGTCGCCGTAGTTGTTGTTGTTTTTTAATAAGCTCCTTACTGTCTTCATTTTACGTGGTGAACAGGAATATGAAAAAAATGAGCAGCAATGGGAAACGCATCCATCCATCCGGCCGTCCGTCCGTCCGTCCGTCCGTCCGTCCTTCCATCAATCCATCTTAGAAGGAGTGATTGGTATTTGTACAGCAGTGGTTTACATACCTTAAGTTCTGCTGTTCCCCCAACAGGCACAACTCCTTCCTTCGGAGAAATCATCATTCCAGGTATAGGACGGGTGTCATTTACCTAAAAAAAAAATAGAGACCACGATGCCACTGCAGAGGAAGAGTATTTTCCCTTAGTTGATTAAGACCCCGAGTGTTTGTCTGGCAGAGGTTTCGACTGCCACCCCCCGAACAGCAGACCGTGCTCTAAGAATCCATGAAATGATTTGAAAATGCCTATGATCAATTGCTCCTCTCTTTAACTTGCTGACAATGACGTTCAAATTTCAATTAACGGTTGCGTTTTTCACTACGTCAATCACAGTCGTCGCGACAGTTAAGGAGTTGTTAAAAACCGAAAAGTCGATCGAAATTTGCCAACCACAACGTTAAATGTGACCCACTAACCCTTTGCTCTCAAGGTGGAAATTTTAACGTAGCTCAAAAAGTTACATTTAAAAGTCTGGGTCCTTGAATAGACCACTTTCATAATGGCAGCCAAATAAAACATTCTTTTTTTTTCATTCTAATAAGCCTTTCTAGCCTCGTTACAATGAAGCAAATTTCAAAAGAATATTTGTTTCAAAATGAGGGCAGGGCAATTAACATAAATACAAAATTATGTAACGGGGGTCGCCATTTATGAAAGTGGTCTATTATAACTCTTTAAGCAAGATTCAAATTTCTCCAAACCAGAGAAGAATCAAACTGTCTGATTATCAACCTGGGACCCGTTTCTCAAAAGTCCCGAAACTTTACGGGACGTTTTCGGGTGTCCCAATTCCCTTTGTATCTCAAGAAAGGAGAGGATTGAATTCGTCAAACTTAACAGTTATTTTTCTTTTTGTTGTCTTAAATACATGTTAAAAGATCGGCTTTCCAAAACAAGCAGTTGGCAATTTCACAAATGGCTTTTCGGGCCCGAAAAGTTTTCGGGACTTTCGAGAAACGGGCCCCTGGCCCCAGTTGTTTAAGAGCCAAATAACCTTATCCAGTGGATAATTCACTACCCAGAGTATAAAATGTACTCCACGTTAAACGTTGCCTAAGGTTTTCCTGCCCGCCTTTAGCGGCTTACATGTGCAGACACATCACCTATTCACGGTTACTGGGCAAATAATGAGATCACCGCGCACCGGTGGCTCAGTTGGTTGAGCACCAGGCTGTCACGGCCGGACCAACACTCAGGGTCTTTAAATAACTGAGGAGAAAGTGCTGCCTTTGTAATTACATCTGCAAATGGTTAGACTCTTTAGTCTTCTCGGATAAGGACGATAAGCCGGAGGTCCCGTCTCACAACCCTTCAATGTTCATAATCCTGTGGGACGTAAAAGAACCCGCACACTTGTCGCAAAGAGTAGGGCATGTAGTGCCCGGTGTTGTGGTCTGTCTTCTATGGTGTATCATGGTTGGGGGGGGTAAATGCTCGGAGAAATTAGCTACACCAAGCTACTCTAAAAATCCGAGAGTAAATAAAGATATATGATATGATGATATATGATATATGATGATATGATCACCCGAAGTCTTTGCGCTGATTGAAACTGCTGCATAGAGACTTATCCACGGGATAAAGTTATCTGGCCTCTGAACAACTGGAGCTTCGTTACCAGTTTCGAAAGGAAGAAAAAGCTATGGTTGCAATACAAGCTTATCTTTCGTTATACATGTTCTCCTGTTTAACGCCGAGTATGCTTCTCAATGGGGAACCCCTTGGGAGCGAAAGGGTTAATATAACCGTGAAAATAGAATGAGCTTTTAATTTGCGGGTTTGTTTGCAGATAATAATCACAGCAGTAAATGAACCAAGCCTTACTAGCAAAAATTCGCACTGACCTCAAAATAAGCATGATTGTGACCAGTGTTTTTAAGCGACACTGTCCTCACGGTGGTCAAATGAAGCGGAACTGAACCAAGCAAAAGTCTTCTCTCCACAAACCCACAATGAGCCGATCCAAGCTGAAGAGGTAATGAATAAAAGGGTTTAGGTCCTATGAAACTGCAGTGCTGCGTCGGTTGGAAGGTAAAACACAGAAATGGGTTTATCAACTGGATTGATATGGCCTTCAGCAAAGCGAAAAGCGACGGACTAACGCTCGAAACGTCAGCTTTGGAATTTCTTTACGCTGGTCAATAGACCACTTTCGAGTTCTCACGGCTGGACTGGATCTAGCATGAAATGGAGGCTAATGCGGGCAAATCTTTTCAAATGCAAATCAATTTGCCCGCATTAGCCTCCATTTCATGCTAGATCCAGTCGAACCGTTAGAATACGAAACTGGCCTATTTATCACATCAACTCAGTTGACAAACCCATTTCTGTGAAGAGACAACAGTTTCACGAAAAGGTTCAAGCGAGTCGCGTTTATAACATTGACAACACTCAGCCATGCACCTGTGGTGTTTAAATGAAAAAAAATCCCTCACTTTCGTTGCTCAAGCACGCTTCTGCTTAATTTTCCCAACAGTCAACTTAAAAACAGAGCACGCTGAGGTCCAAGACGCCAAAAGTAAAATTGATATCTAGAAAGGCGTACTTCTTAGAAGTTCACTGGCGAAAAATCTTTGCGCAGGAGTCGCGAAGATATGGTACGCACGTGATGTGTTGACTGCGAGGGCAATATTTTAGTTCTGAGCATGCGCATTAGGTGTAGAGGTCAAACTTTTTAAAGAGTGCATGCTTACACACCCAGTAGTAACAACGAAAAGTTAAACCCTTTATCTCTGAGGGCTGAGTCGATAAGTTCACTCTAAAGTAGCTAAAACACAAGTTTTCAAATTTGTTGTTTTAGGCTGAAACGTTCCATCGAGCAAAACACCAAACGTCCAATTCCTTTTCATCCTGGCCCGGGTTGTTCGAAGCATGGTTAGCGCTAAGCAGCGTTAAATAACATGGAAACCTATAGGTTTTAATACATCTTAACCAACGGTTAGCACCAACCAGTCTTCGAGCAATCGGCCCCTGGAAGTCAAGCTCCTCCCACAATTATGTTTTGTTTTACGAGACATCTGGTTTAAGATGTCAACGTCAACTTTGACGACAGTTGATTGGTAGCCAGATGTACCTATAGATGATAATATTTTTATGAGGAAACTGGAATAGCGGGAAAATAAACCCTAACTCTAAGAGATCAACTTAAACTCAGTCCACATGCAATACAATACAGTACAATACTATTTCCTCTTGACGTGGTTCCTTAATTTAGTTACAAACGCATTGTAGTTGCAAACGATGTTTCAGTCGTATTAAGTAAAAGATCTTGAGCATGGTGGCCAAATAAACCACTCGGTTCCTAGTCTGCCTCCATGTTACCTATCGACGTTACGATCGAAGAGGAGCAGAGGTGGATATCCCGGGTGATAATCAATATGGCAGCTTGATTGCCAAAGGCATACCCTAACCCAAAGGGTCACCCATTCATAATTCAGTTGGTAGAGCATCGCACCGGATCGCAGAGGTCCTGGGTTCGAAGAGCGAAGTGCGAGGATCTCTTCTCCATTCCGTTAGGGCCGATTTACACGGTACGACTTTGTCGCATGCGACAACGGCTTACAACAGGGCCGCGACATGATTTACGATTGTTGTGTACGTCAGAAAAAATGTCGTCGCATTTTAAGGGCCGATTTACACGGTACGACTTTGTCGCATGCGACAACGGCTTAGAACAGGCCCGCGACGTGATTTACGATTGTTGTGTACGTCAAAAAAAATGTCGTAGCATTTTAAAACATGTTTTGAAACGCTGCGACAATGGTAAAGTCATGTCGTAGGCCTGTCATGAGCTTGTCGCATGCGACAAAATCGTATCGTATAAATCGGCCCTAAGATCTACGACGCTGTCGTCAACGTGAACGCCACGAAACAAGAATATCATTGGTTAAAATAGGAAAAATAATCGTGCTGCACGTGCGCACGCATTTTTGCAAATTCGTGCGGTACTCTGCAAACGCCGTGAAATCACCGAATTTGAGGTATTGAAGACAATGCGGGCGTATAAATGTGAAATCTTTCAGCCTCTATTATTACTTTGCAACCGCTCGTACCAATTTATTTTTAGGATACTTCGGCCACTATAAAGGAGCTTAAGCACGCGCATTTTGGAGACGCAGAGGGCAGCCGGAAGTGAGCCATTTTCCTTTTTAACTGCTCTTTACACAACCACATTTAATTTGCCAAGTATCTTTACTCAATTAGACTTTATTAGAATTAAAATCTGGGAGACACCACTGTCCTGGCACACATGTTCTCTTCCGGTTGCCGTCCGCGTCTCAAAAACGCGCGTGCTTAAGCTCACTATTGTAAGACGCGAACGAGATGACCTAACCGTGAGAAACTTACGATAGTGCGACGTTATATTTTGAGGTGATGTTTTCGTCGACGTCGCGGGGTCGCAGATCTTAAAGTCCCCAATATCGATTGACAGACGACAACCAGCTTGATAAGCGCATGTTTGCAAACACAGGACATAAGGTGGTAAATTTGAGAAAAAAGCGTATACACTTGACCCAAAATCTGTGCCGTGCAGTTACCCCTATCTTCAACCACCACGTTGGTGTTGTTATGGTAGAGTATAGTTAAAACACTGTTAAATACATACTTTGGCCAAACACTTGAGCTTCAAATCACTGCCACCAGTGACATGCAGAAGGAAATCAGTTTCATCAGGGGCTGAAAATGTTGGCTGATAAACAACTTCGCATTCCAGGCCAGTGAAGGCATCAACAGACCCTGAAAACAATAGAAAGGTTACTCAATATTGTTCATCGTGCCACTCCAAGCGCAGATAGTAACTGGTTTCCTCCATTTTGAAGAAAACGGTCAGATTTCACACAAGTTATCAATTAAGGAATTGAACAAATTTTTGTCAAAGTTGTTTAATTAATTAATTAATTAACCCTTTGACACCCAAACTTAGTATTTTACTCTGTCTAACACAAGACGATTTTACTCGTCAATGGAGAACCCCTGGGAGTCAATGGGTTAAAATTCACGAACAGCGTGAGTTTCAATTTCAACCGATGAAATTTAGGAGCTCTCCGAGGTATAGTTTGCAGCTGCACACAACTGAAAGACTGAAATACGATGAATGGCATAGAAATCTTTTTAGGGCCTGATTATATAATGAATTTTAGCCCGGGCTGAAATTTTGTTGTGATTACATGCTCAATTTCAGCCCGGGTGGCAAAATGCAAATTTCCATGGGAAAATTTACTGAGATACACAAACTCTCGCCTTTAGCCCTAGTATTACCATATAACGGTCACAGTTTTTCCTGGAGTAACGGCAAGTTAACTCCTCAATTATGTGAAACGCCATGTCGTACCTTTTCTTTGAGCATATCACACATAACTAAGTCTCACTTGTTTTAGATATCTTACGTGACGGTTTTGATTCACTTTAATTTGACCAAATCAGCTCTGCTGCAAATTCACTACAACGACCACATCTTTAGCAAGTATGGCATGCACAAAGGCAAACCGGCAACCTTACCACTTGATGGTCTAATAGAGAATGCTGTCCCTTTCTCATCAACAACTGGAGACCAAGAAAACTCAGCCGGGAAGTTCCTTTCGTTTAACAAGGTGATCGAACCGCGGAGACCTACAATGTTGTATTACGGAAATGAAAATGTATTATACCGCATTCACACCAAAGCTTAAACACGTTTAAAAGCTGTTTAGTTAAACATGGTTTAAAATTGTTTTCTTAATACAAGTTACTAGCTGACATAATGTAGATTCCAAATTCAACACAATGAAGACACACATTAGAATTTACATGAACCATACGTAAAATTCACTCTTTCAGCCTTCCGTTGCTCATTTTTATTTTGTTAAACCTGGTTAATTAAACGTGTTTAGTTGGTGTGAATCGGGTATAAAGGTAGGAATGTTATAGCTAAGGGAGAAGGCTTGGGGCGATGATGAGAGAAATCGCCTTTCATTAATGTGTAATGAGTTTAATTCTCAGACTTTGCGTCATAGGCGGGTTGACTTTGTTGGTTGTTGTTCTTTGTTCTGAGAGGTTTATGAGTGCTCAAGTGTTCCCCTCTCATCAAAAGATAATGTTTGATAATCACTTTTTTCAAGTCTCCAGCTTCTAAATCCGAGCACAAGTGCGTAACGTTTCGGAGAGACTGTAAATCAAATCGAATTGAAGCAGTAAACAGCGTGGGCACGGAAAAACTTCAAATTGACTCGTGCTTTCTATACGTAGCTTGGAGTGCTGCTGGTGTTAGTTGCAAAAACAAAGCGAACACAGTTAAACAATGCCGACTTTAAATGTTTTTTTTTTTTAATTTTAAATTTGGACGATGATTGACGAGATAATCCTAAGATGGGTGCATTTTCCCATTAATTACCAATTTTGCAAGGTAGAGTGAGTTTCAATCGAGTGTTGTAAAACCAAAGCCAAAGTAATTATTTCGGCCAATCAAAAAGGACGGAGACAATCCAGTAAACCAATTAAAACTCGAAGTAATTACACGAAGCCGACACAAAGCGCGGGAAAACGTGCACACGCAAGCAACGATTGCTCTTGGTTTCACTTCTGATTAATTGAAAAAATGGCGCGAGAACTTTCAACCAATCACTGAGTGAAGAAAATGCAAAACCAAAGCAATTCACTAATTACTTTCGACACTCAATTGAAAACCGCTCTAAGCGCCAATTTGAAACACGTCACGATCAAGACAACAGATAGATTTAGCGTTGCTTTTACGTGAAACGGCAAACGGCAGATGTTGCCTGTCATAGATCAGGAAAATTCCCTGATACTATCATTCACACTTTCATGGTTTAATTTGGATTCTCCAAAATCAGAATGCACTATACTAGGAGTTCAACCAGATAGCTATACCGCATCAGACAGACCACAACATCGGGAACTCCACGCCCTACTCATAGTGTGTGGGTTCTTTTACGTCCCACAGGGTTATGAACATTAAAGGATTTTGAGACGGGGCCTCCGGTCCCCCTACGGAAGGTAAGGGAGGGGGGGAGGGGCTTTGCACAAAAAGGGGCGGGGATGCTTGTCGGACATTTTGAATCATATATTGAACTACCCGCAGTTCAATATATGATTCATTTCATGTATCATTTTATCGTTAACGCAAACGTGGAGCTTTTTACCTGAATCGGCGAGAAGACCAGGGGAGGGTTTCAGTACAACTTCATCTCCTGATAACTCAAGAGCCACTGACACAACTTCCGCCATAACTACAATATGTTGGCGATGATAACCGTTTATGCTGTAGTTGACGCTTCTATAAACATTAGTGGGGAACAAAGCACTTTATCAATAACAAAAAGAAGAGCGAATTCATATTTAAACAAAATGTTGTGAAAAATTATTTCATGACTAACACATTTACTCAGTTGACATAATCGTGTGGGTGAGTGTAGTCCTGGGAAGGACTATTTAGGGTGACATTATGGACCTTATGAATCAATGGGGAGCTTACGAAACGAGGACGACGACGGCTGCGAGGACTTTATTTAATAATACGAGTTCGCGTTATTCATATCACTACGAAACTATTTCATGTCGTTTCGCGTTAAAAATGTGTAGTAACTGTCGAGGAATTAAACTGGTATGAGTGAGTTGGAAGCGTAGAGAGAGAACTGAAAATTCATCGTCTTGTGCTAACGTCCTCCAAAGAACCTTGAATTTTTCACGTCGTCATTTAGGACATGACGGCAAAGAAATGTACCAAAATGTAAAACACACGTGCAGAGCGTGCAGAGCCATTGTTTTTGCTCACTAAACCTATTGTTTTGTAGCGTCGTCGTTGCCGTCGGCGTCGTCGTTTCGTAATAATAGGGAGCTTACGAAACGAGGACGACGACGGCTACGAGGACTTCATTTAAAAATACGAGTTCGCGTTATTTATATCACTACGAAACTATTTCATGTCGTTTCGCGTTAAAAATGTGTAGTAACTGTTGAGGAATTAAACTGGTATGAGTGGGTTGGAAGCGTAGAGAGAGAACTGAAAATTCATCGTCATGTGCTAACGTCCTCCACAGAACCTTGAATTTGGTCATTTCACGTCGTCATTTAGGAGATGACGGCAAAGAAATGTACCAAAATGTAAAACGCACGTGCAGAGCGTGCAGAGCCATTGTTTTTGCTCACTAAACCTATTGTTTTGTAGCGTCGTCGTTGCCGTCGGCGTCGTCGTTTCGTAAGCTCCCTAGGGAGCTTAAGCAACGACAACGGCGACGGCAACGAGAATGTCATCTCAAAATATAAATTTGCGTTATTTTAATCGCTTCGTGACTATTTCAACGTTTTTAATATGACAAGGGTGTGGTAATTCCTCAAAGAGGACACCAGTCGGAACGGCACTTCATTTTAGGCGAGAAAATGAAAATTTATCCTCAAGTGCTGACGTTCTTCATAACACCAAAAACTTGGCTATTTCACGTTGTTGTTTCGCTGACGACGTCAACGAAATGGACAACTGTGAAAAACGCACGTGCAGGGCGTGCAAAGCTATTGGTTTTACCCACTAAATATGAAAATCTGCGCCGTTCTCGTTGCCGTCGCCGTTGTCGTTGCGTAAGCTCCCTAGGAGGTCGTCTGTGGGCTGAGTTTCAGTCGAACTCAATCTGACTCTGAGGGCTTTTCTCCATGCAGGTACTCCGGTTTTCCTCCCACATCAAAATTGACTCTTAGTCAATTACATCCGGCTGCAGGCAGATACCCTCGATAGGGACAACCTCTGGTATCCTTCCCTTTCATTAAACTGCTTGAATAAAGTTGCTATGACGACTGCGCATGACTTTATGGGTATTTGCCAGAATTGCGCCAAAGTCGACGACGTTGGTTAGGGTGATTTGCTGGCGTCTTGAAAATAACAGGACGTGAAGTTAGTTGTCCAAGTTTCTCTCGATGCTTCAGGTGTTTTTTTATTATTATTTTTGGGATAATCAAGCATCACATTTAGGGGCATGCAGTTCAAGTGACGATCTTGCGCTCTGCCATGGTGAATACAGTCCAACAAAAATGAAAGCGCTAGTGAAACTCAAAGCCAAATCTTCGTACATGTATCAACAAAGATAGGCATAGCGTTCGAGGCACATGCATAATGTAGAAATGGATGCTAAAACTAAAGTAATGCACGAATCGAAGCTAAAACTAAACCATTGTAATGTGGTTACCTCGTTGTTTATAAATGTCCCCCCTGTGGAAACGAAACTGAGCCTTGCATTCATCAACTCGAACCTTTTCATGGTTCCAGTTCGGAAACTCTGGGTTTTTTGTACTTGGGAACATCGTATAAAAGTACAAATTCTTGTTTGTTCGATCACCGTATCCTATTCGAGCTTCCTTTTCTCTAAAGTTAGGCATTTGGGTTCGAACAACTTGCCTTGTGAAAACATAAAAACAAACTTCACAAACGGCGGGAAAATTTACCGCACGCGCACAAACGTCGTCGTCTTTACAGCGAACATCATAAATTTAAGTTTACACAGGACGGCGACGCGGGACTATGAAGTGACCGGACGGGGCGTCGTCGATTCGTACGCTCCCTACTGACTGACGTTTCGGCAACCTGAGCGGAAATCATCTTCAGAGTCAAATCAATGCCAGTCAAGTCAGTGTCACCCGAGACAGTCCTTCTCAGGACTACACTCACCTGGATGATCGTACTGAATTATGATATGCCTCCGGGATTAATACAATTTACGATTTTACATTGAACTTTTACAAGCAAAACTGTTCATTCCACCTCAAGCATGCATTCACAATACAGAAATGTAATAAAATAACTTGATAGAAACATTTCAGCTGCATAACTTTAAATTAGCTCACTCTATCACAACTTGCATTGATCGTTCCCTTACAAGTAGTATCATATTCCACAAATCTAATGTATGAATTTCACAACCTCGTTCCCAGGGTCTCCATTGTCGCCTGAGAACGAGGTTGTGAATTTCATTTATCTTCTATACCACTAATATTAAAAAGACCCTTGGGTGAACTGTAAAGTGCAGTGATCACCAAGTCAGGCTCGGGTTGTTTGCAGCACAGTTTGCGCTAACCAGGCTTCGAGCAACCGCCCCAGGTGTCTACATTTGGTTGGAATATAATATTCTCAAACCCTGCAAAACTTTGGGCGACAAAAAAGTGATGTTATAAAAGTGTTCACAGTGATTTATTGGTTACCTTTCAAATGTTCCTCTTATATTAGATTCAAACATCATAGCAAGCTTTGCCACAGAGTTTGGTGGAATCACTTGAGACAATGGAGACGTCTGACGAAGTTCTCGACAGTCTATCTACAATAATAGTCACAATTTTCAATTCAGATTTGTGCAAAAAAAACTACAACTCTACAACAGCGTGTTCGTTATGATACTTCAACGCACAACTTTTAGCAGTCTTAGTTGCTTAGTTACTTAGTTGCAACAGTCCCTCGTCTCACTAATGAGCCGCTTGAAGGCGATCTGCCTTCGATATCAGTTAAGGTACGGCACTACGGGAGGGGGGGGGGGGGATGTTTCACACCCTGTTCTAAGGCAGCCAGCATTTGGAACTACCAGGAATACCAACAGAGGCTGAAGAAGGACTACTTAGGTCAAAACTCTGTTGGTCAACACTGGCTACGACAATGTCATGACCACCTGAAAAGGACAATGCTCTACCATGACAACCAGAAGAATGTTGTGGCCGGAGGACGACGTAGATATAGATAATTTTATACTCTTTCGTTTTCTAAAAAGTGGGTTTTGCTAATAGCTATTGCATTACATCTAGCTACTCTTGTGAAGGTGCTAAAACCAGATGAACTTTGGTTAGGAAGTATTTACATTTGGGATAGTGGTTTTACCTGCACAACAACATGGATATAAATGTCCAAGTTGTTAACAATCATAAGATCTTTGGTACTAACAGATCGTAAACAAACTTGGCCAAAGTCCATCAGGGAGGGACCTGAGGAAAAAAATAAGAGGTACAGTGTATGCCCAAAAATGCGTGTAATTCGTTTGAGCTAATTTTGACAAAGCTTACTACCGGTAAGTGTTCCCTAATTTGCCTATATACTGTGTTGTCAACATCACTTGTGTCCAGAATTAAACTGAGGACGCTTTCCATCGATTTGACAGAACTGACCTGCCAGACGGGGCATTTGGAAGGACTAACTCATTCTACAACGCTTCCAAATTAACACACTTCGAGGATGATATATACTCCTCCAGAAGAATACGAGCGATTATCATGCAAGTGCTCCTTCAAATTGTTGCATTTTCCTTGCAAACTGACGGGTCTGGCCGCCCATTTCTGACAAAAGGAAAGCGGCCTTAGAGTTTGGGACAAAAAGCAAATAAGCGCCGCCCCCGAATAAGCGCCGCCGTCTCAATGCGGCGTATATTCGAGGAATTTCGTCGGATTAAAAAAACACAAAAAAGTAACTCTAGCACAGCATGGGGAATTTCTTTGAATCAAAACCGATGTTCTTCAGTTCAAAGTGATTGTATTTCACTGCTCGTCCAGTAAGTAAAATAGAGTTAACTGAATAGAGTGTAATGTGAAGTGCTAGATTTCTGTCCCATATGAACCATGTTAGCGTTAGCCCTACTGATGGAAATGGGCCCACACAAGGACTGAGAAAAACTCTGACCAGGGTGGGAAGTAAAATGCCGTAAGAGTCAAATGGTGACCATCAAAAGACGTTTCTGTTATTCCCAATTTTTCTGTGTGGCGTCCAATTTTTAAATAAGCGCCGCCCTCGAATAAGCGACGCACTTGAGGCGTGAAAAATTAAATGAGCGCCGCGGCGCTTATTTGAGTAAATACGGTAAACATGAACAGTTATGATCAGTCTAAACTAAAAAATATTGTACAACACCTCGTTTTTGTGAATATGTAGTTGAGGTATACGATTAATGGGAAACATTGTGACATACATAAAAATGGAACTCCACCTAATTACGTGTATTTCAAGTAAGTGAAAAAGCTTATGATTGATAACATCCAATGAATCACTCTCTGCCGCAGGTCAGACTTTTAACAGTCACTGGAACTGCACGCAAATTACTACCTATATCCACAAGTTTAAGCTGCTGTGGGGAAAGCACCGAAGAACAGTCACGCTTTTCCTTTTCAGTCATCGGAATAGCATTCAAGCCATCACTTAACTGCAAAACAAAAACAACAAAACAAACACTTTTAAGGCAAAAAAGTACCATGCGCACAGAAGCTATTTTGAACAGAAAAAGTATATATTGCTTTAAAAGGGCTACCGGTAATCACCCTATTTTGCTGTCTTGGGGCTAGAGAATGTCACAGCTCAATGTGGTTGAGCCAAAAGAATATACCAGTTCATGCAGCGAACAGACCAAAACCTAGCTGTGTTTTCCTTCGCATTTTTGCAAAAAATGCTGGCGTAATTGCCTTTCCCTTGCTAAAACGCTCAAAATAATGCAAGCATAATGTGTCAAAGCCTATTTGACTTACAGGCTTTGATAGAGTTTGAGACTTGTTTCCTTCCAGAGTCAAGGAACTCAACAGCTTCACTTCATCGCTCACTGTGAAGGGAGCTGCATAAGAAAAACAACGTTAGTCAAGACAATGATGCTCCTGATGATTATGGCCATTTATTATTACAGTGTTGCAGATGACCACGTTAATGATAGTCGGCCGGTTGGCTCAATCGAGAGCGCACTGAACTTTCGTGCGGGAGGTCGCGGGTTCACATCCCCGGCCAGACCAACACAGCCCTGGTTCATTAACTCTGTGGGATGTTAAAGATCACACACTCTATTCGAAAAGAGAAGGGGACAGAGTTCCCAGTGTCGTGGTCTGACCTTCCAGCATGTGGTCGGCTTGGCAGGATTAGCTTCTGTGTGAATGAGACCACAATTGTGTATAACAGCCAGACGTCAGGCTACCTAGCCAAGTGCTGGAGCTTCACTCAAACTCAAACTCAATCAACAACAATATTAAACTTATTATGATACCAAATATGAAAAATAACTCCCCACCTTCTTCTGAGGACCTGGAAATTTCCAACGTTGAAATCTTTGGAGGTTTTAATCCTCTATTGCTCTTCATTCCCAAATCAAGAGCATTGTTGAGCTCATGAAACTCACTAACAAAAAACAAACATGAACACATCTACCATTACTAGAATCTCTGTAAGTTTTTTGACAAGTAAAACACCCTTAGTTTTAATCAGTGTTGAGACACTAAAATTGCTACTATGACAAAAAAGTCACTTCCCTTTTTTCTTCAGATTTTGAAAGTGTGTTTGCTTAACATCTGAATGGCAAAATTTTGAGCTTTGATTTTAATCCAAAGGCTTTTTACTTTGATTGTAAGTTTTGCATTTCATGGTCCACCACTACTGACGCTCAATACTGACTGATTGGACCTCAGAGGGTTGGAACTATTTAGGCAAAAGTGATGTCTAAATGCAGCTTATATTATAAATGTAAATGCAAAACACAAGTTTAAAAGTCTGAAAGTGCAAAACTCCCATGCTGTATATTACATGTACACACACGCCTTGCATTCTTAAACTAGTGAGCTTTGACGTCACTTTCTCCTCAATCCAGTTCTCTCAAGATTTTAAAGTTAGTAATGCCAGAGAATTAATTTTTACTCATCAATGGGTTCATGAAAGCCACCTTGCAATACTTTTAGCAGGTTACCTTTTCTTTTCATGGAGTAGTCGTTTTTCTCCAAGTCTTTTGATGTAATCAAGATATTGCTGCTTATGTTGAAACCTTTGTTGCTCTTCTTTATCAGTGTAAGCATAGTCCGGGTCAACAAACGTGTACCTTTCAATGCCAGTAAACAGCGTTCTTTGAAAAGACAAAAATTAATGTCATAAAGAACAAAGATGAATGCATCGTACATTATTTGGAACAATGCTGGAATAAACAATGAAAAACAAATAATATTGCCATTACTGGTAATGAACAGAGCCCACACCACAAATTTTCTTTGTCCAGTTTAACAGATTACAGGCTTACTGATACAGCTTTTTACTCATTCATTGAAGGCAACAACAAATTCAATGAAAAAGACTTACCAGTAAGGTACATCCTAAATAATATTATCCTACTGCCAATTTGGCTGAACTATATGTTTTGGCAGACAAATACAACAAATTGTTCATTTTGCAATTTAATGCAACAAACATATACCGGGTACTAACAGATGAAGGATCCGTAAATGTCGACTCTAACAGCTTCAAGTAATATTAACAAAACGAAGTTTGCAATTTCCCCTATTCACAACAATTTGTACTAGCAGCGAACAATTTTAAGATACAGATGTATTTTGAAAGAACCTGATCAAAGTCAATGGTATTATTCAAATAGGCATTCAGTGATCCTTGAGGGAAACAATTATTATTCTAGTACTTTGTTTTACTGAAGGAGAATTGTTCATGATGGGTAATCACCAATCGTTCTAGAATTATTGCATATTCTCTCTTTTTATTTGTTTTTTTCCCCCAAATTGTTATGATAATTATACCAAAGCTACATTTAATGTAATTACAGCAGTCAGTCTTATAATAAATTACATACTGTGTCACCTTTATAAGTGATTTATTATCAAGACATGGATGAATCTTAACACTTCTCCCTTTCAATTTACACCCTTAAGGGATACTATTATGTTGTATATTAACTAAAATTAAATATAGCTTTGTGTATTTTAGTATATAGTTACCGGTATGTCTACACAATGTATTTTAAAAGCAAGCAATCTTATTCAGGCATTTGAAAAGGGCCTCACTTGATATTTTCATTTCTCTTTGCAGGTCTAATACTAGTGGCTCGGTCATTAGGGTGGGCAACCTGTAGTGTACCAGGGGGTGGCTGTGTTTTCTGTTGGTTGGTCTCCCTGGTGCCAGTTCCGTGGAGGTGAATTAGGGTGGTGTAAATTGGCACCAGCCTGTGAGTAAACACAGAAAAACAATTTAACATAAATTTCAATTCATTAAGTTCCAACTTGTATACAAAATACTGAAAAGGACAAATTAATATAATGGGAAAAATTAGGAGCTTCTTTTCATCTCCATAACTACACATGTATTATTCATGTGGCAATAATAACTATTTTACAAAAAGCTGTGCAGAAGTCAATTAAGACATTTTGCTTGAGCATGTTTAATTGTGTACATCAAAACATCACAAAACAACTTAATTATGAGAAACTAAAAATAGCTTAGAGCTAGAATAGGGTTAACTATAGAAAAAGCAATACGTTCCCATGGTACATGTAGTTAACCTTGATTTGCTTTAATTATATAATCCTGCCTTGAATAACTTGGCCGTACATATCATAATATTATTATTTATCCTCATGCTGATAAACCCAAAAAATGCCTCTTATTGTTTTTTAAACATACTTGACTGTAGTAGGATCTCCATCAGATGAAAAGTCATCTGTGACACTTCCCATGACCTCCAGTGGAACCATTGGTTTGAATGTTCCCATTTGATTAGGTCTGAATGATAACAACACGTCCACTGATTGGCCAGGACTGATATGATCCTGTGATGGTGACGAGTGGAAGTGTGCCGTGGAATGGAGAGAAAATGCGACTGGCAAACCTGCTGACTCATTGTTTACAGTGCAAAGTGCATCAATTTGTTTACCAACAGGACAATCTCCAAACTTGAACACAGGACTAGGTGAGATGGACAGAAGCACTGGTAATGCTGTTCCCAGGAGTGCCACTTCAACTCGTGAACCTTGATTGGGAAGATTCATCAGTTACAAAAAATAATGATATTGCCACAATATTTTGACTAACCTATCGTTAAGTTACAATAACAATGACCCAGCTCTGCAAAGTTTTGAATTCAAACAACTAGACAGTAATAATTAATATTATTTGGCACAAGAATGTGAAAAGAGATGCCCCTAACATTATTAAGAAAGTAATCAAAGAATAATTCTCCAAGTTTGATCCTATTCCTACAGCATTTGCTGGTTGATTGATAGAAAGAATTATTGCATTTACAGGTGTAAATTGTGCTGGATATGAAAATGGTTTATACTCATGCCCTCACTTTTGCAACTGCAAGTATTAACTTTTGACCCCAGGAGTACTTGGTATGTAAATTTTCCTCACAATTTCAAAGAAATGTCTGTCAGACAGGATTGAGAATGAAGACTACCCAACAAAGAACTATATGGTACTAGTTGGGAGAATGCACATCTCAATCGTGGGAATTAAAGGGATAAAAATTAATTGGGAGTGTAGATTTCCAGTTCAAAGATGGTAACTACTATTATCTGGTTAAATAAGAACAAACATTGTACATAACAATGGCTACAGTGTGCTTGTAGATTCAATAGAGATCTTGCTGGCCTGTGTAGAAGGGGCTGTAAGGTACTGGACGGTCAGTGTTAAAAAAGAGCAAAAAATATTAATTTTAGCAACATGGATGTACGTCTGCCTTCAAACAACTAATGGAAATTCTTTAGTCAGTCTCGATGCTACACAGGCAGCCTGATCCCAAGGCATTCAGTTCCTTGCTGCTCTCTTGACATGTACCTCCATTACTTTTTGCAGCCAAGTCAGAAATCCCAGCAACACTTCCAACTGTCTCTATATGCATGAACAGAGTGTAGTCCTTCCTCGGTGGAGGTTGGTCAGTTCTCGTCCAACCCTTGTTAGACTTAGTATACCTTGGACTAAATCTAAAGTGAATCTCTCTTTGTTCGAGAGGATGAAGGACTCCCTGGCTTGGTAAGGCTGTAACTAGCATTGTCAAGTCATTGGCCAATCCCATTTCTTGAGACTGAGTTTGTGACAATAGCATGGCTGTTGCATTTTTAGTCAAATCAATACCCTGGGACAAAAACAAAAATCAAGCTATTAATTAACTCCTTTTAAGCTTCAAAAGTTAAGGTTCACATTACAACTAGGTTGACAATAAAACACAGTTCAATGCTGCTCTGGTTTAAAGAAAATTGGAAGATTGTATTGCTTAAAAAATGGACCGTTGTATGAAAATTCTGTCACCTTTTGAATCGCACACAGGTAAGCGTCCCTTCACTAATTCATTCATTTAAAGACACAAAAGGTTGCTTTTGTATCTCATGTTAACAAACCGCAGTGCCGGTCCAGAAAAAGAGTTTTCTGCACACAATAATTCTCAAATATCACCCACGGAACAGCCACAGGGCATTGTTTTTGTTTCCATTTTGATTTAACATATGTGAAAATTCAAACAAAAATTTAAAAAACTAAAAATATTCCAAAATTGTCACTAGGTATGGTTTTCTCCTGTCCCTTAAATTATGTATTAAAATGGGTCTTTGAAGAGTAAATTTTAAGTGACATGTTTATCCAAATTTCTTCAAACCAGAGTACCATCAAGCTACATGTATGTCCCTTAACGCTTATTAAATACTCTCACAGTGCTCGAAATTTAAAACAATTCCGGGTTGTCCCTGTTTCAAAAGCCAGGTAACTACATGTAAACCCATAAATTGGTTGCCCTGATAAATGCTTGGTTGCCCATTGGGAAACCCCCTACAATTAAATGCACGCCATGTTGAGAGGCAATCACATGGCGTTGGAACTTGCGTATCCCACAGCTCTAAGTGTGCGCCTATAGTTTTTTGAGGAAGTCTGGGTTAAGTTATTTCCATCACCAGTTACGTCACAATACCGGCGAATTTCCCAACCTGACATTTTTTATAAAAGCCACAGATACTCAAAACACAGGAAAAAATGCTCAACTGCGGCAAATTAATTATCGTTAAGCTCACACTACAGTACTATCACACATTGACATCAGAAAACCGTTGTGTGAGTCGAGTGCTGCTTATGTAATTCATTTTCTATTTTTGGCTGGGTTGTCTGTCGTTTTTTCGTTGGGCAAGCACCCTTAAACTAGTTGCCTAGTAAACTTTCTGGTTGTCTGGGATGACCAGACGACTCCTAATTTCGAGCCCTGACCCCTCACATGCACAGTTTTTTACGACTAACATCATAAGTCTGCCATAAAAAAAATCTTTGGCAAAAAAAAAATACACTGAATAACAACTACATGTATAAGGTCTGGAATACAATAATAACAAAAACTGTGAAAACATTAGAACATACCACTTCTTGTCCTTCTCCACCTTCTTCCAGTACAACAACAAAGTTTGTCTCATCTGGTCCATTGTTAAAAATCATGAAAGATTTTGTGAGGTCTGTACCATAGTACGTTGAGCCAAAGTTAATTGTCCGCACAGTTTCCTGGGTGTCCAGGGTCAAAAGCTCCAGAGATCTCTCCACAACATTTCCAATAATTTGAAGAGTTGTTGGAAGCTGGCCCTCAAGTTTTACACTATAAAACATTGGTGAGAATAATATTGATAATAATATTACTCATTAAAAACAAACATTAAAAGACTTTGGATACATTTTTTCACAAAAGATAAATAAAGGACAGATAATCATTATTAGAATAAGTATAATTATGCAAAAACAGTGGATAGCGTTGAATGCAAGCTCTGATTGGCTACTCAAACTCCGAATATCCTTCGTTATTCACCTCCAAGAAACTCGCGCGGGGATTTGTGCCCAAAACATTCACCTCAGTGTTGGCGACTAGTGGTGGATATTTACCTTGCTGCTTTGCGGCTCAGTAAATAACTCCCACTAGCCGCCATTCCTCCACTTCGGTGAATAGTTGTTAATTATAAATGGAACAGTTCAGATAGTGTGATGGAAGATAATATTATATCTGATCGCCACGTAGTTGAACTGCAGGATTTGTATGAAACAGTTTTTGAGTGTAAGTTTTGGATTTCACAGTGCGCCATTACTGACATTCAAAACTGATCGATTGGACATCAGAGGGTTGGATCTAGAGAAAATATGTCATTTTTCACTAGCTTAAAATTTCAGCGTGTAAACGCAATTTATTACGTAAAATTATGCAAAACACAGGTTTAAAAGTCTGAAAGCCCGAAACTCCCATGCTGCATATTAATTAGCAGCGTACACACGCATTGTATTCTTAAACTAGCGAGTCTTTGACGTCACTTTCTCCTCGACCCAGCTCTCTCAAGATTTTTAAGTTAGTAATGGCAGACCAATAAATAAGAAAATTCCAGTTAAAATAAACAGGTGTCTTAAGTTGTTAAAATCAGAACTTAAAACTTGGGTCAGTTAGTGTTTAATTAACATAGCTTTGAAATCCAAAGAAAAAAACAATTGTTTTTTTGGGCGTAGTACAACTTTAACGTCGGTAGTTCCTTCAGTTACGAAACTGGTATCAATGGAAGCCGTTGGTGCGCCCTTTAACCCCCCCCCCCCCCCCTCCCTCTGTCAGTGTTCCGTTTTACGGATATTTAAAGCCATAGCTACATGGATCAGAGGAAAGTCGAAACAGACATTGAAGTCACCGAGGATTGAACCAGGGACCTCTTGCTCCGAAAGCCACGTGCTAGCCAACTGAGCCACCACACCTCTCGAATTATTGTTATATCACAATGAAATTGGAATCAGCATGGAAAAACATGTAATTTCATGACGTGTGCCCATTGAAATGCCCAAAAAGTAGACTGAAACATTGAAAGAAATACAGCTTAAAAAGGAAAGAGAAGCATGTATGGACAAAAATGGACAAGATTGAAACAGAAAATTGCCTTTGGATAATCTTGAAAAAAGTTGGCCCAATGTTTTTCAAGTTCATGGCAAATTGCCTAGACTAAGGTCGTTTTTGCTCAGAATCATTTTGTTTGTGATATAACGATAATTTTATCAGAAAAGGAATTTGCAATTTAAACTAAAAAATTTCCTTGAACAATTGAAAATAATGTGACATAGCCCCTTTAAATCAGTTTGTCCTCCTTTCTTCCTTCAGTGTGGCTAAATGGAATTTAGGCACAGTTAGAATGAAGACAATGCCAGTCAGTGGTAAGCCTTTAAGAACGTTCGCGCCCAAAACGTTCCCACGTACAGATTTTTTTTAAACTTGCCACGCAGAAAGGTAATGATCTACTTTTGCCAAAAAGGCAAAAAAAATGGGGGGTCACCGTGCTCGTTTTCGAGATCATGAGGTGCATTTATAGAAGACTGCATTACTTTAAGACGATCTTAGCTTACAACTGTCAGCAATAAAAAAGCTACATGAGTCAAATTTAGATCAGGTAAACGTACTCAGTTCAACATAACTAATAAAACTAAATTAACCTTTGCAGCTGGTGTCTGAGGTGAAATAGACCTTGAAAAACGATACATATTAGTCTAAGAAAGAAAACTTCGGTCGCACGAGAGCATAAAAGGCCAAATATTTGTAACTTCTCACGTACAGATTTTTTTTGTTTTTTATTAAAATGGACAAAATCAAGAAAGGAAGTGATCTACGGAA
>NC_090888.1:59095440-59120440 GCF_036669925.1 Montipora capricornis
TCTTAAACCTTTCCGAATGGTTCTCTTTTCTCTCACTTTCCCTCCTTTTTTGTTCTCTCCCTTCTCCCTAAATCAAGAATTTAAATTCGCTCTTTGTCAGGAAGGAGCGCTCATTTTGGACGACGGTGACGTCGGCTGTATTTTTAACCCAAAGCTTAAATTTTTTTTCTGGTTTGTACAGTACATTGCGTTACGAGAGCATTCTTTCAATAGCTTTGGTTTAAAGAATTACTCTTCTATATCCGAGGGAACATATCTCCTTTCGGGCTTTTCCTGTGCCTGCAGTTTTTGGGAATATCGGAAATATTAGCTTTATTTTGAACAAAAATTTGTATAGAGTGGTATTGGCTTTCTAATAGTAAGCGGACATAATACATATTTGGTATTACGTTCTGAACAAGTTTTTTCGGAAGAAGTCTTATTTATGAGTGAAAAGGTGGTTTATCGCGTTTTATGAAATTTGGGCTTGTGCAGTGCCCTCCGAGGAGGAAGTAAAATACAAGGAAAAGAGGGCTAGAGATTCGCTGTTTTCCGTTTTTTTACGGACTCTAGTGTTTCTGATTGTTTCTTATGAATTTACTCTGCGCTTCTTTAAGCTTCTTGGTGTAGTTTCGATCTTTGCGATCCGTCTTTTCGCTTGAATTCATCTTACTTTTTTCAAAGTCACGCATTCCATCTGGTGAACATAGTTTTCTTCCTGTTTTGCCCAAGACACGCCAATAAGGTGCTGTATAGTTTGTGGGTTAATATCTGACGAATCTGCAAATTTGGCCTGAAATCAATTGCATTTTTACGAGCAGGTGCTAAGTAACCCAGGCAAAACCAAACATGAAAAAGTTTAAATTTTTATCCATTTTAGAAAATATTGAATACTGTCTTGGCACTGCTGAAAGGTTTGTCGAGCAAATTAACATTAATCTCAAAATTTTCCCAACATAAACAGGATTTGATTTGATGAGTATCATGGTATCTGTTTTTCCACTAAACAGCATGTTTTGAAGAAAATTTTATGGAATGGGTGCAATATATGCAAATTCTTTTTCTTGATGGTAACATTTCAAGTTTCTTTTTTAACAAATTTTCATCTCAAGGTTGGTATGAACAGAAAACCATGTTTTTGAGATAACTTTGAATCTAATTTGGACTGAATTTGAAAAATTCCTAGTTTCTTTTGTTTTTGACGTAGAATAATTTAAGAACCTTGCCATTATGTAACGTACATCATTTAAGTATTTGTTCCTTTTTATCAAAGTGTGGGGATTTCCTAAATAGTCACTATAAATTCCATTTTGGTCTTTGTTTAAGCCCTAGTGGTGCACTCCTTTTGTAATAAAATTTCAGAGACAAAATGGTGAAGACTTCTTTTGTTACAGTTGACCATAGATTGGGGAAGAGTTTCTTTTATGTTGTGTCACTCAAGTATGACACCTGTTGAATAGACCACTTTTGATATATTAAAATTCAGTCCTAAACAAAAGGCATCATCTTGAGGCTCTGGGGAATAAACTCATACAAATGCTTATATTTATTCCCCAGAGCCTCGAGATGACGTCTTTTGTTTAGGACTGAATTTTAATATTTCGAAATTGGTCTATTTCAAATCGAAATTCAACATCAAATTATTGAAACTTTTTACCATTACATTGGCCAACTGAAATGTGAACCTATAGTTTCCTTTTAAATTAGCAGAAATTAGACATGTTGGAAATAATTTTGCAATGAATTTTCCATGGTTAAAATGAACACATTGTTAATATTTTTCAATAAAATAGCTTTCCATAGAAAGGTCTGTCCAAATTTATTTCTTGCCCTGGCTCCAATGCTGCCAGGGATGAAATTTACTATTTGTAGATTAATTGATGGACCCTGTGGTAGCTTTAAATTTAATTTCCTGCATTCTTGTGAAATGTTTGTTGTGTTGAGAAGGTGAGATATGGGGTAATATAATCCGTAAGGAGAATCTGTTTGTCTAGAAAACGTGAACAAACCACTTTGTAAAAATGTCTTAAGTTACCTTTCTAGGAAGTTGATAATTATATAATTGTCTTTTGTTTGTCGTGTAAGAATAATGAATTAGTTTTATGTAAGATTTAAAATAACTGAATGATTTGTCAGAATCCCCATAAATTATTTTTCAAACATTTTCTTTCTTCTCTGCACAGTCCAAAATTGCTTGCTTAATTCTTAGTAATTTGTGCGGAGAACTTCACTTTTTAGGAATGTATGTAACTGGTGGCTTGAAATTGTATTCCCTGGTTTAATTATTACAGAACAAAATGTTGAAAGCTGTGAAAAAAAAGGTGTCAAGGAGAAGCATGTGGTTTCCTGGAAAGCTAGCAAATTACTCTGAAATCTAGTGAAATGC
Source organism: Montipora capricornis (assembly GCF_036669925.1). NCBI lineage: Eukaryota > Metazoa > Cnidaria > Anthozoa > Scleractinia > Acroporidae > Montipora > Montipora capricornis. The sequence goes on from NC_090888.1 coordinate 59,097,806, forward strand.
TTGTTGTAACACCTTTGTATACATGTATGTCCTAATTTCCTCAAATTTGGCATCTCTTTTATTTTTTGGCAAAATCATATGGTGTCATGTAATGAATTTTTTATTCTGTAACGAATTATGTAGATAACAGGTTAATGTTCCCGTTTAATAAAAAGTGTGAGAATTTTACATAGCTATTTCATCTATAAATTTCATTATGGTACTTTGAAATGTTCTAGTGTTTTGATTCATCAAAATGTTTTCAGAGTGATCAACTCAAAAATTGGAAAACCACTGAAAGGTTTGAAAGGTTAGTTTAGTTATTTTTATTATATCAATGATTGTGGCAGATAACTTTTACTTCTGTCATCAGTGGATGTTATACAAGTTTGACACCTGTTGAATTGTTTGAATGTGACCATCATGTGGCTTCAATAATGGATAAGTGTTTTTGACATGCGCTAATGGATTGCAACTGCATGAATAAATTAAGTGATTGATCATGTCAGAATTCAGTGCCTTGGTGTTAAACCTTTTTCTGTCGCTTTTGACCACTTTTTCTCGTTAATGTCCTTTACGGGGGTATTCCTGTCACTGAGACACATCAGATCTTGTTCTAAAATTAATTTTCAGTGATGAATGGAAAGCTGTATCGGTCTTTTTTTGTTTATTTTGTTTGGTGACTTGAAATGTATTAAATTTAATTTCGACTCTCATTATGAAATATAAGATGTTGTCATGCTGTGCTATAGGAAGAATTCTATGGAAGAGTGGCACTGTGGTCTGTCTTTAATAGAGGAGACATTGCAAAATTAATATATACTGAATATAAATTATGAAGCTGTCATTGATTTAAAACTGCCCTTTAAAAAGCCTGCAATTATTATTATTAGGGTTTTGTATAAATATTATGGTTAGTTGGGGTATAGGCTAAATTATTTTTGAAAGAAAATCTGATCACTTCAGCTCTTAAATAGCTGATCCTGAAACTCAACTTAACTATCCCTGAATGTCATTACAGTTAACCTTCCTTTCAGTAATGCTTTTTGTCTTTCATCAATGTTCAGTGATCCCTTTGGCTTGTACTATCCAATCCTAAAAATATCTTTGAAATTTTTCTTTCCTTTTCCCATGTCTGTTCATTGCTTACATCTTTAATAATACCAGTATGCTTTCTGTTTCCTATGGCAAACACAAACCTGGAAAGTTTCATTCTCCTTAGCCTGATCTCCTCTGTTAAATCAAAGGTGGAAGCTTCTTATACAAAAATGTGACATATTTCATATATTCTAAAGTAATTGGGGACTTCTGTCTCGGTGGTAATTTTTTGTGGTGCATAACATTCCAAATCAGTCATACATTCTCTTTCCATTTTTTTGCTGTTCTCTGAGTTTGAATGCTTCATACAAGATCAGACTTCATAGTGTTGCAACAAAAAAACACTGCAAGACTAGCTGTACTTTTAATAAAGTAACAGAAAACAAGCAACTGAGGCCCTTTATAAATTCAAGAGAGTTCTAGGAAGCTGCATTTTCTAAGCACTACCTGTCACATGGCAGACACATAAAACAGTTATTTTTTAATTTTGAAAAAGGCTAAGGCTCTTACTGATTTCTTGTTCCCCCCTGTATGTTTCTAGAAAAGTTTGTTGTAGCTTTACGAGAATACCTTTGGAAAGTGGAACCAAATACTTTTCTTGCAATGTCTTCAGCAACAAAAAATACTGACAATCTCCTTGTCAGGGGAAGGTATTTTTCGTGGAAAGTTGTGGAACAAGAAAACTATGTAACAAGTTGCATGAAAAATTGCCTTGTGTGTAGTTTTCTAGCTATCATCACACAATTTGTTCATACTATTTTATTTGTTTTAGATTGGGGTTACTTGCAATACCATGATGAAAGAATATTATGTAAGTATTTCTTGTAGACGGGTGCAATGATTTATTCTGGGTCTGAATTTTGTTTATCCTAGATAAGTGGTGGCATAGATGACTCTTCTATTTTTTGGAAGGAAAATGAATGTAACCCAAGACATGCAATAACATAAACTAAAATATTTTTAAAATACTAATACCACACCCTATCAGGGTCTTTTCAGGGATAACCATTCAAAGCACAAATCTGAACTGACATGAAACAGAGCAGTCTACTAATAATATATTAAATAATTATTATAGGCAAAGTGAAACAGTCTCAAAGAATAGAAATAAATCCAGCGAGTTGTCAAGCACGCTTACCCCACTCCCAAGCTTCAACCTATGTGTCTAAAATCATTTTTTAAAAAGGAGTTACTGGTTTCAGTTTTCCAGTTAGCTCAAATACAATGCAGGGTTCATATGCATCTTGAACACCCTTGAAAACCCTTGAATTTCGAGAGTACATTTTCAAGGCCTTGAAAGTCCTTGAAAATCTAGATGCTCTTCATTCCTGGTCCTTGAAAGACCTTGAATTATTTCTGACCCACATTTTTAATCTTTGAAAAGTGCAGTAAAAATAATCAGCCACTCAAGTGATGTCATACAAACGGACGAGCTATGGGGTCGAGAATGGTTACCAGTGCCTTTGCATTATTTTCACGCATGTATGTTATGGGAAATGACCAAGAATTGTACTGTCAGACTATTTCCATGGGTAAATTCTTCGACGTAAATAACAAAGAGGACCTTGAAATTTCAAATTTTGGCCCTTGAAATTCCTTGAAAAGTCCTTGAATTTTTAGTCTGAAAAAGGTGTACAAACCCTGACAATGGCATTGTGGCTTTTTTCTTAAATGGGATGGACGGGTAATACAGTCACCTTGCCACCAGGAAGACTCACCATCAGTAAACTTACCACCAAGAGTCATCTCGCCACCAGTGATGGATATTGGAGTATAATTATTATTCTGAAGTAGTATTATAAGTAGGGATGAAAATGCAACCACTTTCGTTGACCTCACTCTGCTCGGTCTCGAAAAATGGTGGAATTTTTAAATCCTGACAAAACTACTTGGAAACACAACAGCTTCCCGAGAGGCCCGGGTGACGGGGCAGTTCGAACTGGCCATTCAAAAAGCGGCAGGTCGGCGAGATAGTCAACTACTTCAAACCATAGTTTTGTAACTTTTGCCAGCTTCATATTTTGGCAAAAAGGGAAGTATTGGGTAGCCAGTACCTTTGATACTCTCTCTTACTACTTGAAACTTTTGTAACAACATTGAAAAAATAAGCAGCTTTGTGCAGTAGATTGACTTGTTGCATTCAAAAGTTGGTACATTTGGACATTATTTGAGGGCTTACCGGTAGTTCTTCTCTCTCTACCACTTTCCTCCAACTCTCCCTCCCCCTACATGGTGTCCTTTCCCTGCTCCCAACTCCACCCTGCCCTTTTCCAATGAACAGTTTGGGAAAAAGGAATTTCGTTTTCGCTTATTTGGCAATTTTTAGAGTGAGTGTTGCAAAGACTTCTTCTTACGAGGAATCTGTTTTTGTAAGTTCTCTAATGAAAGTACCTCGTCGTGTTTTTGACCTTCTGCTTCCATCTTTGGAAGCTTGGCCTTATTTTGACTTTTGACTTTTGCTGCCTTTTGTGGTTTTATGCATCTTAAAAACGGTCTCCTGGATTTGGTATTTTATTTGGGGAAAAAATGAATTTTCATTGATTTTTATGCACTATGCATGTTTTACCGTTATTTATCGCATTTCTATGGTTTGTTCGAAATCAATTGAGGTAATTTTATAGACTTTTTCTACTCGGTCCTTATTTCCCTCCCCTATCACCTCCAATCTCAGAATTTGTGGGGGTTCTGCAAAATGACCAAAAAACGCTGTCTAAATTTGTGCCAGCCTTTCCTGGTGTTTTCAAATTACAGTATTTCAGTAAAATGATGGGCAGTCCGGTAATTTTTCAAATGGGCAAAAACCTGTCAGTTCCACGAATTCAACTCGGTTCTCTCGCATGATAGGATCCCCAGTTACTTATCGAATTGACAACCTCAAAAATCTAACCTTCTAAGTTTTCTCACGTAATGACTGGTATGGGTCACTTTTTCTCAATTTTTGAATGCTAACGTGTGATAAGACTTAGATACTGTTTATAAGGACTTTTGAAATGAGCGCTTAAGACTTGCCGGTAATGTAGTGATTTGAAAACCCTGATAGGTTTGCTGTCGGCCATTTGAAGAGTTATTTTTAAGCGCCATCCTTTTTCCCGTGAAATGCATTTGAGGTGTAGCCCTAGTAATGAAAATGAACCCACGCAAGTACAGAAAAAAACTCTTACAAGTTGTATTCGATCACCGGTTCTCTACCGAGTGTGCTTCTAAGTCAAACGGGAGCAGGTCGCCGAAATTTGACATGTCATTTCGCGGCAGAAGAAATGAACCTATCCCTTCTTCGCCGTCCATTGAGACACCTTAAAAACAAAAGCAGTATAGGATGTGTTTGTGTTACAACTTACAGGCTACTCTTTTTATTATTATTTTGCAACTGTGGCAGTATGAGGATTTGGAGGCGTTATCACAAACTGCCCGTGAGGTGTGGTTAGCAGAGCAGTGTGCTGCCTTCGAAACACAGATACAGAATCTATCACGTGAGAAGGAAAAGGATCATTTTATAGAGGAGCTCTATCGCAAACTCAAGCAAGTGACCCGTCGCTGGCAGTCGTGGAATCACAGATCCTTTGGAGGAGTAACTTCAAGAGGGTGTGTTGATTTTTTTTTGAAGAGTTTTGCAGTGAATGTTGTTTTGAAAGCATTTTAAAGCCCTCGTCTTGGATCCAAATTTGTGATCTCAAGCAACGAGAACCTCATCTCAAAACACAAATCCGCATTATTGCTAGAACGGTTTTCAATTGATTGTCGAAAGTAATTAGCGAATTGCATTGGTTTTGCATGACGTCTTCACTCAATGATTGGTTCAAAGTTCCCGCGCAACTTTTTCAACCAATCAGAAGTGAAACCAAAACCATTCATGGCTTGCGCGTGCACAATTTCCCGCTCTTTGTGTCGGCTACGTGTAAGTACTTCGAGTTTTGATTGGGTTACTGGATTGCTTCGGTCCTTTTTGATTGGCCAAAGTAATTACTTTGGTTTTGGTTTTATAACACTCTATTGAAACTCATTCTATCGCTTCACGACTATTCCAACCCGTGTCATGGGAACGTTAACCACAAGACGTTCTTGATCCGTGGACGGCAACCGTAATTGTGCTGTTTTCCTCTTTAAATGTGTTGACACTTCCACATTTATATTGCTAAGTATCTTTTCCCTGGTGGAGACTATTGGTCTAAAATCCTGATAGAGGCTACTGACCTGGCATGCGAAATGTTCACTTCCGGTTGTCGTGCGCGGCTTAAAAACGTCGCGAGAGGAGAGATGCTGACGTCTTCCCCAAAACTTTAGATTTGATTGTTACTGTTACGCGCACGTGTGGAGCGTGCAAGTCCTTTGTTAGACCAGTTACTTGACAACGGGCGAAGGCACAACTCAAAACTCAGGGCACGATTTGAACCAACGACCTCCTTTTAGTTTTCTTTTCGTCCCCCGTCTTAGCCGTATTTGAAATTTGAGGCGCATAACATTGTTATGTCGGCAGACCAGCGGAGCACATTGTCCACGAGGAACCTTCGACAAACGACCTAGCTGCCCAATAATTCTTTTAGGTCGGTCAACGGGGAGTCAGCATCCGGCCAGTGTTGTGGCGGTCATATGTTCGACTCCTGCCTAGAACTCTAATTTTTCAGTTTCGTTTCGCCCGTTGCCAAGCAACTTGTCAATCATCTTTCTCACGGGTGCATAACACCTTTAAACATCCATAGTTGCACGCGCAAATCCTTTTTTTTTTTATGCTTTTTTTGTCAGAGTTGTGTCATTTTCGCTCCCATTGCCGATGTCGTTTCTTAAGTTTTCGAATTTTTGGGAATCCATGACGAGGGTTTGGTGTTGATTAGTAAATTGTGTGATGTCTCGTCTCGAATAATGTTGCCACTGAGTTTTAAAAAAGGGAACGATCGGGCGATCATCCAGTCAAAAATTGAAGCTAATATTTCTCGATTCCCTTCTATTTTCTTCAGTCTTTCTGGGTTTAGTATTTTACTAGTAACTGCATACCTTCTCAGGGGGCTATTTACCGAAGACATCTACCATAGCACTATGATGATTTACGATACCAAAGCAATATTGTGTACTATTAAAGCTACATATTACGAAAAGACAACTTGAATCTCCCGGAAAACAATACGCAGCTCAGTTGACAGTTATGGAATAAAACTCTGTGTTACTGCACTACCACACGTACGAAATGCGTGCCTGTTTTTTATTTCGCTTCTCGTATCCTCAAACACGTACTTTTGGTACTTTCACTGTTACGCAACAACAACAACAACAAAAAAACTGGTGTATCTAATAGATAGTAATGCTGCGGTACATTTCTTTGACAATATTTATCAATATTTTCCATTGATAACCACAGCAACGGTGCATTGAAGTCAACAGGACTTATTTTACTTTTTTGAGGGAATGAAATGTCGTCAATGTCCCGAAATTTAACCCGGACCACCCCCTTTCCAGACCTTGATGAAATGGAGAAAATGTAAACGGAAATAAAATACAAACCTCTAGCTGATAAGCCACTGATCTGAAATTCGAGCATGATGTAAAATGAGAAAGCAAGACACTACAAACTCCCCTAGACTGCAAAACAGTCGTATTTTTTTGAGAACGCAAGCGACACGGTAAAATAATATTCAGACGAAAGGTCTGGAGCGAGTGTAGGGCGTGTGAGGCTCGCGCGCTTCACACGCGAGGATCACGCTTACGGCGCTTCGCGCCTTCCGAAAATGGAAGAAAACGACTGTTTTGCAGTCTAAAACTCCCCTTGCACCAGATCGCGGGAATCGAAAGATCCGTCAGATGTCTAAATTGTATGCAGAAATTGTAACTTAAAATCTGTCCTGGTACTCATCAATCAGCAAATGTCTGTAGAACTAAAATCAGTGCTACGGCTTGAAGCACATGGTAAGCTTAACGAAGTCATTTGCGATCGCATAAACCGCAGCACATTTGATAATAAAGTATTTTACGGTTTCATAGTAGTTTTTCTAATCATTCTACACGTTTGATTACCGAAAATTCCATCAGTTCTTCTTACTAGAATTCGACCCTAAGAAGGCGTGGCTGCGTCAAACGATGAAATGCGAAGCTCAATAGACCAATTTCGATATATTAAAATTCAGTCCAAAACAAAAGACATCATCTCGAGGCTCTGGGGAATAAATATAAGGATTTGTATTAGTTTATTCCCCAGAGCCTCGAGATGATGCCTTTTGTTTTGGACTGAATTTTGGTCTATTGAGTCAAATGTCAGTTTTAGGTTTTTCGTGGCGCAGTGCATTTTGGTAAAAAGTGGTGAATTCGAGAATTTCCAGATTACGTTACTGCTCGCTCGCTTCGCTCTCTCCGCAGCAATAATTTAAATCATTAAATGAAAAAGGCCAAGAACTTGGAATGTTTTAGGAAACAAATCTTTTCCTGCGTTTTTCATAATTTTGCGGAATTCATCCTCAAGCGCCAACGAACCAAACTGCGTTTTGGCTTCCATCAATCAAACACTTCCGACGCCAACCAGAGATGACGAAATCAATAACCCACTTTCGATGTATTAAAATTCAGTTCTGAACAAAAGGCATCATCTCGAGGCTCTGGGGAATAAATATAAGGATTTGTATGAGTTTATTCCCCAGAACCTCGAGATGATGCCTTTTGTTTAGGACTGAATTTTAATATATCGAAAGTGGGCTATTGCTGCGTGACTAACCCACCAATCAACATCTTTGGTTCCCACGGTACATTCGTTTTTTCAAATTCGACGCCGATGGAAAGCGATGGAATCTGTACGAATCCTTTTATTGAAGAATTTGTAAAAACATATCGTAATGGATTATGGTGTTCGAGCTGTGAACTAAACAAAAACTCCAATTTTCATTTCCGGAGGCGGAGTCCATCTTCACGGCTTTGTTCGGAAATTTGATTGTTTGAAACCAAATCACAGTTTGTCGCTTAGCGCTTGAAGGTAAGATTCCGCAGAATTATGCAAAACGCATAAGGTCCAGTTTGGGGGTCCACGTTTTGTACCGTCACTGTTCAAGACCTACTAAAATCCCCCTTCAATTCCACGCACGAACTGTCGTTAAATTACCGCAAGCATAATTCAACATCTCCCTTCCCCTCGGCAGCATTTCTACAATTTAGGTAAACAAGTACTTTAAGCTCTTTGTTAATGATATTTCAACCATATGTCTACATTACTGATTTGGAGACACGTCGTAAATCAAGGCAAAACAGTTAAAAACGACTTTGTTCATTTTTGGCTTCGCAGGTACGTTGCGGAGTTAGCCTCATGGGAGAGAAATGTCCAGCTGCGAGGAATTTTAGTTCCAAAAAGCCAAGCAAACACTCCTGATTCCAATGTGCTTCAGAGGTTTGATGAACTCTGTACGAGCTTTGGAAACTTGCTGGATCGTTTCAGAAAAGGTGTTTTCCAACCACTGAACGATTTCTTTAAAAACGCGAAGGTTCTGGCTCATCTCCAGAGCGTCCCAAAAGACTTGGAGAAGATTTTGAATCAATGGAATTCCCTGCTTACTTCTGGCGCGATCGACGAGAAATTATTCAGCCGCACGAGCTGTGAAGGACTTTATCCAATAGGAATAAGAAATAGAATACACGATTTCGACCTCGTTTTGAGACTTGTTCCGGACTTGACCGAGAAAGCATACGAAGCCCTGCGGCTCGCTCGTCGGTGGAGACTGATCGGAAAAACTTCGGCAAGTTCGGTTGTTGAACGAGAAGAAACTTACACTATCATTTCTAGGGAAGAAACGCCAAAATTGCGCAAACGTCGAAGCTCGAAATCTTCTAGGAAAGTTCAGAGTCTGGAAGAAGAACTTGAACAATCCAAAGCCCAGTGCGCCTCGCTGGAGACCGAGCTTAACAAGTCAAACGCAAAATGCGAAGCCATCGAAAAAGAAGTCGCAATGTACCGACAACAATGTAACCAATTAGAGAACGAGGTGGAAACTGTGAAAAAACGCTGCGAAGCCTTAAAGGAAAAGCTAGAGAATGCGAGAAAAGAAAGTAAAAATGCTTCCAACGAAATTGAAAGTTCTCAAGAGTACTGTCGTGTCTTGCAGCAAGAACTTAACGGCGCCAGGCTCAAATATTGCACACAGAAAGTTAAATTTATAAACACAAAGAAACGATTTGTTCATGTAACCAACCAACTGAACAAAACTCGAGAGCATTTGAAACAACTCGAATGTGAACTCGAAGCGCGACAAAAACACTGTCAAGCTCTGCAAGTTAGATTAGCAAACTCAAAGAAGAACATTTTGACGCAGGGAAACATGCTGGATGTGTTACAGAACCAGTGCTACAAACTCAAAGAGGATCTCGATGGTACAAAAGCGAAGTGTTTACAGTTAACTTGCGAGTTGGAAGAGTCTCAAGGGAAATGTTCGTCCCTTGAGAAGGAAGTGGATCAAATGAAAGAACAGTTTCAAAATTTACAGGCAGAGCTAAGAAGGGCTAAAGCTCGCGAAGAGCAGTTGATTCGGCTGAATTCACAGTTACGACAGTTGCTTCAAGGTATGAGGAAGCTCAAAGGCTCGTTAACCTTGGGTTTTTTGTCTCTCAACAACTCTATGCCATTGTTGTCACTGTTAATGTGCGTCAAGTTTCATCGCATCATATAGGGGACGTAGTCCCCGGTGTTGTGGTCTAACCTAAGCTGGAAGGGGGCATCTTTCACTTCCATAAAAATTAATTGTAAACTGCGTAACAAGCAGTCTGGCTAAAGTCCCCCACAAAAGTATTGTAAAATTAGTCCTGAAAAGCCCCGTGGGGGAGAGACTAATAGCAAATCATCGTATCTCATTGTATTGTATATCGCGGCAAAAAATCGCAGTACTGTTAGATCGAACTGAAATCGCAAATTGAGTCCCAAGTTTACGGTGCGAGGTATGCTCCGCCCACAGCTAATGTGCAGATTTTCTCAAAGCATCTCTTTTTCTTATATTGTGTTTTCTTGGAAGAATCACTAGAACATTCCATTGTGAGTTTTCCATAGTTTATCATCCTTAAAAGCTTCTATGGGTATTTTTTTTTTCATTTTTTTAATCAGATAAAGGAGTTGAGGAACCAGAGATCAATTTACACACTCCAGACACAGGTATGAACTTCTAGAAGAAGGTTTCATGCAAAATAAATTTTGTGTCTACACGTGTAATTGTAAAGAGGTTACACCTCAGTGGCTTAACTCATTGCAGAATACCTTGTCGCTTCAAAGCTAACTCCTAAATTTGCTGGATAGGCGGATGCGAGGAAAGGATGAAGACAGACCTTGGGAACGAATGAATTTTTGAGCTTCATATATGAAGTATACCTTGCGACTTCTTCTTAATCCCATCGAGACACAAAACAAGAGCAGTACACAGCTATTATAACGACTCACGGGATTGGTTCAGAAAACAATGGGCACAAAGAACGAAACAAAAGAAACAGGGGACCCTAATTAAAAACAATAGAGATTGCGTCCTAAAGGGATCCAATGAAATTAAAGGTTGTAAAGAGCTGCGTCCTATCCCGGGTCCAAAACAAGCATATGATAGCTATGAACCGGTTTGAGCGAAGGCTGCCGTGACTAAAATTTTATCGCGAAAATATGAATCGCTATGAAAAGAAGAAACATGTGATATGCCTCGTTGTTAAGGCGCATCCGCGTATCCACTGATTCCACCGCTTATTTCGTATCCACGGCTTCAGAATATACTTAGAACCGTGACATTACTAAGGGATGGGTGGTATTTTCCCCTACGTATCCACGTATTCAGCCTCTCCAGAGGTGCAGCTTTGAAAGGGCAAGGTATTTTGGAATTGTAAGCTCCGTTTCGCTATCGTAAGAGAACTCAAGCAAGGATGACGACATCGGCTACAAAAACACCAAAAACAAAAGGCATTGCACGCCCCACACATGCGTTTTACATTTTGGTACATTTCCTCACCTTTCTCGTGCTGGCCAACGACGCCAAATAATTTGACATTTGAGGCTGTATGGAGGACGCGAGTAACTGACGATAAATTGTCAATTTTCTTCCCAAATATACTGTTTATTCCTGGAAAGTTCATGCACACTTTCCATGCCGAATGACTTGGAGCAATCGCGAAATGATTTCAGTAACCGAAAGTTACTTTTACATAACGTTTTCATACTTGTAGTCGTCATCCTTGCTTACGTTCTCTATTAAAGCGTGGAGATCGACCAAAGAAAACGCATTGGGAATGGGAACCGACATAAGTGTTTGAACTATCGCTACCCTAGATTGGGTTCTGATTGTCTCACGGTTTTGACGTAGGTTAAATGAAAACCGCTTTATCAAATTTATTGCAACCAGCATGTAATGGTCTTGGAAATTGTGTAATCTTGAACCAGAGAGCATCTCGTGTTTTTGTGTTTACATTTCAGATCCTTCGTGACTTTAATGATGACTGAACAAGAGCCGAGGCCACCAAGGTGTAGTCTGGGCTGAAATCGTCATTCAAGACCTTGAGACTTCACAAGCCTTTCATTCACAAAACTTCCAAGTGCTTCCATGACCAAAAAGTCAATTCTTTTTCTTTGGATTTCAAAACTATGTTAACTTAGCACTAAGTGACCCAAGTTTAAGCCTTGATTTCAATAAGACTCCCGTTTACTTGAACTGGAATTTAACCTTTGTAACGGTCCGCCATCACTAACTTTAAAATCTTGAGAGACTTGCAAGTTTGAGGATGCAATGCGTGTTTACGAGGGTGAATGCAGCACTGGTTTTTCGGACTTAAACTCGTGTTTTGCATATATAATAAAAAGTATTTACACGCTGAAATTTTAGGCTGGTGAGTAAATGACGTCACTTATCCCTAGAGGACATCACTTATCCCTAGAGTTCAATCGGTCAATTTTGAACGAGAGTAATGGCGTACCGTGAAATCCAAAACTTACACTCGAAGTAAACACGTGACAGCCTTTGGATGAAATCAAAGCTCAATATTTTGTCAGTGAGGTGTTAAATACACTTTCAAAATCTGAAGAAAAAAGGAAGTGATTTTTTTTATCATAGTATCACTTTTAAATTTTAAGGACACGAGTCGCCGCGGAAATCGGACGATGCGCCGTCTTAAACACTCGAATAATTGCCGTCGCTGTTAATTTAAAAACACACATCTTGATAAAATCATTGTTCATTCGTATGAGTCAACGACAAGCTCTAAAAAGAAGTCAAAAATAAATAAAGATATTAATAAGTAACTCTATCAATTAAAATATGGAGTGGTCTTTCACATGCCACCAAATACGACTTGCTGAAAAGCAAGGCAGTGACAAATTTTGTCTTGAAATGCACTGAAATTTATGAATGAATTGAGAAATGTATATAAGCTTACAATATGCCAGTGAGTTGTTGTTATGCATCATTTCTGAATGAAAACATCGGTACAATTTTAAAATATGGGAAAGAAGTTGAGAATTAAGTAATATATTTGCAGTTAAATTAACAGACCGGGGCTTCTGTGTGTGTGCAGTTCGATAGAAAGAATATGGTTAGCAAAAAAGAAGTAATATATGTTAAATGATAACGTAAAACTCCACAGTCTGTGGCAGAGTTTAAAATTAACTCCAACACTGAAATAAAAATTAGAAAAAAAGTGAGTGGTTTTTTCATCAATGAACACAAGAATTTCAGTCTTTCTGTTTTTTTTAGAGTTTATACTGTCTTGTCCCCAGGCCCGACTCGTTGAGCAAAAAAACTGAAAGTAAGGACGCAAGGAATGATGGGAGGTGACGTCGATTAGGAGCAACATGTGGCCTATGAAAAGAGAGGGAGAACTGCGGAGAAAGGTCTCCCATGTCCTCCCTCCATTGCTTACGGGCTACGAATCACTTTTGGTATTACAGAAAGACCATCATGATAGAGCTCTCTAGGGACAATGCAGTTGTTTGTAAAGAGATTGAGCACTGTACTTACGTGAAACGGCAAACTTTAAACTGCAAATTGCTGCTTGTCATTAATTAAAGCTTGAAAATTATTCTTCTCACTCGTCTTTCCCTTCTAACCCTTTCACCCCCAGGAGTGATTGGTATGTAAATTCTCTTCACAATTTCAATAGCCCATTTCCGAGTTGCTGCATGCTTCAGTTTGAAAGCGAGTCCTGGTGCACAACCATTCAAATGGAAATGAGTTGCGTATTCTTATGCAAATCAAACTCATTTCCCTTACAATAGTTGAGCACCAAGACTCACTTCGAAACTGAGACAAACAGCAACTCGGAAATGGCCCATTAAATGTCGGTCAGACAGGTATTGAGAATGAACATTGTTATCAGCTTGAGAGGTGTGATCTTGGTGTACCGGTAACTCCCAAATTCTCATTACTACCCAACAAATAACTCTTTTGTACTAGTTTGGAGAATTAACGTTTCGATCGTGGGAATGAGAGAAGTAAGAAGTTGCTTGATATCTTCACATGTCAGCCAAGAAATTAAATGAGCTGAAATCCCACAGGTTTCTTTGATTTTTGGCAAAACGCAAATTTCAGGCTGGTGTTTGCCACTAAAGGCGATGCTAAATTTCTCTTAAATGTCCGTGGCAACGACTGTCGACAGATTGAAGTTCAGTTTTCTTTTGTGGATACTGCTGGTCAGCATGTTTGCACGCACGGTATCTCTGAACCTGGAACCTGGTGAGGTTCTCTGTCTCTCGGTCCACCAGTCAGCGGCTACCTCCAATTCCTGCTCTAAGTCCTTCAGTTTTGATGCCGATGAAACTTTTATGAAATAACAAACCTGAAAAACGGGAACAATAAAATGATGAACTTCTGCGAATCGAGTTTAATGGACAAGTCTAAAACATCACGGGACTTTGACTCGCACTTCAAGGGAAGGGTTACCAGGGTGGGCCGGTCGTTGGTTCAATTCCCACCCTGGTCAGAGTTTTTCTCTGTCCTTGTGTGGGCCCATTTCCATCAGTAGGGCTAACGCTCACATGGTTCATATTGGATAGAAACTCTAGCACTACACATTACACTCTATTCAGTTGGCTCGTATTGGTCGAGGATAATAAAGGGAACACCGCTTATGCATTAACTATTCAGAGTGTTTGCTCAAAATCACGATCCCTAGCTGTGTTTGCCGCGCATGCCCTGCGGTAATTTGAAATAGCCCGTCTCGCTCTTGGGAAAACCTTTCCAGTATCTATTCTTAGGCTTTACCTCTTTCGGAGTAATTTTAAGTTGTAACGTGCGGTAATCCTCCTTTTGCATAGAAGCCTGATCAAGACGAAACACATCTTTGGGTTGATCATCCTAATAAGAGATTGTAGAGTTCGTTAAACGTGATTTTCGTGATGTCAGAGCACATTTTTAACTGCTTTGACGCAGTAATAAGCACTAAGCACGAAAACGGAAGAAAAAATAATACTTTTGGGAGGATAAAGGACAAAAGGTGTGAAGATAATTAGGTGGAATGCCACAGATAGACAACATCAAAACTTCGGAGTCTTATATGATGATTAGCCAGGTGCGTGTGCTTGTCTCAAAAGTTAAGCCCTGTTTGCTGAAGCTACAACTGGGATGGGTGACTGCTAATTTCCGATTTTATTCCTGTAATCGTCCCAAATTACTTTCTGTCAGTTCAATGACATCATCTCTTTGGAACAAAGACGCGCAGACCTTCAAGTTAAGCAACCCACTTGAATGTAAGCACCGGGTTACCATGCGGGAGGCCATGAGTTCGACTCAGGCTGGAACAACACTCAGGGTCTTTAACTAACTGAGGAGAAAGGACTGCCTTTGTAATGACATCTGTAAATGGTTAGACTCTGTAGTCTTCTCGGATAAGGACGATAAACCGTAGGCCCCGTCTCACAACCCTTCGTTGTTCATAATCCTGTGAGACGTAAAAGAACCTTCACACTTGTCCCAAAGAGTAGGGTATGTAGTTCCCGGTGTTGTGGTCTTTCCTCTGTGGTGTATCATGGTTTGGAGGGTAAATGCTCGGAGATGCTAGTTACATCCAGCTACTCTAAAATCCGAGGGTAAACAAAGATATAATGATGATGATGATCCCACTTGCCTGAAGACTGCCAGTAGGCTAATCTCTTGAAACAAGAACAGTAGTCTACAAACCAGAGGGATTAACACTTGTCAAAGAGCAGCCGCGCGAAGGAGAATGGTTACAAGTCAAACGCGGCTTTACCGCCCGCGGAATTCCCGTTCAATTTTTAGAGCCTCCATCGCGCATCTCGCACTCGAAAGATTATACACCGCCATTTACGCAGGCTTTTATATATATATAGAATTTATCGGAAAGAAAAGTTCTTTTGCAAACGATTTGAATTACTCACTTTTTCATTATTAAAAACAAATAAGAAGTTGTCCTTGAGTAAAAATACTCGTGACGAAGTTTCCTCTGAAGACGGGCCACCATCGGCGCAAACTGGTTGAAAATTGAAAAAGAAACAGCGTCAGCTTCAAGAGGTCACTCTTTCGTTATTTGTTATCCTGATGACATTACTCACATTTCAATGGTTTGCTTTTACCGTTGGCTCCTTGAAGAGAAATAGCATCTAGTTTCTGCGGAGGTGATTGAAAGAATGTATTAATTTTGGTTAGGCACTGACACAATAAAATAAATTATCAGTACATGGACATTGGTCCACGTGCCAAATGTTGGCTTGTTCATCAATTACTTAGGGACAGACAGTAAGAACGTCAATCATGTAGCCAGTCAGTCGCCGAGCGAGCTAGCCAGTCACTCACCCACTACCACTCACTTGCTACACTCACTATCTCCACTTAATCAATCAATCAGTCACTCACTCACTCAGTAGTTCAGCTAGCCAGTCATTCAGTGGGACGGTCAGTCACTCAGAACATTT
Organism: Montipora capricornis; assembly: GCF_036669925.1. Lineage (NCBI taxonomy): Eukaryota > Metazoa > Cnidaria > Anthozoa > Scleractinia > Acroporidae > Montipora > Montipora capricornis. Next base: position 59,113,728 of record NC_090888.1, read on the forward strand.
GCCATCGGTCTATTTAACTTAATTCCGTTATTAGAAGATCAGGCAGACAGGTTGTCCGCAATGAGCATATCAAGTCATTACACAATCAATCCGCCGTTTAAACAAACTATTGTTGCATGGTATACCTACCCCATAGAGTGCTTCAGCCAGCGTTTTATCCAAAATGAAAGACTTGTATAGTTGACGAAGTTGTTGAACGTGCCTTTGACGGCGATCAATCTAAAAATAAAAAAAATTAAATGAATGAAACTGGTCGTATTTGGGGATTTTGATAGTCCTATTGGTTATACAGATAGAATGTGGACTGCCCGCCTATAATTCGCTCTATAATGGAGCCAGGTGCAGAAGTTTCAAAACGTGCAGAGCGCGTTTAGTGCTATTGCTCAGTTGAAATTGCAAAGCTTTCACCGGGATGAGAAATAGAGTCGAATTGCTAGACAGCAAGGTCAATTCAATGGAGTCGAATTGCTAGATAGGAAGGTCCACATCATGGTTAAATAACCAACTAAGCTGCGGTTTAAGGCGCTTGAGTTCCGCTTCGCATTTGTCGTGCTTTCGTTTCAACAGCTGTTTGTGTACAAAATACGAACATTATTACCAAGAGGGATTATTACCAAGAGGGATTCAGATCACCAACAGTATCTAGAGAGAGTTTTCTTAGTTTGGGGTTTTGGGAGGGGGAGGGGGGAGGGGGAGGGGGTAGGGGGGAAGGGAAGTCCCCTCACTGCCGAAGAGTGGGCATAATTACTGATCAAGGTGTTCCAAAGATGAGATTCCGCTGAATCTCGCGCACTTTGTATAGTGGTCCATTTTGTGTTCTTATGGAACGTCAATCATTGTTTTAGCTAGTTTGCTAATATTACGGTGTTGAAATTGTTCACGCTTCGCGTTTTAATTAGAGTTTGTCACCGTACAAGGCAGTACTATTTTGTTCCCAAGAGGCCAAAAACATTTCGGTCAATATTAGAAATAAAGTGCTTTAACTGGTTTCGAAGTGTAAGCAATCGTGGCTTGGAGGGATCCACTTTGTAACCGTTGGTAACCTCTTACCAAATAAATTTTCTGAGATTGTACAGAATAGGCAGACGTTTATAATCCTCAGACCCCAAGGTTAGGAACGCAGCCGACAGCCAGAAAGGCGTCTGGGGACGACAACGATATTATAATTAACCACATATTTCGTACTTACGTCTCGTTCATGCGTAATAGCCTCCTTCTGAAGAACCATAGTTGTTTGCTTCCTCGAGATGGCTGAAAATTTGTTTTCCAGCTCGCTTAGTTTATTTTCATATTCTTTCTTTAAAATCTGAATAATAAAAAGGACCATTTTTGCCATCTGAGCAAGGTACAGTTTCCTAAGAGAGGAGCGCCAAAAGACATCTTGGTGATTGCCTAAAAATTGTGCTGCACATTTTCATCCAATCAAAGATTTAAAAAGTTCTTTTTCCCGCGTTAAGTGACGGCTGCAAATATTTCTTTTGCTTTGTGATTGGCTCATCTCATTGTCGGCGCCTGTTGTGATTAGCTCTAAACTAATTTCTTGAGCTTTTTCGCGGCGCTCAATTGAAATGTACCCAATCCTAATTAGCTACAGCGTAGTATCATGAAGACTATTCTTACTTCTAAAATTCACACTCTTGGCATTTGGTGATTTTTTTACAGTTCTTTCCATTTGTTTTTATTAATTAATTCAAGAATTTTCTTTTAGTTTTTGTTCACGATCTGCAGCATTATTAATCAACTTCAGGGTAACTTCTAACCTCTTTTTCTGTTTTCAGGCTATTGATTATTATTTCTTGATTTTTTATCGTCGCTTGAGAATCCTCCTCCACGGCTTTAATGTCTTGAATTTGACCTTTTAGGACGCAATTTTCGGCTTTTAAAAGCGATATCATCTCTTCCATGCCAACCTGACAAGACAACAATCAGAGAAAACAATCGAGGGGCTTCTAGGAGTCAGTCTGAGCCCTTTAAAAATTGATTTGTGTTTGCCTTTTCCAGAGCTGTTTGACCCCTCAAAAAGAGTAGAAAGTGGCACGCAGATTACGGTATCAAGTTTTCCATCACGATTGAAATTAACTTCATTTTTAGAATAAAGCAATTTAACTTGTTTCGTCTCATTACTCAAACAGGACTGTAATAGAGTGGGTACTAAACTTGTTATTGTCACGCGATCGGAAGAGCCTATCGAAAATGTCTTTTTTCCGGCAATCATGATTTGATTTAAAACACCATGCGACTTGCTTCTTTTCCTGAGGTTTACAATGAAATCAAAGATCTTATGTAGTTTTGGTATTTTAGGTAGGTAAAGAACAAGAGAAAAGTTGTTTCGACTCTTTCGCGCGCGCAAGAAGGGACTCTTAATCTCTTGTCTGAAACAATTGATAGGAACGTTGAAATAAATACCTCAACTGAGAAACTTACCAGTTGCTTGTTTTCATCTTCAAACCGCAATGCCTTTCTCTTTAGGATTTCTAACTCTCTGATACTTTCCTCTAGCTTTTGGCGCGTGTCTGTCAATTCTTCCGACATCTCCCTTCTCATTTGTGTTAACAGAGATCTTTCTTCTTCCGCGTGACAGCACCTTAAAGAAAAGAAAGAAAATGTAATTGCCACATACATGATAGAACGACAGAAATAAATACATCGCGCGTTTCTTGCCTTTCAACTTAGTACAATCTAGTCCCAAAAATCGGTTTTTAAGCCCTGACCTGAACTCAAACATGCGTGACAGGAGCGTGGGTTCGAGTCCAGCCCAGGGCGTAGAAACCATTTTTTTTGGACAGATGTGTGTTGGAATGAAAGAAACGCTCGATGTTTTTATTTCTGTTGTTCTTTCGTTGGAGGTACGCGTTCAAGATTACAAATAAGTGAACAAAGTGTTTTTGTGGTTGCTCATTGCTTTGAAACCTACATGTTTCTTTTGCTTGTGGTGTGCAACAATAATATTTTGGACTAAAGGAAAAAAAAGGGCAGGTGCAATGAACTATATGAAAATATCAATTGTTCACGCAATTTCATAACCATGTCATTAGAGTTTGTTTTCATCGATTGGAAGATACAGCGATTTATCGTGTCTGTGCTCCCTGTATTCCGTTTTGCACGCATTACATGCTGTATGCCGCATAAGTAGGCCATTTATCAGTTCTCTTCAGCCTCGTCATCGAAGCAAGAGGGAAGAAAGAACTGAGTCCCTTCACAAACTTTTTGAGCTGTGTCGAAAGAAACGGCCGAAGTGAAGACCGAGATGGGCTATTGTAAGGTTAGCGATACGTCAAAAACATCACTCGGTCTTACATTGGATACCTCGCATTGACTCTCAATCTATTATAATTATAGGTCCGCAATACCTGCTAAGAGCTGTGTTCAGTTCCTCTCTTAGTCTGATAGTGTCCATATCATGGAAAGGAAACTCAAGCCCTGGACTCGTGTGAAATAATTTTGCCAAGAAAGCAAGGTTAAGGCGCGGGTTTCCCTGGAAAATAAAACAAAACACCATATCCTCAGTTTGCAAATGTGCAAATTCCCAGATTAAAAAAAATTAACGATTTGTCGCAGTGTAATTTAAGTAGCAAAGGAGCCCTCCGTAAGGGCAAAAACCTGGGTCAGGGAACATGCATTCCTGAATAGTTTCGGATTTCCAGTGATTCCGATAGGATATGAAACGAAACAATGACCCACTACTTGATAAACCCAACGTTGACTTCAGGTTATTCAGACCTACCTTCACGATCTCGTGTGCGGTCAAGTACTTCCGACAACGTATAACCTGCGCCATATCAAGAAGTTTCTTTGCTCTGACAAAAAGATCTTGTTCACGAAGAGGAGAAAGGCTACATCTGCGGAAAAGGTATAAGAAGCAGTTTGGATATTCTTGTTAAATTACGTAGAAAGCGATGTGCACACCGCACGCTCTGCGGACTCTGCGGTTCGGGTAAATTCCCTAGAAAAAGTTCAAATTGAGGCTAAATACCTGTCTGGGGCCAGCTGATGAAGAAGATGGAAGTAGATTTCCGAGTCCTATTCGCAGAAAGAAAAACTCAGATAATATACATATAATTAAAGAACACGATCTTGTAACGAAGAAGATATAAAAAAAGACTCAAATTGCAAATAGACAAGTGAAAAGGGACTCCTGAAAGGTATAATGTCCCACGATTGAAAGAAAATCAGCACATCAAAAAAATGCCTTAAAGACAATGCCTACTAATTCAAAGGTATTTTTGCGCAGTTAACTGAATGTGCAGGAAAAGCAGATCTTAACAAGTGTTACTGAAATCCAAAAAGAAGACTGGGGGTAACCATGCATTTTTCGAAGATAATAATTAATCAACAATATTTGTATAAAGCTCTAATGCAAAGCAATGTATGGCGTTCTTTTCCAAATTGAAGCTTAATTAACTCTGAAAAATGCATGGTTACCCCAAATTTTCTTTTATGATGCCAATAGCACTCGCTAAGTTCTGCTTTCTCCGTATAAGTTTGAACCGCGCAAAAATATCCCTGTATTAATAAACATCATCCACAAGAAATCTGAGTATCTCGAGATGCGCAGAACGTATGCGCAACAAAAATAGTAGGCACCGTCCTTAAATAGTTTTCTGAAGACCACATATAGAGGCAATATTTGCGGACCACACACGTGGTAACGTTAAGTGATTGGCAGCCATGACATGCACGATCGCGTTTTGCCGTGCTGAGATGTTGCTGCATGTCTTTGTCCTGCGCATCTGCGCAATGCGGTTGCCTAGTGATTGTCTGCGTCTGCTGTAATATTGAATCTTTGCTGAGGTCATTGTTTACATGTCACAGAAGGCATCATGCTATTTGCAAATTGAATTCAAAAAGTAAAAGAACTTTTTGAACTTAGTCCAATCTCCAATTTTCAGCCTTTTGGCTTTGATAACGAGCTAGTTATTAGCCATCAAACACTGATAAATTATTGGGTGGCAAAAGCACTAATAATAATACCAACTTTATTCAATACAATGAAAGGGAGAGATACCAGAGGTTATCCCTATACGATGGTATCCGCCCGGTTGTTATTGATCTAGAGTCGATTTTGCTGAGCCGGAGGAAAACCGGAGTACCCGGAGAAAAACCCTCGGAGTCAGACTGAGATCGACTGAAACTCAGCCCACATACGACCTTCAGGCCGGGGTTGAACCTGGGTCGTAGAGGTGGGAAGGCGCGGTTGATAACCACTAAGCCATCCTGACTCCACACCTAATGATACTCGCACTTATCTGAACAATTTAAGCGATGGTCGCTTTGAGTGAGGCTTTTTGGGTTTAATTTTGAGTGTGAGGGAGGCTCCAGCACTTGGCTAAGTAGCCCGACTTCTGCACGACACAATTGTGGTCTCATTCACACAGAAGCCCGTCAAGCTAATCCTGCCAAGCCGACCACATGCTGGAAAGGTCAGACCACAACACCGGGAACTCCGTGTCCTACTCTTTTCGAATAGTGTGTGGGTTCTCTAACGTCCCACAGAGTTAATGAACATGGGCTGTGAGACGGGACCTCAGGCTTATCGTCCTTATCCGAGAAAACTTGAAAGTCTAACCGTTTGCAGATGTAGTTACAAAGGCAGCACTTTCTCCTCAGTTATTTAAAGACCCTGAGTGTTGGTCCGGCCGGAGTTGAAGTCACAACTTCCCGCGTGACAGCCCGGTGCTCAACCAACTGAGACACGTGAAAGATTTAGGCGGCTTCAACGGAATTCGAACCCAGGACCTCTGCGATACCGGTGCAATGCTCTCCAAACTGAGTTATGAAGCTACTCAGTTGGGAACAGGTCAATTTGTTGAGCTCATTCGTTCCCGTGAAAGGCCTGAATGAAAGAAATGTATATTTGAAGTGCTGTTTGTGCATGCGTCGCGAAGGTATGACACGTGATGCGTTAACCTCAGTTCTGAACATGCGCATTAGGTTTGGAAGTCAAACTAAGAATAAAATACTGAATATTGAAAGTGCGTTCCATAATGAACTATACTATCTATGAAAAATTTGAACGCGATATTCCAGCCATGATGCTTCAAAAATTCGAAAATTTTCAAAGAATGTACGGTATCATAAGTGCTAACGAGGCAAAAAATGCAAGCAAAGATTCCCCAATTTGGCAAAGTAAGGCGAGAGTTACCTTCAGTGAACTATCAAAGTCTGTCATCTCTAATCCCCTATAATTTGTATGCCTCACGTGGTAATTGACCCATCGCTTCAGATACTCCTCCGGAGGCAGCTGAAACAGATATGTTATGGTTACGAGTGAATGTTCACGCAGACTTTTGAAAGCACCATAAAGCTGATAAAGTGAAGATGAATAAGAGATGGCTACCTTGGCGAAGTCAGCCCATTCTTCGCCGGTCATTCGTAAAACAGCTAAGTTTGGTTGTTTTTCGACATTCACGCCAGACAACAAATCCGTCTAAAAGGAAAAAAAATATATGATAGATGTTTAACAATGACAAAGAGACACCTTGAAAGAAAATCGGAGTCCTGTTAGGATTTGAACCTACATGTGAAGTCAGCCTATCAAATGACCAATTTCGTTTCTTGGTTTTCAACTGGACATGAGGCTCATGCGGATAAACATCATTAAAAATATTTGCGAAAGATCTTTTGCTAGAATGGCATAAGCCGTCGCTTATAGAGTGAATACATATGAATTGATAAAATTGTCAATCACGGATAACGATTATCAGCTCACTGAT
>NC_090888.1:59125440-59150440 GCF_036669925.1 Montipora capricornis
CAACATATGTGACTTCATAGCTCAGTTGGTTAGAGCGTCGCACTGGCATCGCGACCCCGTTGAAGTCCTGAATTCTCCAGGCCGCTCTCTATGCTTTTGCTAAGACTGCGTTCATAACTGCGAGGATCATAGCATCACTTAATTAAACTTATTTCTTGCCTGTTAAGCACAAAAAAGACATCATGACAAGCAGCACTACCATTTACCATGAATGGTTTGCAACCAATTTCTGGAAACACAGATGTTATGGTGTACAATTGCTGGTGGACGAGCCAAATAAGCTAATCAGACATCTTTTCTTCTCATCTGATCAACATGGCTGCGATGACGTAACGTGAAAACCACCGATTGGACTCAAACACCAATATTATTGATTTCTTTGATGGGCAATTTTAGGCTGACATGTTACCAACGAAATAACCTTCGGAAACTTTGAACACAAAGTCACTGTAGTTTCAGGCGGCAAATTTTGCCCACTGAAGCTTAGAGAAGAGCGAAGTGGTTATCAAGTACTTATGCGTATTTCAACACTTTACAACCAGCAATTTGGATTTTTCTTGTCGTTTCAACCTTTATTGACAAAGTCAGGTAACCTAAACAAATGCTGAAGCCGTCACTGACTTTTAAAAATGAGATAAAGTGGAAAGACTATTCATTATCACAGTTCACAAACTTATTCCACCCTTTAGCCGGGTACGACTGCTTTAAAATCGAGTTATCGCTTGAGCATGTTTGTGGCTATGAGCCTACAAAAATCAAGAGCGCTTGGTTTCGTGTTGAAGCTTCTTTTCTTTTATCAATCTATCTTTCAACACGGGCCTTATTATTTAAGGTCTTTGGAAGAATCACACAGCGAAGGAGTTTTTGGAGGTAAGAAGGCCTTATTGACATAACTAAAGACCTTCTCGTATCGCTGTTTATTTTTCAATCAAAGAAGTTTCGTTGACTTGTTAGAGCACTTACCTCAGCCAGCGTAAAGGCACCTTCTTTATTCATTTTTCTGTGACAAAACTTCCACGAACCAGCGTAAATCTTATCAGAAATTACTGTTATTGACATTCATCTATTGCGGAATAATTATAATCAAGTCAAAGGTTCCACGCTGATAATCATTGGAATGCTATTATATGAAATCAATAACCGTGAATTGAGCACAAGCGATTAACAATGCATATCAAAATAATGCTAAAGTAATCATTTAGAAGAATAAACAGTGAAATTAAGTATCAACGGCTTCATTAATACCCGAAATGTAATCAAGCGATCACAATCGAATAGCGCAATCGAAGACGTCCATGTTCTCACGTTTTCGCTTAATCATGTAAAATGCATTTGCGTCTTTTGTTTTGCGATATCCTCGTAATCCCGCGCATATAATGATAATACTGCTCAAATATAATTCAGTCAAGGGTATCAAAAGAGCCGTGTGCTTCAACAGCTATACCCAAGGGTTTAGTCAGCCCCATTCTCCACTGGGCATTAACAAAAAATCAGGTCAGACATTTTATGACAAATCATGTTAACAAAGAATCATCATACATCAGGGTTCGTGCTGTGTTCACTAAAACGCGTTGGAATAAAATTTTTATCTCCTTTTTTTGGTTTCGAAAGTTTAAAGACCCACGTTCACCGACAGGCATTGCGTGCCGTGGAACAATTTTCATGTATTTAAATCCCGCCAAGGCTGAAATTCAACCAATAAGATCGCTAAGATAGACAATGCGAATTTACAGAACAAAAGCAAAAGGTCAAAAAGCTTGTCGGTTAAAGGTGATGAACCTTTAAAGAAAGCCGAACTCTATGCAACCTAAGGTGAAAAGGAAACCTGATTCATTTACGAATTTTGCCGGCAGGGAGCAAAGAAATGGGATTGAGCGTTATATTTTACTATAAAGAAGCGGTGTCATCTATAACTACAGCATTAACAGCAACTAGGCGTTAATTCTACAATCGTGCGTGCCATCAGCTATACTTGCTCCTCACGTTCTTCAATCAATACTCCTTTACAAATGAGAGAACCAAGTGCTCCTCGCAATTTGCATGAAAAATTCACTGGTGGCTCCGACAGGATTGGAAGTAATGACCTACTCCCAACTGAGTGGCTTCATAGCTCAGTTGGTAGAGCATTGCACCGGCATCGCAGAGGTCATAGTTTTATTATTATTATTATTATTATTATTGTTATTATTATTATTCATAATGCGCTTTTTCTATAAAAAATATTCAAAAGCGAATCCCGTTGGGGCCACCTGAATAGACCATTTTCGAATTCTCACGGCTGGACTGGATCTAGCATGAAATAGAGAAGAAAATATCCTGCAAAGGTTGGTCAAGACAACGTGAACATAGGCGTCTATGTTCACGTTGTCTTGACCAACCTTTGCAGGATATTTTCTATTTTAAAGTTTTTTATGGTGTGGTCACGATCTATTTTGATCCAACGTAGAGCAAGTTTTGATCGTACACGGTTTTTGCAGTGGTTTAATCCTTAAAAGTTATGAAATAGAGACTAATGCGGGCAAATATTTTCAAATGCAAATTAATTTGCCCGCATTAGCCTCCATTTAATGCTAGATCCAGTCCAGCTCTGAGAATTCGAAAATGGTCTATTTTCCAGGTGTCTATAAAAAGCGAGAATTGCGTAAATTGTTTTGCTAAGTGAGAGGATTACTCAGTTCTCTCATTCATCTATAACCCACACTTCAAATATACAGTTCTACCAGGAGCCCATCAACCGGAGCGTGCAACTTACCTATTTTCGTGCAACGGCGTTTTCACAAGTAAGGTAATTTTTAGATTGAATTTCCCGTCAACGAGACTCCCACAGGAGCCCGATGACCAATTACAAGAAATTAAGCTGACGTCATAGGGTCACCGAACCGGAACTACCTTTGTTTTTTGACCTAATTCGCAGGAAGGGCTAGTCTAAAAATAAACCTACTTGTGAAAACGCCGTTTCACCGACGCTGTATGGAAGTTGCATGCTCCAGATGGGCTCCTGGTTCTACATGACAATTATAAGGATTTGCACAAACTACTCAGGACAGATTGAGACTGACAGAGGAGTTCCAGCGCTTTCCTTTTGTACGGAAAATGGCATTGATCCGGTGGTAAATCAAATGGAACAGAATTTTCCTTCAAAGGTATTCCTCTTTTGCCGGTTTTCCTGGAATGATTTAGAAATTCTGTTCCATTTGCTTTGTCCCACTTTCACCATGCCCCTTGAAAAAAAGGAAAAATATGGCGAACCCAATGGCCTTGGTGTTTATGCGCCGATCAACTCGAAACTTCAACATCCCCCCCCCCCCCCGGGGGGAACTTTTAAACTTTTGAAGATTGGATCGGTCAAATTTCCGCCCCCTCGGGCCAAAATGGTTTTCAAATGCCCTACCGTATAGTCGAATTTGTCCGTCATACCCTACTAAAGAACAACATTCGTTGGCTGCTGTCCTCTTTAACAAAGACTTTTGAAGACCTTTTCTTTAAGGCAATCGCTCACAAATGCTATATCTCTTCCTTTAAACTCTTCCATCTCGTCCAAACACGTGTTTTAAAGCTGTTACCGACTTCGGCGCCCGAAAAAAAAAAAAAACAAAAAAACAGATATGAAACCTGATACTTCCGGTTCAATTTTCCCCACCCCACGATGTTGAAGTTTCGATTCGATCAGGGCATTAGCCACCCAAATGAATCTTGCGGGTTTCAATCAATTCACGCGGATGCTTTTATAGCTCGTAGCTGTACAACACTCAAGGTGAGATTTACTACATATGAATTAAGAGTTACGAAGTACTTGTAATGATCGAAAATCCGGCAGCCATTTTTGTTATTCTAAATGACTAGTATCCAGTCTCTTGAGAAAAAAAGAAAAGAAAGTCTCAAAAGGGACACACTCGTCCCGTTCAATATATTAAATTTTGTTCTGTTCCTTTCGGAGCAGAAAATTCTCCCCGAGAAAAGATTGGCGAACCTGTGGTCGCAGTGGCGTCCCATAATCCTGTTTGGCGCGTAGTTTAAAATCCAAAATGGCGGGCATAGGTGATGTAAAAACGCTACACAAGTTTGCTTCTGTTAAGTCGTATACAGGAAATACGATTCAATCAGTTAACTCCTCTAAGCGCAAGATTATATTACTGATATCTAATGGCAGCGAGTTTCTTTATTTAGTGGTCGATAATAGCCTAAATGTAAGTGTACATCTAGATGAATGAAAACGTGATTCATTTCCAGGTTTCAAAAGATTTGTGCCTTTTTTGTCGATCTTCATTTGCAGCACACCTTTCGTTTTCCCAAGCCAATCATGACTGTCAGGTTCCAAGATTGTGGTGAAAAGAGAAGGGTATTTGTAGCAACAACTGATGGAAACGTGTTTGCCGTGATCTTACCCGAGAGCCTTTTGAAAGGCAAGGGGTAAGTCTTGGTATGATGGGACTTGTTATGGAAGGGCTGATCTGGGAAGGACAGTGGCTGAAAATGAATCAGTCAGCATATTCTTTGATTGCACTTGACGTCCATGTTGGTGGAGGGAACAATAGCAAAAAAGTCTTTTTGGAATTTGACTCTCTATTATTATGTAATGAGCTACATTTTTCTCTTGTTTTGGCACCAACATGGCCGTCTTATCATGTGAGTGCAATAAAAAAGTCTACCAAAGCTTTTCTTAAAGTTTCAGTTGAAGGTTTGTGCAAGTGGCAAGCAGCTTAACTTAAAGTTTGGACAAAATTCAAAGCACTGAGGCATAACAAATAGACATACTGGGTAGATATTAAATAGTTTAGAATCCTAACCTGACCGTAATGTTTCTTAAATAAATTAATGCTTGATGTAGATTTATTCTAACTCTTAATGTAAGTCTAATGTAAGGCCTATTTTACCGTGCCTTTCTTACCTTACAGGTTATGAAGCAAGTCGGAGAGGCATTATGAATGACTGCAAAATTGATAAAAATTATGGCCAAAATCCTTCCCAGCATAACCCTAAACAACCTTCACAGTCACACATAGTTAACTCGTAATTTAGACTAAATTTATTTAGAAGTAATTTATGTACCATAACATAACTGATTTAACATGCGTAGCATGTCTGGCTCACATGCAGGGCTGTCTTGAAGTTTATGCATACCAACCTTTCTTTTTTTTTCCTGTGTAAATTATGGTTTCATTTGCCTAGAGTGCCCCTCAAGCTTAAACATCCAGAAGGACCAGATGCTGGTTCATGTAAGAAGGACAAGTAAAAGAGGGACTACACTAGACCCCCCTCCGAGGCTGTGCTCTAACGGCACCCGGTCGCCTGAGGCGACTAACATTTGGTTTTTGCGAGTGAGAAAAACTACCCGGTTGCCTGGCCGGGCACTCTGGCTTATTGTATTTCTAGCAGATAAGGCGGGCTAAAAATTTTAATATGCTGGTAGTTACAGTTCACGAAACGTCTCAGAATATGTTTATTATTCGTGAGAAACAGTCGGTTCAAAGGCCGTTCCACATAATTTCACATGTAACATAAGGTGCGGTTACACTCACCATCATGGTAAATGCCATTTCTCATGGTAAATTATCCCGCGGTGCCTCACACTTGAGTTTTAGTATACCGCGTTAACTAGGGATCACACGTTACGAAGATTACCGAGGTAAAACGAAATCTCACGCAATTCATTGGTGGGAAATTTAATCACAACTTCATCAGCATCGCGATTGGCGCATCTATCTCGGGCATCAAACTACCCTTCCATCTTCGCTCGTTAAATGTCATGGGCGGTTCCACTGATCTTTTTGACGTATCCATAGATATTTAACACGGGAAATTTACCTCGGGAAGCGTCGGTCACACTACTAAATACAGTTTCCCGTGGTAAAAGTGTCCCATATAACCACACCTATAATCTGTGACTTTGCATGTGACGGCCGGCTGCCGCACGAATTTCGATTCTTTCTCAAAAAAATACACATTAAATTTGGAACGTGGAGTTTGGCATTTCTTGGTTATAGTTTAAAAAAAGAGTTGTTCCTTCTGCTCTGACAGCGGTAAAGCGCAGCCAGCGAAGCGGTGTAATTTACTTTTGTATGAACCCAGGAATTGCAGTTTATGCAACAGTTTACGCAAATTTAATATTTTTACAATTTTTTGCGGGTGCACCTGCTTGGCTAAAATACATTTAGGTTATGGTTGTGTTTCCCCAGTCTATGAAATAACGAAATAAGAAAAAAAGAAAGATATCATGTTATTTGTTGTTGTTTTAGAAACAGAGCAATCCCGCGTTGTCTTTAGTTCCTGTCAAACCATTGCGTGCCCTAAACAAATAACGCTGTGACTGTTGCTTCGACCGAATCCACAGAAAGCTCATTCCACTATTAAAACATTTTACTGATAATATAAGAAAAAAAATACTTAAGTTCTGTCCTGTAGCAATGATTTTCGTCCAAATCAAGATGACTTGCTAAAAAAAATAGTGATACCTTTTGGGTCGCGGTGGTTTAATTTTTTCACAGCAGTTTTCAAAAAAGCTACACGAGAATCAAGTGGCATTGATTCACATTTTGAAAATTCATTTTTAACCCAACTAACCAGTAAAAACGTTTACCTGTATTAGACCCAAACGTTTTTACATAAAACTGCCGCAATCTTTACTTTTTCACTTTTAAACCTGAAAACACTGGTGGCATTGCCACTTTTCTCATCTTTCTCAAGTATGGCGTGAAAAATTTGACGGGTTGCAGGTTTTTCTTGCACTAGCGAGTTTGATGATCACCAGAGCAGTAGCAGCAATGTTTTGTTGAGAGAGAGATTGATGAAAATCTTCCTGCGTTGCTGATCTCAGATAATTAAATAAATCAATAATTAATTCGGGCGACCAACTTGGAGGGCTGGGCACCCCAGCTGAAATGCTTGGGAGCCTGAAGGGCTCCCTGAAATTTTCGTTGGAGCACAGTCTTGCCCTCTCACTCTTCTCCAAGAGTTTGCATGGAAATGGAATTTGTTTACCCACCGAACACCTTAAGAGCGCTCAGGAGCTCATTCAACATGTGTCCGTGCATTCCGGATAAAAGTGGAATTTGGCATTTTTGGTTTTTGAGGAGAGGGGAAAACCGGAGTACTCTGAGGAAAACCTCTCAGAGCAAGGAGAGAACCAACAACAAACTCAACCCGCATATGACGCCCGGAACGGGAATCGACCCCAGGCCACATTATTGGGAGGCAAGTACTCTCATCACTCTGCCTCCCCTGCTCCAATATATTTCCCTGAATGGAAATATATTGTGAGAAGGTGGCTACAGTTCATCTCCCTTTTTTTTTGTGCAAAGCCAGCAATTTCCCGTCTGGTTTTTCAATGTCTTTTAAGGGATCCCACCAGGAGCCAACAGAGGATACAGTGTGTTTGAGTGGTAAAGGCCCATGACTTTACTGCATGTAGTAAATCCAAACTTCCAAGGTCAAGTCCTAATCTGACGGCCTGGAGTTCTTTGTAATAATTTGCCAGCTCAACACCTTGGCTGCAGGAGGTGGTAATGAGTTAACTGACCTACCAACCACCATCTACTAGAATTCTTAATTTAAAAAAAATAATAAAATAATAATAATAATAATAATAATAATAATAAATAATAATAATTATTACAATAATTATTTATAAGGCGCTATTACTAATTGATATTCTATAGCGCTATTTACAATGAACATTTACATGAATAAAAAATAAATATGTAAATAATAATCATATATATAATAAAATAATTAACTATAAAAAGCTAATCTAAATAGCTGTGTTTTGAGTTCACTATTGCTTGTTTCATTGGCCTTGGAAAGCTGGTAAGATGGGAGAGGTCAATATATATGGGTTATTGACCAAGCTTGTTCGATCAAGATGGCTGGACATTGGCCAAGTTCTCTTTTTGCATGTTGGCTGCCGGTATTTATTGAAGCCACTGAAGTATCGTTTCACCCATGTAGACTCACCGAAGGGCCTCATTTGATGCAATCATGGTTTGGGGGCAATTGAAGGGGGTATGTAATGCAAAATGATGTAATTAATGCCCAAACAGTAGAATGGAATATTGCAGTAACCACTTAAAACCGTTGAACAACATAAAAGAAATGCAGCAAAATGTGGTAATCTTGAAAAAAATCGGCCCGAAATTCTTCAACTTTATGGCAAATCGCCTGGATAAAGGTCGTTTTTGCTCAGAATCGTCTTGTTTGTGATGTAGCAATAATTAAATTGTCACTAAAGAAATTCCACATTACCATTTTCGAGTTTTAAAGTCGAACTAAAGATTTCCCCTAAACACCCTAAAATAACGTGACATAGCTCCTTTAAATGGACAACAAGTTGTTGACGACTTATTCTATGTTTTTCTTTAGATCAAAGAAAAAATGCCCTGATTCCATTAGCATTGAACCAAAAAGGGAAAAAAAGGATGTTGAAGAAGATATCTTTACAGAGCTTTTGGCCGGTGGAAGTACATCTGAGAAAACTCTGCACGAGAGGCCTAAACAGCAGCATCCTTTGAGCAACATGACTGTGATTGATTTAGGAACCGCAGTTTTGTTTGAGCCTGGTCTAAGAACAATTCAACTCGTTGGAGACAAGATCTTCTGCTGTGTAGCAACAGACGAGGGCTACGCATTGTCTGTGTTTAATCAGATTGCAGCTGCCAGTTGTCTTGATACGCTCACGTATACCACTCTTCCGTCTCTTAAAATGAAAGTCAGTCTATCATCAGTGGTAATGTCGTTACAAGAAAGACAAAGCAAACAGCTTTGTGCCTGGAAAAAGAGATGCCATTTCTTGTGCGTGCAGCCTTCTAACATTGCTCTTGATTTGGAATCTTTCTCAGTTATTGAAAGAAGTTTTTTCAACAAACTTTTTAACAGTGAAGCATCATTGACAGATTCTCCCGTTCTAATTTTTGGAGGTGAAGATGGTCAGCTGCACTTTTGGCCTGTCAATAGCTTTGCTCATGGTAGAATGAACTCAGAAAAGCTTGGAACGAAACAAGCTTCTCCTTCTTTGCTTTATCATCTTCAGCAAGGTGTGTCAGCAATGTTTGTTGCAAAACTTTGTTCTCAAGAACAGTCGTCAAGAACAGGTGATTTCGCAGTGACAACTGATGCAGGAACCAGTCAAAAACGCAACAACACACCACACACTGTGTACTGCAATGCTCTTGTGTTTGTTGGAGTACGTGACAAGCTTGTTATAGCCTCTAAAATAACAACAAACGACCAAACCTACCACATCAAATTTACTGAATATGCTATTCTTGGCCCTGTGGTTTGCTCTTGTTTGAACAGTAGTGAAGATACTTTGATACATTCTACAGGGAAAGAAATCATCTGCACTAAACTGTTAATCGATGTGAATGACAATTCTGCCAAAGTTCTTCCTGCACTGTCGGCTACAGTCTTGACATCATTTAACGTGCATTTACCAAATGTTTGCGCAGTTTGCTCGGTACACAAGAAGAGAAAGAGTGATGAAGGAAACAGCCAGGACAAAGTTTACGCTTTGGCTGTGAATGGAAATCTCTTACAGTTTTGTCTGCCTAAATTTCAAGACGACAATTCGCAAATTGACCCCGACATCTCACCACAAATGGCTGGCGAGAAGGTCAAGAGTTATTTGGCTGAGCTTGAAAATCTGTCAGCAGAGCTTGCCAAAGTTAATACCACCATTGAGACCGAAGATAGGATTTTGAAAGACCTCAACACAGTTATCCACATTGCTTGTGAAATAAGCGAAAACACAAGAGCGTCCGAAGCACAGTGCACATGTCCAACGCAAGACAACTTTCCACTGTCTTGTACTTTCAAACCCACTTTTGCAAACGTCGACACCAGTGGAAACGCGTTGGTTACTTTGAATTGCAAACTTGTTAACCGGGGCAGGTTACCTCTGTCATCTTGTTGGTCGCTGATGATTCGTGTACAAAGCAAGGAACCTTGGCTTAATCAGATCAGAGGGGAATCTTCAACTCAAGGGAAATCAGTACCAGTGATGTCTTTAAGCCCAGGATCATGTTTAGAGATAGAAATACCTCTTAGCAAATCGGTGTCGTCCTCATTTCACCTTGTTGTTGAAGCACACTTACACTGCGATCTGAATGTACTAGTCGCTGATCTTAGATCTTATCTGGAATCTGATCTTTTCGTAAAACCAATTGAAAATGTTATCATTCCAATCGCAAGACAAATGTTGGATTTCTTGCATTTTGTTACACCTTTTCGAGCAGGCTCACAAGTCCCTGATCCACGTCCCGCCCCAGGCACCAAGGAAGAGGTATTACAAGCCCTGGACGAACTTAACGTGGAAAGCTGTCCTTTAGCTTATGTTCAGGATTTCCTTGGAAACGAAAAGGCAAGCGTTAGTCGAGAAGTAAGCTTACGTGGAAGTTACTCTGCAGCGTTTCATCTCTCTAAAGAAGCAGTGAGCTTCATCGAGAACCTTCCCCAGAAGACAGGTTCGGTCACAACGCAACAAGCCACTGTATTGCAGTTCATCTTGAGAGAATCAAGCGTCACTAGAGACCAGATCGATGCGGAGTGCTCAGACATTAATTTGCTGACTGTGAACAGTAATGTTGCGTCGATACACGTGAAGCCCGCATCGAGAGATACATTGGAGATTACGTTACGTTGTTCATCGGTTCAGCTTCTTTGCCGTCTTCATGAAGCTGTGTTGACGAGGTTACGAGTAAGTAAAACAAAAATATAATGAAAGACTCCATGGAAAATCAATAGAGGGATATAGTTACGGGACGGTTTACGGGAAACGTTGAACTGAAATTTGCGTTTTGCTATAAATTTAAGAAACTAGGTTTACATCAATTGATCTCTTGCCCGTTAGCTCCAGGTATCGGGCAAAATTCTTACAGGAGCAAGAAAAGTTATAATACGTGAATGTTCACGATTTTGTGACAAAAAGCAACCCGGCGCCGTTTCACGTAAACCATTGCCGTGCGACATTGCGGCCATCTATCGTAAAACTAATTAAGAAAGATGAACTAAACAAGGCTGCTGCCTAAGAAAATTTTAAAGGGGCCCTCAGAGCTAAACGCTGAGAACTTAGGAGCCCAACATATGAAGTGAAAGGTGTTGCTGTGAAAAATGAAGGCGCCCAGAGCTATTCTTTGGGAGCCCCAGGCTACCGGGCTCCTGTTAGGCAACAGCCTTGACTAAAGAGCAATTTTTTAAGAGCTCTTTTTGTCACATTGCTCTATGTTTGGCTATATATATATATATAATCAGTGGGGTTGCAATGCCCGCGGTTTTGTCAAAAGTGTCAAAAAAAAAAAGGCATCCGCGTATGTTACAGTGCGACGTATTTACACGTGAAAGTTTGTTGGAGGGCCAAGGTAAGGCGCGTTGCACTGTAAATTGCGGCCTAATTTTTGGACACCATATTTTTTTGCAAAGAACTGTGGTTAATCGTACATCCCTTCCCCCCAAAAAGCGGAAACGTGATTTTTTTTTGTCCTCTGCCTTTATCCAATTTTGCTCAATTTTGGCTTCAACGAGCAACGTTTTTTACTTCAGCAATCGTGCGGTTTTAGCCTGTGTGGCGTGCGCTCGAAAACGAAATAGGCGCGTGAGGAAACGGGAAAGAGGGACACGCTTTGCCACAACGCATTTTATCTCTTCCCCGCCTTTCTTAAACTCCTTTCGCTTTCAAATTTATTTGCACCAATTCTCTCTTTCCTTTCAAGAAACATGTACACGCTTTACAGAATCCTCGAGCCTACTCGTTATGAGGAGAGAAACATTTGTTTTCGATCTAAGCCTCCAATTACTAACATTTCTTCTTTCAAATTTTATTTTTAGCCAGTTGTGATGCGGAATACAAGGAGTTGCCAGTTACGTGCCTATGATCTTCAAAAGGCCACGGAAAAGCTGCAGGTACGTGTCTTTAAAGGGAAGAGCCACCTGACCTTAAGAATTAGTGGGCAGGCGTAAATCACAGAACGCAGCTACTACAAGGGCTTTCGAGTTTGAAAACGAAAAACCAATCAAATGACAAGCTACGGAGGAAGTCGATCTCGAGTCTTGCTGTGCACTTATCCTTAATACCACAGCGTTTTGTCGCCTCGTGACTCTATGTTCAATTTTACGATTATTATTTGTTTTTTTTTCTTTCTCAGATTCTCCAAAGGAAGATTATTTCACTGGAAGATTCAATTTCGACCAAGCAAGACATGCTCGACCGCGGATCCGAACTAAAGGTTCAGCTCTGGAATTTGTATGAAGAACTACGAAAGATTGTTCTTCTCGTGTAGTGATTCAAATACTAGTTCAAAAAGTGGAAAAGCACTGGAATTCGGTCGTAGATGTTGTAAGTTCAAACCCAGGCTGGACCAATACTCGGTGTCAGCAAAAAGAAGTCTTAAGTTTAAATTTAAGGTGACTCAATGGAGGGAATGTCGTAATTGAAGGATTAACTCCACAATACTGTTTCACATTAAGGACGGTGCCTACTATTGTTATTGCGCATACGTTCTTCGCATCTCGAGATACTTGGACTTCTTATCAGAGGTGCTTATCAAAACAGGGATATTTTTGCGCGCTTCAAAACTATGCGGAGAAAGCAGAACTTAGCAAGTGCTCTTGGTATCCGAAAAGAAAACTGTGGGTAATTATACATTTTTTAGAGATAATTAAGCTTCACTTTGGAAAAGAACGCCATACATTGCTTTGTATTTCAAAGCTATTTACAAATATTGTTGATTAATTATCTTCGAAAAATGCGTTGTTACCCCCAATTTCCTTTTTTGGATTTCAATAACACTTGTTAATATCTGCTTTTCCCGAATATTCAGTAAACCGCGCAGAAATACCTTTGAATTAGTAGGCACCGTCCTTAAGGTAATGTGATATGGTACCAAATGAAACACCAATAATTGTTTGACAAGATGCATTCATTAATGTGATGTAATAGATTACCATGGCAACAAAAGAGCTATCTAAAAACGCCCTATGTTTTGTCTTGAAACGCTTATATCTAAAAAACGAATTCGTTGACCCCTACTTTTATTGCTGAAAAATGATTAATCAGCAGGCTACGATTAACTCTCAGCAAAGTTACACAAAATTCTTTGGAGCAGATTCCTAGCTACCTTAACAACTAGAAAATTGTCAAACAATCATTGGTGTGTTTCATTTGGTACCATTACATTTTCCGTTACGTGAAACAGTTGGGCAGGTTCAATCATTCCAGATAGTACAGTTTGTTGAAAGTGTTCAAACTGGTCTGAGCCTCCTTAATCTGAGCTTAAATTGTCGTATGAAGGAAATTGTCTCAAACAAAAAAAAGTAATCTTAAACCACAGAAAATAATGCTTACAATCACAATTTTTTGACTTTTAAAGCCTTCGCACGGGAAATAAATGAATTTAAGAAAAGCTCGTTTTTTGTTTTCAAATTTCCCGGAAGTCGCCATCTTGAATAATTGTGTGACGGTTGTCCAGTTGTTAGAAATCAAAGGCTCAAATCAGAGTTATTTTAATCAAAAAGCCTAAAAGAGCAAGGCTGATGGAGAGGTGAAGTAATGAACGATTATGGCGGTTGTTGGAATTTGTGTAGGAATTTTCACGAATCCACGCGGGGCTGCAGGAATAACTACTTACAGTACGGACCTTGAACTCGGTTTGTAAGAGGTACAGTATATCTTAAACTAATATTTCGAAAGGCACAACTAAATCTCTTTAAAACATGTTGGTGGTGTACGGGCGTCTCGCATGCAGTTTCCTTTTATGCAGTTCAACGTAAATTACGTACGGTTTTTATTTCAGTTTCAAAGTAATAAAAAGCTCAAGGTGAAAATAGAAATCATTTTCGTGAAACTGCATATTTGCATTGTCTAAAATTAATGTTTTCAAGCAAAGATCAAAATAAGAGGGGGGATTGTTTCCCGTGAAATTTAATCTATACCAGGGGCCCGTTTCTCAAAAGTCCCGAAACTTTACGGGCCATTATCGGGTGTCACAATTCCCTTTTTATCTCAAGAACGGAGAGGATTTAAGTCGTCAAACTTCACAGTTGGTTTGCTTTTTGTTACCTTGAAAACATATTAAAAGATCGGCCTTCCAAAATAAGCGGTTGGCAGTTTCTCAAATGGCTTTTCGGGCACGAAAAGTTTTCGGGACTTTCGAGAAACGGGCCCCAGGCCCGAGTTGTTCAAACGATGGATAGTGCTATCCGCCGGATAAATCACGATCCAGTGGATAAGTAATAGCGAAACCAATTGCGCTTGCTCTATACAATGGATAGTGATTTATCCGTTGGATAGCGTTATCCACCTTTAGAACAACTGGGGACAGGGATTTTTCCTTCACGCGCGAAAAGAGAAGCTTTTCGCGCGGGACAATGGGTGAAATTGAGGGAATCCGAGATTAGACAAAGGACAGAACAGGACATGAATGCTATGGTTTTAGTGTAGAAACAATTTTGTCTTCGTGGGAATCGGCTTCGGGTTCCACAGCAAAACGCCGAAGCTTGCAAAAGTACAGCGGCCCCCAATTTTTCGTCTTGGAAGGCAACACGAGTATGCCGTATCGAGTTGGTCGGAAATTAAACATATCCGCCAAAGGCTGAGACGTAAACTTGGGGTCTACTACTTCAACTCGAATCTTCTCGTTTTGCGAACATATCGACAACACCTCGTCTATCACTGCATCATTTTCAAACAATGACATTGAACAAGTGGAATACACCACTATTCCTCCCGGTGCGACTGTTTGTAACGCCGATAGAAGCAGTTTCTTCTGAAGATTGGCGTTTGCCTTGGAATTCACTTCAGACCAAATACTATATTCAAAGTTTGTCTGTAAGTTGTGTCGTTCAGATGAGCAAGGAGCATCAACCAAGACTCTGTCGTAGGTTGAAGGTTCATACTCGGAAAATTTGAAGCCTGTAAGATTTCGTACTTGTACCAAGTCCATGGATTTTGAGATCTTGGGAATGTAGTCTTTGATTACCTGGGGGGGGAAAGACAGGAGAGAAAGACAATCAAAACGTTTCTGAGCAACAGCACACATACAGCAAGGCAAAGCAAAGGCAAAATAGCACATTGCCAAAGCTTATCCTGGTTTCAGCAGCATGAGAGTACCTGATCAGGATTTTCGTCTGAAGCTGAAGGCAGGACGTTTCCCATTCCATGACCGGTACTTTGATACCAATATTTGAGGGGTTTGCTTTATTTTTAAATTAAATTTTTTTACTTACTTTTCGAAGAGAATTTGAATGAACCCTAGCCTTGCCTGGGAAACTGATTCTTGGGTTCCAGAAACACTGGAAACTGCATTTCTGAGTGTTCTTTTTTAAAAATTTCCAGGGGGAGCATGCCCCAGGCCCCCTAGGTAGTTCGCACCTTTGATGCTCGCAAGCCACCCTGCTGCACCTAAACTGTCACATCCAGTGCTTTCAGAAATATTTCCGCTACTCTGCAAAAGTGTTGAAAACCTAGCCTGATAGCCTCAGAGAAGCTCAAACATACATATACATACATAAATTTATTTGTCAAGGCAGGTTGGAAAAGGCAACCTTAAAAGCTGATGTGGACCCGCAAGGCAGGACGTTGAAGGATGTGAAGCCGAAGGATGTGAAGCCGAAAAATTACATCTCTTTTATCCTTTAACCACTCTTTTACACCAGTCCCCAGTACCCTGCTTGTATTAAAGTGCATTGCATAAAGAATGATCTCATTCTGAAAATTTGAATCCAATACACCAGATAATCTCTGAGCAATGATGCTTTGAAAATTCGAAATTCTACAAAGAATGTATGGAATCATTAGCACCTTTTCCACCCAAGAATTTATCAGTTATTGGTGGCCAATGACTGGCTCGTTATCAAAGCTAAAAGGCTTAAAACTGGAGATTTAACTACCTATGTTTGACAAATTCTTTTACCTTTTGAAGTGAATTTGTACATAGCATAATGCCTTCTCTGAGGAAACCCATGTTAATGAAATGAATGACATTAACCATTTAAATCTTAAGGGAGCCCCTCACTGACAAGAAAAATCATCTCATCTGGCGTTAGACAGTAAAATCTGTAAGTGGTTAATCACATCAGCAAAGATAGTCTCATAATTTGCCTGAGTGTGTAACAAAGAAATCAACAACACCTGCCACCAACCTTACTTAGGTTTGCCCTCCTTGTGTTAGAAATTTCACTTGCAACAAGGGATCCTTGGTTCAAAAGAAATTGTGATATAAGAACACTCTTTCCCCCAGGGGCAGCACACATGTCAAGTACTGTATTGTTCGGGTTGATATCAAGAGCCAAAACAGGCAGTATGGATGACGCATCCAGAAGATAATAATCAAAATAACCATTGCTTGTTTTGTCTTGTTTTGGGAATCTAACAGAATTATGAGAAGAGCTTGGCCAATAACAACTTAATTGCAGTTCATTTTCAGCATCTTTGTTGAGTGAATTGAAATGTGGAATGTTAAGGATCTCTGCTTCTGTTGAGGCAAGTTTCTCATGAACTTCTCCTTGGGCAGAAAACTTGTTGATTACTGCACAGTGTTGAGTTGGTTGCCGCAGTGACTCCATAATAGTTGGCCACTCCTCACCAAACTGCTTGGAATAAAAGACCTGGAAATTGTCGCAAGAGGATACCTTTTTCCTCTGCATCTAAAAAAAAAGGCATAGCAGTGCACAAAATGAAAAAAAGAAAATTTAAAAAAAGAAATGTTCCACAACTAATTTCAGATCGCCTGACCAAGTTGCGTGATGCAGTTAAATGTGACTGCCATTCAAAATACCAGCAATATCCTGCCCTAAAACATTCCCACTTCTTTTATCTCGACACTGTGACACATGTATCCCAGTGCTAGTAATCATTTAAATACCGGTAATTTATTTCTTTCGGTGTCCCCAGGCTTGGTTTCTTAAACTGCAGGGAAATAAGAAGGTAAACAAGTTCGAATTTTATAAAACTTTTCCAGTTTATAGTGGAATTCTCAAAATTAAGGACATACATCCCTTTTACACCATTACCAGTAAGATGTAAGTTCTTTATTATTTGAAATGGATTAACCCTAGGCTAATAATTATCTAAAATAAGAGATAATCCCTGGAAACTGAAACATTTGAAATATGCCTGCTAGGAACATGAATTGGTCTAGGCAATGCAATTTTAGAGGATTTCCTCACTTTTAACATCCAAATTATTTACAACCAGAAAAGCAAATACAAACAACAGATTAAATAAATTTTCTATGCAAATCTTTGTTACTTATTTTGCCCAAACTTCATCTTCTGAGTGCTCATGAATAGTGTAAAGAGCCCATATGATACGTTTAGCTGGACAATTTAAGCAATAATTCCTGAAAAATTGAGTTGGCTCCAACAGGACTCAAAGCCAGCTGAGTTAATAAGCCACTCAGTTGGGAGCAGGTCAATTTGTTGGGCTCATGTTGTTCCCATGAAAGACTTGATGAATGATAGAAATGTGTATGTATTTGAAATGCAGGTTATAGACGAATGAGAGAAGTAATCCTGGCAAATTAAGCAGTTGTCTCTTTTTGACAGGTGCCTGAAAAATTCAGGTTGCTCCAATGGCAATCAAACCCATAACCTGTGTGATGCTGTGGCCTGCGTAGTCCGGCGGTATTTTTGGCGTGGAGAATGGGGTGCGGCGCCCCTCCCATTCTCCACACGGCATTTGCCTCTCACGCCAACAATACTGCCAGCTACACAGGCTAGCAATGCTGGTGCAATGCTTTACCAACTAAGCTATATAATTATGAAGCCCAACAAAATGACTTGCTCCCAATTGAGTGGCTTCATAGCTCAGGTGGTAGAGCACTGAGGTCATGGGTTTGAATCCTCTTGGAACCACCTGAATTTTTCAGGTGCCAAATTGTCCAGCTAAATGCCAGGATCCCTTCTCTTATTTGGAGAGACTCTTGATGACCACGAAACAGGGAAACACTGAAACTGTGAAACGAAACACCATGCATGTCCCCAACATGCATTGAATACTAACCGGCAAAGGTTGGATTTGAGATAATATCATTTTAGGCCTTTGCTTCTAATTTATTGAGATTAAGATTAGGATTCAGACTGAGAATAGGAGCAATAATGTTTTAGGCCTGGCGTTAAGGTTTTATACCGTTTTAGGGATGGCGAAGTGGTGAGAGCACTCGTTTTCCACCAATGTGGCCCAGGTTCGATTCCCAGATTTGGCGTCATATGTGGGTTGAGTTTGTTGGTTCTCTACTCTGCACCGGGAGTTTTTTTCTCCGGATACTCTGGTTTTCCTTTCTCCTCAAAAACCAACATTTGACTTGATTTCCGCTAATTGCTAATTTCAGTTTACAGTGTCCCCAATTATGCACCTGTCACTGTAAAGCCCCATCCCCACCCCACCCGCAACCTGGGGAAACATGGGGCATGGGTGGGGCTTTGAGGGGTCTTTGACTCTTTGCCTTGCCCGAGGGGTGGTTTACAGTGACAAGTGCATTAGCACTCCAGCGCTAGAACGATCTAACACTTAAATGAAGTTCCTTTCCTTTCCTTTTGTTAGGCCTAAAACAATACTTAATCTCAAACCCAAACTTTGTCGGTTACTGTTCCGGTCAGTGTAAGATGCAGACTGGAGACCAAGGGTAAAATGCAGACTGAGGTTATAATGTAACTGTTGAAAATGTCCAAACCCCTTAGAAATGCTAACCTTAGGCCTAATAGGCCAGTTTCGTATTCTAACGATTGGACTGGATCTAGCATGAAGTGGAGGTTAATGCGGGCAAATTAATTTGCATTTGAAAAGATTGGCCCGTATTAGCCTCCATTCCATGCTAGATCCAGTCCAGCCGTGAGAATTCGAAAATGGTCTATTAGGCCTAAAACAATATTTAGGCTTAACTGTTAGCATTCCTAAAGGGTTTGGGCTTTTTCAACATTTACATTATAACCTCAGTCTGCATTTTACACCTGGTCTGCAGTCTGCATTTTACACTGACCGTTTAGTATATTCAATGTATGGTGGGGTCATACATGGCGTTTTGGTGCTTCCTTTTGCTGTTTCGTTGTTTAGTAATGTCATTTGGTGGGCATATATTTGAGGTAGTATATGTATTTTTTAACATGATGTCGTTTGAAGAAGTATAAAATTACAACCCGCCCTTTCCGGTTTATGGTAGGTTACCTTCCATGACTTCTTCTTGTAATATCTCTTGCTAAATTCGGCCAAAACTAGGCGCAAGGAACCGAAGTTCAATGAGGTCCGTCTTATCATCATCAGATCAGAAGGGATATGGGTATGAGCATGGTATGAGCAAAGTGCGAATGTTGGAAGACTGGAAACGAATGAAGTCATCCAACAGAAGTAGGAAATATACGTGACGCGTAGCTAGAAGAAGAATCGGCCAAGATTTCTTACTTCTAAAATGAATTACACACCAGAGACGTTTTCTCTTGGCGTGTCTGGAAACAGAGGAGTGAGTTTTGTGAGCAGTAACGTGGATCTTAGTGGAACCCTTATAATCAAGGCTCGTTTAGGCGAGGATGTAAGGTGTATGCCAATCCACAACGAAGACCTGACTTATGATGACTTGCTGTTAATGATGCAACGAGTTTTTAGAGGAAAACTTAGTAGTACAGATGACATTACAATAAAATATAAAGACGAAGGTGGGTGTTTATAGTTCGATACGGTATTCTTATCGGTGGGTAATATGTAGACCTGAAATGGTTCAGTTCATTAATTTGCCATGACTTGTTTCAGATGGAGATCTTGTCACCATTTTTGATAGTTCTGATCTGTCCTTTGCAAGAAGTATTAGTAGGATATTAAAGATAACATTATTTGGTGAGTTTTGCCATTTGTTATTGTGTAATTGTAACCTTGTATTTCATATGTCAATGTATTTTGTCATTTCAATGCCGTTGCCATCATCTTGATCATCTTCATCATCCTCATCATCATCATCATCATTATCATCATCATCACACGAGTAGCAGAGCTTTAAACCTCTTTTTCACTAGCAATGCAAGCAAGCAAGCAAGCAAACACATAAGTAGCAAGTAGCTTATGCTAAGTGAAAAGAAAGGTCAACATACATGTAAGCATAACTTTTCATCAAAATCAACCTCGGCCTCCATCATTTGTTCAATTTTCTCAGACGCTGAGAATCTGGAACATGTGGTTTAATTTCCCAGACAAGGCCAGATTTAGGAAATTTCCTTGCACTTATGGCATGTTTCATTTACACACGGCACAAGGAGAATGCAAGCACACAAAAAGGAAAAATGTTGATTCTTGTGCTTGCGCTTGTGTTTATGCTACCTTCGCTGCACCCACTCAGGTAATCTTGTGCTGCCATTTTTAGGGTGAAATTAGAGCTGTTATTTTTGTGCTTGTACTTGGGCATGTGCTTGTGTTGCTAGTGAAAATCAGGCTTATACAGTCAGTTTTATTCAGCATAAATTATCATCATGGGCCTTTTCTGAGCACTCAGCAAACATGAAAAACCTAGGCTTACTGGGATTCGAACCCATGACCTTGCGATTGTGCAGCACTTGCTCTACTAAGTGAGGTATCAAGCCAGCTGGAAGATTATTCAGCTTTCAAGTTATAGCCTGGAAGAGGTGACTGAATTTTATTCATTGTTTTGAAGTGCATTATTGATATAAAATTATGGTGATATGCGCCAGCGTGATGTTCTGTCCCCTTTTCTTGATTTTTTTAGTGAATGGAGTTCCCAGACCTCCTGAGCATTCCCTTGTTGCAGAGTTTAGAAGGGAATTAACACAGCTTAGAGATAGAGTAAACTACCTTCTGAATAGACTGGAAACCACTGGTGAAGGAGATTCCCCAGGAGGAGGACAACAGCAAGAGGTGGACAAGAAAAGTGCTCAAGGTTTGTTTTCTTCTGCAAGGTGATACACTATGTAAGAGGTGAATTTGGGGTCCAAGGTGAGGGTGGGGGTGGGGGTGAGGGGTTGGTGTTTAATAGATAGGAAGCATTTACCTCTTTCACTGCTGTTGTCGAGTATACTCGACATAGGATTACGTGACTCCCACAGGGGATCTCGAGAATACTCGACACGAGAGTTTGTCCCAAAGTGCTGTCCGAAATTTGTTCCTATAGGGGCATGCATACAATGGGATTGTTTCATATACCCTAAAGGACAACTAGCGTGACAAGTTCTGCCATTTTTGGGTGATAGAAAGGTTAATCTCACTTGAAAAGGAAGGTGAAATGCGACCCGACGCCATGAATGTTTTTTACTTCACAAAGGCAAAATTCAGTGTTGGGCTATGAAAATCTACAACATTTGTCTGGTAAGCAAGTAAAAATATAAGGTATGAGAAAATTATAGGTGAAATCAAGTGATTCAATACATTATTATGCATAAAGGTCCTTTTGCCTAAAAGAATTGCGCGTCATTGGTGCACATGAACTTGTGTAATGCGTGTTTACTGTATTTCTTTATTTAGATAAATCAAATTATATTTAGGCCCTTCTTTCACCTCAATAAAGATAGCTCAAACGATGGCAAATTTTTTATTGTATATGTCCTGAAAATATTATTGTAATAGGATCAGTAGAACCAAAGATGTACCCTATTTACCTGTGTATAAGTCGACCCCATGTGTAAGTCGCCCCCCCCCCCCCCCCCCCCATTTTTGATGGCAAAAAACGCAATTTCTTAATTTCTTTGTTAAATGTTCATGGGACACTAATCTTGTATTCTTCGATTTTTGGAAATGTGGATACACAAAAAAATCAGGGCCTCAAGCACTTAATAGTTTTGTTGTTAAACAGCTGTTGTATATGGGGGCATTTTGTCCTTGAGTTTCGAAAAAGTTCTCAGAAAATCGGACATGTAAACCTCAAACTCACCTGTTTCGTTGTTCAAGGATAAAGGGCTTTAGAGGATAAGCACAATGCACCATCACAGAAGCAGGAGTCAATCTTTGAAAATAACTTGCGAACGGTGCGAAAATGTGCAAGGTTTAATTGGTCCTTGACTTATAATTTCTCAAATGACAAACAAAACAAAACTCATAAACCAAACAATACGAAGTTTGCAAAAGCATTTAAATCCGCCAGGTTTGTATAAAGAATAAAAAGCATTCATTACCAACCAGCATTTTCACACAACACGAGTGACGACGCTTGCACGCAAACACGAGGTATTGCGCCAGGTTACTAAGCCATTGAACGATCGTGTTTTATTCGAAGAAACAGAAATGACTTTTAGAGCTTTCTGCCTTTGGAAAACGAAAATTTCTAGTGTCTATTTCATATTTGTGCTTGTGAGTATCTTCAACATTTAGAGTTGGACAAATCCTTTTTCATTTCAACTGGAATTGCTTACATTCGTTTTGAAGTCTTTTACGTCGGCTTTTGTCCACTGCCGTCGTTATGCCCAAGACAACGTTAACATTATTACCGGTATGTTAATTTTGAATAAATTACTTAGCTGGAACTTGGCTCAAAATCTTTGACCCGTGTATAAGTCGAGGGCGATTTTTGGAGCTTCTTTTGAGGCCATAAAAGGTCGACTTATACATGGGTAAATACGGTAATTCATTCTTTGAGAGTGGTTTCTCTGATACATCTTATGTTGCGAAAAAATGCAGCAGTTAAGGGGTATACTGACGGTAGAAAAGTCAGCAGTGAAAGAGTTAATTAAAGGGACAGTGGTTTATTCTCATATCTGTAACGAGCTCATGAAGGATACTATATGCTTTTGGTCAAAAATGTAAAGGGAGTTTATAAAATAGCGGACTATCCATTGCCTCATGTTTGTGTAGGCTGTCTAGAGGTCAATATCTTTTTTTCAAACTTCATTATCACAATCCTTTTCCTCTTTCATTGTATTGCAATTGTTCTCTAACTGTGATTTCTGAGTAAGAAATAACTTGGAAAGGGTTTCTGAAGCTGGCCTTTAAAGTGGGGTTCCTGTGAACTAGCTTGATAGCCAAGTGAACTTCCATTATAAACAAAGCATTTACATCACATTTTACAGGAAATTTTGTGTAATCCAATGCTATTTGTCATTAATTCAGGTATTCAGGAGCCACCTCCAACCCTAACAATACCCCCACCTAAGCCTGTCCCTGAGGTAACAATGTTCGATCCCCTGGCCTCAGAAAAGCAACAGCCAGACAGCTCAACAGCCGCGAGTTCGGTATCCAGACAACTCTACCCAAGCTCCACTGCAGACACAGGTCAGTACTTGATGCTGCTACATGTAAATCAATAATGGCAACAACAGAAACAGAAACAGAGACCTTTAATTCTGTGCATTTTTGAGGAGGGGACGTGGCACAGTGGTCATTGTGCTGGATTATCATGTGTTTCAAGTCAATTTCTTTGTTACAGCCATACTATCTTCTCAAAAAAGTACTTTCCAGTGCCTTGTGTAATGTTTCACAGCTTTGCCTATTCTGTTTTCATCAATCTACTTGGAGGTCCTTCTTCCCTCCTACTTGAAGACGTCCATGAAGGAATAGTGTAGGAAAGTAAACAAGTTTACAATTATGGTTCACAGAGTGCTGCTCACTAATTCTGAAAAACCTGCTCTTGTATATTGTACAAGACTAACGATTTATGTACAGTATGATGCTTATTGTTATAAAATTTTTACTCAATATCAAAATCAATATTTTATTGTATTTACAGGGCCAAATTCAATGGATGCTAGTTCTCAAGGTTATGCACCACAGTCAAATGTGGCATCACAGCCAGTGCAACTGCAAGGTCAAGTAAACATTGCTCCCTTACCTCCTTCAAAGAGTGTAGCCTCAGCAACATACAATCAACAGCAGCAATATGCTCCACAGGCAACCCAACCTGGCTCAGCACCCCAACAATCTTATGCCCCAACGTCTACACAGACACAGTCAAGTTATCTCGCAGGTGGTGCCACATCTGCATATCCTTCCAGCCAGTCATACAACCAGACCAGTCAACCTCAACCAAGTTATCCTCCGCAAAGCCAGAGCTACTCTGCTGCTGGAATGACAGCATACTCAAATGCAGGACAGACCCAGACTCAGCAGTATCAGACTGGTTACACACAACAGCCACAACAGCAACAACAACAACAACAACAACAACAACAACAACAACAGTTGCAAGCTCAGCAGCAACCTGCCACTCAGAGTGGTTATGGTGGCAGTCAAGGGTATCCCAGCAACCAGCAGTATCCACAGCAACCAGGCTATAACCAGTATTATAACTATTCGCCGCAACAGGCATATCCAACCTACTGAATGTGGAAAAAGCACAAAATATAGCGGACTTTAACAAATCAGATGCAAAACATAGTGTGTAAGGGGATACAATGTTGTTAAGTAGCCACCAGTGTGCATGCTCTTCAGTTGAGCTCTGTGAGTCGAGAGACCCTGTAGCTTTCCAGACATGGTCTGTGATCAGAGAAGGAAACAATAGATGAAACAACAGAAACAATGCACCCAGCCCTGATGACAAAATTAGCTACAGGTTATTGCGACCAATGAAAAGAGCAGTCTGGAATAGCTACAGGATTACGCTGCGAGTCGTGAAGCCACACAGTCTTCCAATCCTCTTGCAGCTTCACCGCTTGCAGAGCTCAACCAACGAGCATAAGGATAATTATTGTTAGGACAACCACGTAATTTTACATAACTTCCAAGGTGCATTGTAACTCGAAAATATGCAAAATATATGAACAAATAATATTGTTTAGAACTTCTTCAAAGCAAGAAAAAGGAACTTTGGTTGGAATACGAGTCACAATGGGCAATAACATTACAATACACCGTAATTGTTACTAAATTTGGTTGTATGAATTTTTTACTTGAGTTGTGAATTTTTGGGTTTTTTTCGCAGGTAATAGGCAGCCATGATTTTAACCCAAATAAAGGGAAACATTTCGTGAGAATAGATCTCCGAAAGATTAGTTTTGGAAACCAACAGGTGGTTTGCAACCAATATCTAGAGACCCAGTTAACAATGCTGCAATATACAATTTTAGTATCACCCAACTAGTGGACTAATGTAAA
>NC_090888.1:59155440-59160440 GCF_036669925.1 Montipora capricornis
GACGTGGCGTCAACACCGAGAATTCGTCTTTTTGAGGGCACTTATGTCCAGGTTTGCACCTAATTAGATGCACGCCCAATTTTGACATCCAACACAAAGTGTCCCCTTAAGTCTAAGTATTTGCTACCTATTTTCAACAATAAGGTAAGGGTAAAGGGTAGCGTTATTTTTAGCTTGGGGTAAATGCAGCAGTTAATCTTTACTTAAAGAGCAGCATTTGGGGGACACTT
The DNA here is from genome assembly GCF_036669925.1 of Montipora capricornis. Lineage (NCBI taxonomy): Eukaryota > Metazoa > Cnidaria > Anthozoa > Scleractinia > Acroporidae > Montipora > Montipora capricornis. The sequence continues at coordinate 59,155,671 of NC_090888.1, forward strand.
TATGACATTTTTTGTCTGTATTTCGAGACACGAGTGATGTTGAAGTTGGCGAGAAGAGCAAGGGGACACTTCATGACGCTTATTGAAATCCGCGTGCATCTAATTTGGTGCAAACCTGGACATATCTTTTTGAGGGAGGGCAGCTCTTGGAAATGATTGAATAGCTACAAATGGAAGATTTTGATTTATTTATAATGAATTCTGACTGGTTACTGAATAACTCGATATCCTACTTTCGAAATATACTACAAGTAAAACATTTGAACACCTAGCGTTTTGTTCTTTTCGGGACTCTTGAGTGTTGGTCCAGTCGGGGCTCCAACTCGCTCAACCTCATTTATACTATTTCTGTCCATTCGGTTTTCTAAATCAAACCCAAAAGCTACTGTAATAACAGCGTCCTGACGCAGCGCAACATCAGAAAACTGGCTGGCCGCCTAATATGCCAGCACTGTCCCCATTGCATATATTGCAAAATTGCTGGCTTGATCCACAAGGACTCGTTGCCTTTTCCATGTTCATTTGGCCCTTTACAATTTTTGTACGACTTGCAACAGCAATGCTCTAATAATTCCGACTAGGGAAATTTCAGATAATGACCACCCGACCTTGAGCTTTCCCGAGTTTTTTTGTAGCTCAGCGTGGTAGAGCATCCGAACTTGTCATCAGAAGATTATAGGTTTGACTGCTGTTACGAGCATAAGGAATTTGTTTTTCCTAGCATCGCCCAGTCAACAATCTACTGTATTACCTTAGTTTTCGCAAATGTCAAACTGAACAGTTTCATCCCTAGCAATGAAGAGAACAATTGTCGAATGAAGCTAGCGTAGTGGCCTTTCCGTATCTCATTGATAAATGCTGGATCCAGTCTTTGATCCTTTTTCACAGTGACGTCACGGTGGCTATTGTCATGCCAACAATTTCTTTTGTTTCGCCGCTGTTCATGAGTGAAAACCAAGAATAGAGTTTCAAATCATATATCGCCCCTTGGACTGCAAAACATACCAAAACATATTCTCGTCACCATAGCCACGGATCGACCCAAGGCTCTAGGAAACTCTAAGTAGGAGAACATGCGCTGTAGGGTTCTTATAGCCAAAAATTGGCTATTTGAACCTTACGGTGCCTGCTCACTCCTAGTGCTAACATGAATGCCATAATTAGAGACGCTTTTGATTGTTCTTCGCGAAAACCAATGAGAAAACACTTTGTTTCCACGGTTTTCCAGAGCTCTTTTCTCCCTCAGTCAAGAGAAGAGCTCTGGGGTCGAGATTGCACCATAACACATCTGTTATACGAGTTCATGCCCCGAGAACTAACGCGTGGCAATTTTTGCGCCGCCCAATGAAAACCGATTACCGTGAATGACAAATAATTTGAAAACGGTGTATAAATACTCTGTTATATATTGATTAGTCTTGGAAGAGCAGAACAACATCAAATGTCTCATGCAAAGTTGGCATGATCATACAATTGCCAACGAAGCGAGGTCAAAGCAATTGATTATCATTATGAATTGAAAATGGTCGAAATTTCACTAGTACATAGATATGCCCATTTTCAACATTCACAACAAAATTCCAACTAGTTCCTGCTACGAAATGTGGAGTCCTTAACTTCGTGTTATCGTTGTGATAATGCCAAACGCAACAAAATTAACAATATTGGAATTGTCGATTTTGTTTGTCCAAATTCTACCTGTGTTTATGATCAGGAACATGTTTGTAATTACGAGAGGAGGAGATACAGGCCAGAACCAGGGCGATACCTTCGAAATTCCATCTACACTGTGCAACCATACGTCCTCGACGCACCAAGAGTTGTGTCAACCATATCAAGCCAACAGCCATCCGGATCAGCCCTGTGTTTGTCAGTGTTTCTCTGCAAATAGTACCTTCGTTTTTGAGAAGAACCAATGGGGATGTGTTACAGATAGCCACGTTCAAAAACTTCAAGGTAACAGATGAAAAAAAGTATGATTCGCTTGTTTGTTCACTATGAATTTGATGTTGGTATAATCACCATGAGGTTGTTGTTTTTGAATGCAATTATAATATTATAAATGGATAAAAATTTTATACACTAGACTTTGAAAACGTGCTTTGCATTTCTGCCCCTCATGTTTTCATGTCCCCAAAAGCCGGCATTTGTGAAAATAACTCAAAGATGGGCAAGGTCCGCCAGGCACCTTTTATGGCTTTTTGATTCTGCACGGACACAGAGCCTGGATAATGTAAATGTAATGTGTAGAACCATCGAGAAATATGTTCAAGTTAGTACCATTTTTTCCTGAGGAACATCAATTCAAGCGGTGTACAATAACGCTAAGGGTCGGCGTATTTTTGGAAGTTCCGCAAATTGTAACCTTGACTAATGTCTGGCGCTGGAGTAGAGAGCGAGGCAGTGTGGCCGAGTGGTTAGGGCGCTTGCCTTGAGATCCGGAGATCCCGGGTTCAAGACCCGCTCTGACCACTCGTTGAATTTGATCCTGGTAGTCCCTGGTTCAACTTCCCAGCTGCACTTGCAAATAGGCAACTGGTTTGCCTCCAGCCAGTTGGGATTCTTAACAGCTGTTGTTGTTGTTCTGTTCTGTCGTTTCGTCGTGTTTCATTGGCCCTGAGTATGTATTGTATGTATGTATTGTATAGAGAGAAAATGCTTAAAGGGAAAAAAGTCGCTGCCTTGTTGCCTTGTAGGGTTCGGGAGACAGTTTCAAAATGTCATTCCCCGCGAAGTCGGTCGTCCCGATACTTCGTGTTCGATTTCCAATGACACCTGTATAGCTACTAGCTCCTATTAATCACAAATTTTATTAACATCGTCCGATTCTCTTTCATTGCAAACCCACCATAGCCTAGTGATGCCGTAAATATCAATGATGAAGTACTCCTGAAGATGCTTTTGAACCAGTCACCTCAGCAGACGTCATTGGTGTCTAAAACTGAATTGGCCGCATAAAATTGTCGCTACATAAGCTGAGAAAAAAAAAAGTGATTTTGGATGATATAACAATATTTCTCGATCATGGATTTTCTCTACTGACGCTGTGGCGTTTTTTAAGACAAAACACCAACGAATACTGTTGTCTTTCTATGATATTAATAATGTCCAAACTGAATAACTTTAGTGTACAAGCAAACCTTTAAGGTAGACCGGCAAGAATGAAACATGTACGCTGGCTTAGTACAACGGACTAATTATTTTAAACTGTAAGGTCGTTAACATGGTCAACAAATGAATTTTCTGGTACTCGTCGTATACCAGCAACTACTTCGCGAAAAGTGACCTCCTTCGCTGCGATTTCTTGTTGCATCCGGAGTATCTTTCACCAGAAACAAACAGCAAACACTCAGCAACATCCGAAAATGCAGTCATATTAAAAGTTTGAACAGTGAAATGCTTAAGTCAGAGGCATAATAAAGAGAGTGCTTGTGCTTGTCGGGTCATCATGCAGCAATACATTTATCTGTGTTACAATCATATTTATGTTGAATCCATGTTTTCTGTATACGAGGGCAACAAGTGAACATTATGAAATTCGCTGAATTGAAGGCCCTTTGACTGAACAAAAACCAGGGATGGAAAAAAATAGAAAAAAACCAAGGGACAATAACGCCATTTACATAAAAAAATCAGACGTGCAGTAATAGCAATATTACCGGCTCATTTTATGAAGGGACGGATCGAACGATAATTACATCATTTACAGTATTGTACGTCGTGTTTTGAGTTTTTATCGAATTGAAATTGAAACATTTGTTGAGAAAACGAGGTTCAAGTAGATGGTGGTCGACAGAAGTTTTGAAGAAAACGTACCAAGGAAACGGACAAGAATAAGAGTTTTAGAATTTTTCCTGCGATCTGCGAACATCGTGAAACATTAACTATATAGCAACAGTATCCGGTAAGGGCGTCATTCCGTTGGTTTTGTCTGCGCCTCTCCGAAACACTTCCATACACTTCAGATATGATAAAGAGTTATTCAGTCTATTGCGGGTACCAAACTAGCAATATCGATGTCATACTACTCCCGGAGATTTCATGGTTCTGTGGTTTGACCCTTGGAGTTATATGATTTTTTAACTGTTAAAGGTTATCTGCGAATTCCTGTTGATAAGTCTAATAGTCTGTCAACTTTACCTTGGCTGTCCACCGATACGGTTTCAGCAGAAACCCGACAAAATTAAGTGATTTCGAGCATCCATGCATGCCCTGTGACCAAGCTAAACTATTTGCATACTGTTTTCACGACCAGTATATAAAGAATGACAGCGACATTTGAAAACCCATTTCGCACAAAGAGTAAAGGACAATCTTTGAAAACCTCAATGCAATTGTGTGATGTCTTCAGCCTGAGACAAAACTGTCCTAAAATAATTTTCTCTGTGCTTGGCCATGAAGTGTGATATATAAAAACAGGCGCAACTCGGACACTTCCAATGCTCACTAAATGAACACTGAAAGGCCATGGTTTGTGTGACTTCGTCCATACTGCTTTAATGCAGTTGACAATGAATTAAGGGGAGAGAAATAGCCCCGATTATAGGTCATCATACAAGGACTACCAACATATCAGGGACTAAAACGTCCCCTAACACTTTTAAACAAAACTTGGTTAGTCACTTTATCATAAATTGAAGAAAAATGACCCGAATGCAATACGATCTTTTGACCTCCATAGACTGCGGCGAAAAAGCCCTTTTCACTGTGGAAGAAAACATTCCTTCAACGAAGCTAAAGGCGTTAAGCATCATGGATGGAATGAGTTAC
>NC_090888.1:59162940-59217940 GCF_036669925.1 Montipora capricornis
AACTGATTCTTATTTACGACCGGCATGGCGTTAAGATTATTGTTAAAGTCAGAAATTGATAATCCAGAATTGTCGATCTTTCTCATTTGGCCTTGGCCCATCAGTTGACTGTATTATCAAAATTTAAAATACGGGTACCGCCAAATTATGGCCAATCAGATTGGGCCTGATCACCACGACGTCTCTGATTGGTTGATTGGGTCGCGCCCACAATACCGAAAACTGATTGGAAGCATTCCATTGCAGATCCAGACTTGTGAGTTATGGACCTATGTCAAAGTAGAACACCGCCGTTTATCTACTGTAATCCATAAGCTGATAGTCAAGTTTTGTATTTTTAAGGTGCGACGATACCAAATCCACTAACTTCCCCCGTCCTGAATACGTACACATCAACATCAACATCAACAGTCGAAGAAACACCAGCCATCACAAAAACGAAGGCAATCGAAGAGACACCACACAGCATCGTAACGCCAGCGATCCGAAGGACGGCGGTGGTCACAGGAACACCAGCCATCACAAAAGAGTCAGCAATCACAGAAACTTCAAACAGCACAGGCACGCCAGCCATTACAAGAACGCAAGCCACCATAAGAACGGCAGCCGTGACGGGATCACGTGTCCTTGCGGGAACACCAACCCTTGCAACAACACCAACGTTTACAGAAACACCAACAAGCACAAGAGCAACTACAAACGTAGCAGGGAGCGTAAAATCTCTGGCAATTAATTCGCTCGCCATCGCCATATGGTCTACATCATTTTCTTCGCAATCGAACACCTTGGCCGAGCCCACTGTCACACTATCAGAGGGAACCACTTTTCCTCCCGAGGACACGGTATGCAAGCAAACAAGTTTTGCTGATAGTCTTTGCATCTCAAAACTATAATAAGAACTTTAAGATCTATGACGGCAACGTCGACTTAAAATATAAGGGGTAACGTTCAAGCAAACGTTGACCGTGTAGCACTTATATTTCTTCTTATAAATATGAGAGGGTGACGTGAAGTGCTATTTTCTACCCATGTAAATCATGTGAGCGTTAGCCCTACTAATGGAAATGAGCCCACACAAGGACAGAGAAAAACTGACCAGGGTGGGGATTGAACCCACGACCTTCGGGTTAAATCACCGCTGTTCTACCGACTGAGCTACAAGGTCAGTATAAAGTGCATGAAGTGTGCCAAGGTATCTTCAATTCCTACGATCTATTCTCGTCTGACCTTGTAGCTCATGGTTATGGTTTATGGTGGTGTTGTCTGCAAAAAGTGCAAGACATTTGAAAAGGACTTAACTTTTAACATCCAAAAATATGGGGCCCCTCCCCTGGATCCGACACTGATTTTAATTGGCAGTTTCTACTTTTTAGAGTTTTGAAGCAAGCAACCGTGGACAATTTTCCTGTCGGTGTACGTTGGATCAGTGGCTTGATCTGATCAGCGTTATTTCACGTTGAGAAACTAAATATTTTGAGCAAGAGCCGATACAACGTAGATTTGATTCTAGTGGTGTACTATATTTCGACTGGCCAAACCAGCCTTCTTCAGGTACAATGAGAGTTTACATTGAATTGCTGCAGACAGTACTGTTTCGGCCTTCTGGGCCTCATCAGTGCAGTGCTGATGTCTGGGATGGAGGTTAAGCTTATAAAGCCACCCCAAATGTCCCACAAATGTGGTACATCTAAGCCATGCCAGAGTGCTCAAACTAGCGAGCTAGTGAGCATGCGCAATTGCTAGCGGCAATGACTCATCCCAGTAGAGTGCTCAATTTGGACATGAAAGCAAGCTTTGTAATGCCAAAGAGCTATATCTAACTGCAGACAGTACTGTTTCAGCCTTCTGGGTCTCATCAGTGCAGTGCTGATGTCTGGGATGGAGGTTAAGCTTATAAAGCCACCCCCAAATGTCCCACACATGTGTGCAGTATTACGTCAGCATTCATTCACTATATATATATGCATGTACATAGAAGCAATTCAATATAAACTCTCATTGTACCTGAAGAAGGCTGGTTTGGCCAGCCGAAATATAGTACACCACTAAAATCAAATCTACGTTGTATCGGCTCTTGCTTAAATTATCTACTTTTTAACATGATTTCTTTGCGAGGCACATTTAAGGACAGCTTTAGATAATAGTTATGGACGAAGGTGATCGTTTTGTCCTTTCTTATGCCATTTCTAGCTGAATGCACACTCCAATTCTGGTAGTGACTCATCTTCAAACCAAGTATCATATTCCCGCGGTCTGATGGTAGGAATGTCTGTGGTGATGGTTCTGGTGCTGTTCAACATCCTGGGCTGCTTGGTTTATCATCGCCGCCGCCAAGCAAAGTAATTAGTGAGCTTTAGATTCTAGGACGAGGACGAGAACGAGTACGAGATTAAACTGCCCGTTTTTAGTGAAAATACTTAGAAATCCCGGACGAGCAATCATGCTTACTCTTTGTTAGCAACATAGGTTGCTCAGTTATTCTTATTGCTGGTAAACTATGCCTTTTCCTGATCGAAAAGTGCCAAAACTGCTACCGTGTTGGTGACTTGTTTTGACACGAAGACATATCAAGTTTTCCCCTCCAAAATGACGCTGGTTTGCGTGCGCTCACCGTTGTTCTATGAGAAAATGTCGTACTTGTAGTCGTTCTCGTCCTATAATTTTTAGCTCTTTATTAGTAACTTTAGCAGACGCGTTTATAAGTCACACGGCAACCGGAAGTAAACCTCTCGCATACTCAGGTAGCTGTTTCACCCAAATTTTTTTGCAAAAGAACAAAGATACTTACCCGTACAAATGTGCTTGTGTCTGGGCAAGTTAAATGCGAAAATGCTTTACTTCCGGCTGCTCTCTGTTGCTTAAGTTCCCTGCTGACTGTTTTTTTGGGGTCTTTGAGTGAATAGGTATGCCCCAGCAACTCCTTGGAGTTTGACAAAAAAGAATACATCTTAGATGAAAAACAGAAACTTTGGACTTCAACGGGATAGAAGCTGCGTCCAATGGATAAACAGAGGATATTACATGGCCGTTTGGGGATACAAATTTTATCTTCGAGTGCCGATAGTCTCTCTCGCGAATGAGCAAACGAGTTCGAGATACTATCAGCACGAGAACATAAAATTCGTATCATCTCCACGTGGCCAAGTAATGTTCTGTTTATTACATAGATACTGGTGAGATGTCCAGATTAAAAAAAACTTGTTTTTATTCATTTTTGAAATGGCGAAAAAGTGGACATCAACAGTTAAAACACGCATGTTGTGTAAAATGAAACTAGATTTGAAAGTTACCGAAAAGAAATCATGATAATGTCAAATTGAGTAGTAAAAATGTTTATGTAGTAGAGAAAAAGTATATTGTAGCATAAACGTATCTTACAAGGAAGAGGAAGCTCACTATTTATTGGCTAATCGTGTTAGTTACCATGACGACACCTATATCTGAAGCACGCGCGTTTTTGAGACGCGGACGACAACCGGAAGTGAGCTGTTTTCCCTTTTCACTTGTCTTCACACAACAATATTTACATTGCTAAATATTTTTTCTCCATTATGCGACTATCAATGTTTTCCCCGACCCGGGGGAGGGCGGTCATACCCACGGGCATTTGTCATTTTCCTTTTTTTCGTGTCAACAGCCCCTACTGTAGAGCACAGCTTTGTGGTCAAATTCCCCCAACCCGTGGATTTGGGCACTACTTAGATACAGTGGTAACGAGCATATTCCTGTCAGACATCAGATTCAAAACTGCATCTAGAAAAGAAACACTTCCAGTCTGTCAAGTCCGTCATATTGATCCCCACCCGCAGCTCGGTTCTTCTCACTTCGGTTCTTAATTGATGAAAACAACAAGAAGATTAAAACGTAAACCAAAGGTCGACAATGTACCATTTGCATCACAAAAAGCTGCACATAAACATATTGCCACGCGGTAAAATTTCCATCGAGCGATCGGCACTTTCCAAAAACAGATCGGAGACTGGTAATCAGTAAATGTCAGATCCCCCTACCCTGGGGTCTCCGTGATGTCAAATAAAACCAAAATCCCTACCTACGGGCTGAGAACTCAAGTCAAATGCCCGTGTATGCCCGCCCTCCACCGGGTCGGGGAAAACATTGATAGGTACATTAGAGATGATCAGGATAAAAATATGGGAGACACCACTGTCCTCGCTGGCGAAATGATCTTTTCCGGTTGCCGTCCGCGTCTCAAAAACGCGCGTGCTTAAAGGCTGCGAAATTCAAAAACCCTCAACTTGTCGCGCAACATTGTTTCGTTGCAAGTTTTGGTCGATGTTTCGCGTTTTTCACCTTGCGTGATCAACTTGACCCGCAACAGAAAATATTTGTTGCGGGTTGAAGAAATGCAGAGCGCTGATTGGTTGATTTTCTAGTACACGAGCACATTCAGTGTTGCGCGACAAGTTGTGAGCTTGATGAAAAACGAGCAACAAAGCCAAAATTTGTTGCTCAGAGTAGACCCGCGCTCTACTTTTCGCAACAACTTTCTTCAACCCGCAACAAATGTTTTTGTTGCGCGACAAGTTGATCATGCAAAGTGAAAAACGGGAGACATCGACCCAAACTTGCAACGAAACAATGTTGCGCGCCAAGTTGAGGGTTTTTTGTATCTCGTATTTCGCAGCCTTAAGCTCCCTAATATCTTCACTGCGCGCGGGTGAAGATATGATTTTTTAGAAAGCGTAAAATCCTAGTATTTCATCACTATTTACATAATAAAAGGAAGAAATGAAATGAAGGAATGTTCGTCGAAGTTAATTTGACAATTCGGGAGCCTGAAAGAAGAAGAAAAACGCTTCAAACTTCTTCAACGGGCGGAATTCTACATTTCTTGCATTTACGGCAAACGGCAAAAGTCAGCGACTCTGAAATTTGCCTTTTGCCAAAAGCGCTTCCCTGTGAGCTTCAGATATCGAAAGAGAAAAGAATAGTAGAAAAAAAAAATAATTTTCATTCTTCTACGACAAGCAACCGCCTGTCGTTGGCCGTATCATGTAAACGCCGAGTTAATCTCTCTTTAATTACGCCAACTCTGATACCAGAGCAATGGTCAACCACCTGAGGAAGGAAAAAAGGAAGGAAAGAAGAAAGGTCAATTCCATCAGTTCTCGAAGGACTAATCAAATAAAATGCGTGGGAAAAGCGGATATTTAGGAACTGTTTATAGGTGACGGTCATTTACCTTAATTTCATTTCAATTTCAGTTAAAGGTTACTCTGAAAGAACTGTTAACTAGAGAAGAATGTGGATATTTTGTCAGTTGCATCCAAAGCCGGCCGGAAGGGGGTAGTCCATTTCATGTCGCTCCTTCTTCGCAATTTCCTCAGACCTTCAAAGGTGTTTTAGAAGATTGTAACTCGTTGTGTTCCTTGATTCCATGCACTCAGGCCCATTTCTTTGAAATATTTAGGCATAAAAATAACGACTGATGTTTCACGCTTTCTATTGAATTTACAGAAGGAACGCTCGTGGAAACTCTGGAAATAACAGGGTAAGATTTCGTGTATTTGTCACTACCGTAGCAGTGATAACTTTGGGTATGCATTATTGCGCTAAGCGATTGGGCCAAACTCTTGAGCGAATCACCGTTATATTCGACCAATCAGTAGGCAAAACCAAAAACAATTGTGACTTGCATACATGCCCTTTTCTTGCGTTTGGTGTTAGTCTCAAGTGTCCGTGTTTGGCGTTCTGATTGGTTAATTTGGTACTTTGGTCTGTCCCGATTAATACGTTCAAGTAGATGCTTTCAGCTCCATTCGTATGGCTGCGCTGTCACAGTGGCGAAACCCACTTATCGGTGAATATTCACCGATAATCACTTCGCCTTCGGCGAATAATTGTTAAATATTACATTACAATAAATATAATAATTATAATTCTTTTAAATGCAAAAAAACTGTTAAGAATTGAAGATAAAAATTTACAAGTAAAATAAAAATTAGAGGAATTATGGTTTACATTTTAAGACCACGATGAGCCTGAATCAGCACTCCAACCCAGTGTTTCAGTGGGAAGATGAAAGTGGGTACGAAGTCCTACCAGGAATAGCAAAACAACAATGTAAGTTAAGTGTGAAGCCAAATGTTCATTGCTATGTAAATCAGTCATTTTCTAAGGAAAAGCAGCCAGTCGGTTTGGAGTTTGGGGCAAGGGCACTCTGTTGAAGCCGCTCATACAACGAGATACAGAAACGTAAACACTACAAATCAACACTTCTGGGGTCAATCTGCTGCGTTTAACATGCCAAAACGCTCATAAACTACAAGCATATCTGTGTGAACTCGGGCTTTCCTGATGTCCTGGATCGTCAAATAAAACACAAAGACAAAAAATACAGTAGAGATGTCGGCAAGATTAAGGTTAGAGAGATGACGATGATTCTCTTTATGTTCACTGATTAAATGTTCGCTCGTAAAGTGATCTCTCGTGTAAAGTTCGCGGACCGAGCCGTTCCGAAAACTCTCGACATCTTATAGTGTGGGTCTACCGCGAACGGTGTGTGCATTTGTATGTGGCTTGAGCGTATTAGACACCATTTGTTTTTCTTACTCTCAAGGACGCCATTTTCGTTCAATGTCACCTGTGCACATTGGCTTAAACTTTGCGTCTGTACTATGAAAGATGAATAACCATGCCACTTACGCGCTTTGGTTAGCTTGAGTGTGATTTGTAATTGAACGCAAAAAAAAAAAAAACGAAGCCGAAATTTAACCTTGGGCGTTTTCCCTGGAAAGCCCGAATAACAAGTCACGTGATGCGTAAGAGCGCGAAACAATTGAGAACTGAGAGATTTAAAGGCCCACCTTCAACCGACAGGCTTTGCGTGCTGTAGAACAATTTTTATACATGAAAATCCAGCCAAGGCTGAAATTTATCCAATCAGATCGCTGTGATAAGCAATGCGAATTTCCATAACAAAAACAAACTGTCGAAAAGCCTGTCGGTTGAAGGTGGGCCTTTAACAGCGCGTTTTAAACATGATACGACGAACGCCAGACTGAAGTGTAGTGTTGCAGAAGCCGAAAGCGCATTTTTGCCTGTTTGCTCCAGATATCTAGTACTTATCAAAGGAGCAAGACAAATGAGAATAAGAAAAGTTTCGCGCTGTTATAACAGCTTTGCCATTTCACGTAAGAAGCGTTGCTACAATCTTGGAAGAATAAAATGGAACAGCAAACCCCCATCCTCCCCCCCCCCCCCCCCAAATCAAGGATGAAGCCGCGCAAAAGCCAAAACGCGCCATTTTCCCATCCTTGATTTGGAGGAGGGGGGGGGGGGTTGGTACAAATTTCCAAACTATTTTGTCCAAGATTGAAGATTTCTCTCACATAACAGAGAGCAATGCTGCTACGGTGTCGCTTTTCCCCGTGATTTCTTTGGCTATCGATGAATTATTGTATGAAAGTCCCGCAGCCCATCAACAATATTTCGATGGGTCAAGATGACATTGGACAACTCCTGAAAATTAGATGGTCTAATGTGAGCATTGTCTAAAGCGCTTGCCATTGACTGGATAGAAGAACTTGAGCGGTACAGCAACGCGGAACAGCGTATCCGAGCAGAGCTACGTAGACGCTGATCCTTGATATTTAGGTCAAAGTGCAAATTTGAAAAAGGCTAGCTTTTAGTTATTGTTTATGAATAATTTAAGAAAAACAGGAGTTTTAGGAGCTTGTCGCACTAGTCTAGTGGATACCGCTATAGGTAAGAAGGAATCCAGAGTTCGGGTAAGATTATCTATTCCTTTGGTCTTTAATTTATGGCAAACTGCTATTACACTGCGACGCGCCTTACCGTGGCCACCCAACAAACATTTTTTTCAAGTTAGCCATTGACAGACAAGCCTCCATTTGGTTCTTGCGCGTTGAAACTTTCTATGGAGGTGTGTCTGTCAATCAAATTCGCGTATCTTGATCAGTAGCTAACTTGTAAAAATGTTTGTTGGGTGGCCACGGTATGGTGCGTCGCACTGTAAAAGATCATACGTAATGTAAGTTTAAAGCCCGATCCAAACGCCCCTCCGCTCATGTGCCGAACCTAACTCAATAAAGTTCGACTAAAGAGCGACTTTGGAGCGACGGCTGATTCATACGCTGTACCTGGGTCGAATCAAACTGAAATCCATACAATGGTAAAGGGGCCTAGGTACAGGTAAACCTTCGGAATGTATTGTGGTAAGATTATAAATTTTCAAAATGTATGCGTTAGGTTCGGCACATGACAAGAGCGCCGTGCATGTGAATCAGCCGCCGCACCAACATCGCATAGTGTGACAGACCCTGCCGAATGTAACGTGGTTGGCCGCTCCAAACTTAACCTGCCGAACCAAACGGATTCAAACGCCGCTCTTCTGCCGCTCTTAACTCATCAGTTAGGTTCGGCGCATGAATGGAGCGGCGTTTGGAACGGGCCTAAGAAAAAACATTGATATTGGTTTAAGATACATGTATAGAAAAGTGTGCTAACGGCTTTATGATTTTGAAACTCGTGCGGGAGCAAAAACTCGCCATTTCAAAACGGAGATGAGCTTGCAAGAAGCCCATCACGGAAAGAAGTTCTCACGAAATGTTTCTAATTCCCTCGTAGCCATTTATGCATCGATATATCGCATGCCCAGACCTTCATTTGTATCAAGGAACGATGTTGCGGAGACTAAGGATAATTCCGAAGACCTTCAAGAACCCTTTTACCACGAACTGGAGCAGTTCAAAAATAACGGCGGGAAACAAGTACAAAACGATGGCATTAATCATTCAGATCAACCTGTCTACTGTCTCGTTGAAGAAATAATATCTTCGAGAGAAGATCGAAAACCTACCACACACGAAACAAAATCTATTCAAAGCGTTTTGGAAGATACTGGGGGCAGTACTTGCAGTGACTCCACATATTCTGATAAAAGACTGGACGATTGTAAAAACACAAATGAGCCATTCTACTGCGTTTTGGAGGGGAACAGTTATCCTGCTACAGAAGCTATGGATACAAATGATCACAGAGACAAACAAGAGCCCGTCTACAATGTTCTCGAGGGACCACAGTAGAAAATGAAGACCTTTTGTCCAAAGACATGATTCAACCTTGTGGCTCTTTATCATTAACAATAAAGTCGACAAACATGAGACAGTCTATCGGATTTAAAGAACAATCTTATTTTACAGAGTTAAAATAAATTTAATTTTGTGATTACAGATGCTTTATTAAGGCAGAAACTGAAGATACCACTGATGCAATGATCTGTACTTTCTTTGTTTTTTCTCCTTTATGCCCTTACAAGCGGCTTCTGTGGCCATGGTTGGAGTCACCACAACTAGCCAGCTGTTCGTGGCGGAGTAGTCACTAAACGCAGTTCACTAGCGGGACCCCTTTTGGTTTGGTTACATTTAACGCTTTACGGTCGTTCTGTCAACCTGTCGGTTGGCTAACGTCCTTAGTCGTTTCACTGACATGCTTGGTCAGCCTTTTGACATCCATTTCTAAAACTAACCTAATCATTACCTTTCAAGTCAGTGCCACCACCTAACCACAAGCTCATCCAACAAGCCTAATAAAAGATCCCAAAAATTAACCCCAACCTACTCCGAAGACGTATGAGCGAAACAACTGAGCACATTTGCGAAATGACCGGTTGTAGTCAGGATTAGCGCAAACTCTGCGTCGAACAACTTGACTCACAAGTGAATTGCCAGTGTCTCCTTTTTCGGGGGGGGGGGGGGGGTTCCAATTTGGACATTAATATTAAGGTGGCTCACACCAGTTTCAACAATTTGGAAATAATGTCTTATCAGAAGGATGAACTCTACAGCACTGTTTAACAACACGGTAATGTTTGGTACCAAATAAAACAGCAATAATTTCTTAACAAGATGCACTCTTTGATCTTTAATCTTTAATCATTATTTTTTAATCAATAAATTCCAATAAAATGTATAAGATCCTAAACCTAAAATTCTAATCCTACTATTATATTAACTTACAACAATATTCTACTTACAACCCTGATTTCCATGAATGCCGTGTGTTTAAATATTATGAATGAGAAAGCGTTTAAATTAATTTAATGAACCAGACTCTCTAATGTTACAGGGTAAGCTGTTCCAAAGGGTTGCACCACTGTAACTAAAACTATTTTTCATGTAGTTAGTTCTCGGAAAGGGAACAAGTTTGTTAACAGAGTCCCTCAGAGCATAAACAAATTTCTAGTTTTTAAAGAAACCTTGGTGCTGCGTTTGTGGGAGAGGGAAACAGGAAAATTTGGTTTTATCAAACGTGTTGATGAAGGTCAAATTACCACCGAGAAAGATTTGGAAAGCTGACGTTTCGAGCGTTAGCCCTTTGTCAGAGCGAATACACGCCGAAACCCACGATGCCAAACCTCAAGACACTCACCAAAGAAGTTGATAATGTAAATTGGCCACCGTACAAATCTTTGCACGGTGGCCAATTTACATTATCAACTCCGTTGATAAAACCAAATTTTTGTATACTACTTCCCCACCGACGCAGCACCACAGTTTCTTTAGAAACTACACCTTCACTCACCAAAGAGCTGCGCCAGGAAATCGTAAGTTACCTTCACCCTTTTCCTTCCATTTCTAGTAATTTAGGATTCCGTTTAGCCATCCACATTTTTACTACAAGTAGGTTCTGTAGTCACATCATTTTCATCAGCCGTTCTCTCGAACATAAAGTAATTCCCAAAGGTTTCCGTTCGAATTTCCACTCGTCTACTTTCTCCACACGCCTCTTATTCCATTAATTTATTCACAAATTGATGTTACCATATTTCCACCAATGGCAAAGCTCTTCCACACCCGCATAAAAACCAACAACACCGACAATTCCTCTATTCGCTCTGACGAAGGGCTAACGCTCGAAACCTCAGCTTTCCAAATCGTTCACGGTGGTAATTCGGGTCTTTCTGCATGTACTGAAAAGCAGTGTATTTTTGGTCACTAGGGACTAGTCTTTATTTGGAGTTGTTTTGTTTTCTGTCTTTTGTTTTTTTTGTTTTACGTAATCTGTGCTCCGATACCTGCAGAAGGAACCGGTAATAGACCACTTTCGATATATTAAAATTCAGCCCTAAACAAAAGGCATTATCTCGAGGCTCTGGGGAATAAATATAAGGATTTGTATGAGTTTATTCCCCAGAGCCTCGAGATGATGTCTTTTGTTTAGGACTGAATTTTAATATATCGAAAGTGGGCTATTCGACCTTTATCAACACGTTTGATAAAACCAAATTTTCCCTCAGAGCATAATTTGATTCATTTCGTGTTGCAAATTTAGAAGTGAGATATTCGGGAACCAGACCGTTCAAAGACTTGAAAACCATTAAGGCTTTCTGAATTTGACGTTGAGATTGCAAGTCTTTCCAGCTGAGTTTGTGAAACAAGGAATCGACATCAGCGTCATAGTCCGATCAAGTTAGCCCGATGAAGTTATTACTCGTGCAGCACGGTTTTGTAGGTTTCGTAGCTTGTTGTAAGATAATGTTTTGCCACAATTACCCAAGACTAGGCTGCAGTAATCAAAGGGAGGTTGAACTAGTGAGTTATATATGCAGAGTAGGGTAGATTGAGGCACAAATGGCTTAACTCGCTTTATGGCTCCAATTGCAGAAGGGATCTTTTGCACATTTTATCAATGTGGGAATGCCACGTCAGATTTTCATCGATATATACTCCAAGTGATTTCACAGAGGAAAGTTGTTTAATCGGAACATTATCAATGGAGAGTTCGAGTGTATCTGATAGAGTACTTAATCTTTGCCTGGAGCCGATTAACATAAATTCAGTTTTTGTAGCGTTCAAGGTAAGTCTGTTAGACACAAGCCATTTGCTTACGTTTTCAAGGTCGTGAGACAGACTAGACTGAATCAGGTGCAAATCAGACCATCGTAAGTAATGTGGGTGTCATCAGCATACACTCTAGGTACGCTAAACGATAGATAGGCGCATTAGGTCACCATGGCAACAAAAGAGCCACCTAAAAACACCCTATATTTTGTCTTTAAACGCTTTTAGCTTAAAAACTGAACTCAGTCGGTGACCCCCAAATTTCATTTCTGTAAAGTAATGAGCAGGCTTAGACAAAACTCTCTGCAATATTTAAAAAAGTTATGTGAAGCAGATTTAGAGCAGCCTTAAAATTTTCCAGTTGTGAAGAAGGCTATAAATCCGTTCCAATTTTTTTTTGAACTTTGCAGAGAGTTTGATCTGAACCTGTGAATCACTTTTCAGAAACAAAAATTGGGGATCACCGCGTTCGTTTTTGAGATGCAAGCGTTTGACGGGTATTTTTAGATGGCTCCCTTATTTCTATGGCGAACTACACGTCACATCAATGAGTGTATCCTGTTAAGTAATTATTGGTCTTTCATACGGTACCGGAACTTCGCCGTTTCATGAAACAGTTGGGTAGATTCAATCATTTGGTTCATTCCAAATGATACAGATCACGCTGAAACTGGTTTGAACCTCCTTAAGAGACATTTGACAACAAAGCATGCACAACAATGTGACTCCAATGTTCGATAAAGTGAATGAAATGAGGAAATTTTTTTCTATTCTTGTCTGGCATTTGCGACGTCATTTCATTCTCAAGACGTCATCCAAATCACCTTCTACGCAGGCTGCCTTGCGCCTTGAGAGGCCAACTACAACTGCCTGATTTCGTAATTTTTATGGATCATCCAGGTAATTATCTTGGACGCATGGAAGGAGTACACAGGCCGATTTTCAAATGGCTGGAAAAATTGCTATTTTAAAAAAATCTCGCTGGTAGTCTCCTTTTAACGGAACCTTGCTGGAGTTTTGTACGTAACGAGTCTCGCTGGCTGGCCGGAACTTATGAAGCACGTGATAACTAGCGGTTGCCTTGGAAATTTTTCCTGCTGGCTGAAAGTGATTATTTCCAGGCCCTCAGCTGAACTTAGTTTTGATCTGCATGAGATTACTTTTAATACAGTTATGAAAAATGAGCTACATTAGTGGACTGATCACAAGTGGGAGTAGTTGGCAAAGTCAAAGGGCTCAGAGTGCTCGCAGAGGCTTTCATTCAATCAATCTCCAGTATTGTAAGTTGGTGCTGATGAAGAAATAATGACAATAGCTAAAATATAAGTAATAAGCCAACCAAGAGAGTACAAGTACATGCCGCTGGTTTCGTTTTCGGTCTCATGGCGTTTACAGGAAGTAATTGGTGAAGACCGATTTTGCGAGCCACTCTTCCGGAGATCGTCTTTGTACTGGGGCACAGCCACAACAGGAAAAACACATGTTGCTTACTTTGTGCCGACGACAAACCTTACAGACTTTTAAAAAGCTGGTTGTGAGAAGACAAAGTCTGTCGGGTTTGGGGGCAATTTACAGAGTCAAATCATTCAATTTTGTGCTTAGAGATGATTTACTACAAGAACTTGAAGATACCACTGTGCATATTATTTCTTCTTATTTTTGTCCTTACAAACAGCTTACAGCCACAACCGCCGAGCTGTTCGTGGCGGAGTAGGCGCTAAACGCAGTTCACTAGCGCGAACCCTTTTGGTTTGGTTACATTTCACGCTTTACAGTTCCTATGTCAACGAGTCGGTTTGCTAACGTCCTTTGTCGTTTCACTGACGTGTTCGTCAGCCTTTTGACATCCAGTTCTAACCCTAAGCTAATCATTAACTTTCAAGTCAATGCCAAGACCTAATCACAAAACCCTATTCACCAAGCCTAATCAACTGAATAAAAGATCCCAAAAATGAACCACAACCAAATCCGAAGGCGTATGAGTGAAACGACTGAGCACATTTGCGAAATGACCAGTTGTAGTCACGATTAGCGTAAACTCCGCGTCGAACAACTCGGCGCAGAGGTGAATTCAGCTACAGTGACTCCTTTTTCGAGGGTTGCCAATTTGGATATTGTTATCAAAAGACATTTGACAAGAAAGCATGCACGACTGTTCGATGAAGTAGCAATGCAAAGGGACTGACGGAAAAAATTCCATTTCTGTCTGCTGTTTGCGAGGACACTTCATCGTCACGAAGTCCTCCAAAAACGACGCCAAAGGCTGCCCCATTGCGTCTTACGAGACCAAAACTGTACCTCCCTGATTTCGTAATTTTTATGGATAATCCCGGTAATTATCTAGGACACATGGCGTGTCTTCCACCATCCACAGGCAAAGATGCACCAGTCATGAAAGATGAATCACTTGATGCCAAGAAAGCAATAACACTCGCAACTTCATCCACATCTCCATGGCGACCCAAAGCATGAGTTTGTTTACATCGTTCTAAAAACTAAGGTGGAGAAAAACAACATTTCTTATTCATGCTAGTTGTATGACCTTTGAAAGAAAGAGAGGTTGGAGATGCCTACCCTGCCACCTTCGTTAGCATTCGGGGGCGTTCTTTGAAGAGCGAGTCAGATACATTAGATGTTGATGAAATGGTATATATGAAATGAATCATATATGAACTGTGGATATGAAATCAAGTGAAGCTATCATCTTCGCAGTTATGAGCGCAATTTTTGCAATTGCGTAGAGAAGTTTGAAAAATTCAGGACTTCAACGGGGTTTGAACCCGTGACCTCGCGATTCCGGTGCGACGCTCTAACCAACTGAGCTATGAAGCCACTGACGTTGGGAGCTGGTCATTTGTGGGTTCCAATGGTCCCGTGAGGAATGAATCAATGATGAAATGGTATATATGAAATATAGATCTTATTGCATGAATAGATGTTATTGCATGAAATGAAATGAATGTATATTTGAAGTGCGGGCTATAGACGAACGAGAGAACTGAGTGATCCTCGCCCTTTACTGGACAAGTTAAGCAATTGAGCCCAACGAATTGACCTGCTCTCAACTGTACGTGTGGCTTCATAGCTCAGTTGGCAGAGCATTGCACCGGAATCGAAGAGGTCATGGGTTCTCAACAGATGTTATTCTCATGCAAATAAGTGGCGAGGTATTCAGCAGGCAAGCTACGGAGCAACTGCTGGTCCGGTCCGTCCGCAGGGCCTCTTAGGCCGTCCCCTTTTTTTTTCGTTTAGTGTCGAATGCGTTTCTCTATTCACTACTTGCACAATCCCATAATACATCTCTATTACCCCCAAAACTTTTGGAAACCATTGTTTGCAATTTCCCCCAATTGTTTGCAATTTCCCCTGGGACATGAAAATTTGGGGAAGAGTTTTTTGGGGGTAAAAGAGGTGTATTATGGGATTTGTGCAAGTAGTGAATATTGGGTCGGTCGGTCGGAATGGGATCGGAAAAAACAATCACAAGAATTCTCAGAATAGGCCTGGTACCACAGCATCATAGCTGTGGAGTAAAATATGAACCCCAAAAGATCAATATGTCGGAAAAGTTGGTTGATAGTGTAAAATTAAGACAACGTGGGAAAAAGGTCAACCACTGAAACTCCTATGCGACATAAAAATGGTTTAACTACGTCGTTACTTCTTTTTGTACAAAATGCATCAAGTATATAAATAGCGCTATCTCGGTCAATTTGCAGCAGAGACCTGCAGGCTATAAAGAATAGTTTCCATGGCAACTCACTCTTTTTCAATCCCCTCCAACCGGATTTCAATGTTTTTGGTGTCCTTAAGTTAGAAAAAACATTGAACAAGGCCACAAACTCGACCTAACATATCTATATGCTTGCAGGATCATGCAGATGAGGCACTATTGGTAAATATCAAAATAGAACGCTAAAGGTGGCCAAAAAAGCCTTTAATATCAAGGAGGTCTGGAACCCAGTATGTTGCCATGGTACCAAAACTGGTATGCTCGTATTGTGGAGCTCATCTACTGGAATCGTCCCATCATAGTTATGGTCCCATAAAGAATCAAGTATTTCTGATACAAATTAGCCGAGATATTTTTTCGTCATATTCGATCAAAATTTGGTTGAGTTTATGACATCATCACTTGGCTAATTTGCATAAAAAGAGACATTTGAAAATAGTAAAAAGCATTCTTCTTCTTGTATAGACTCTATGGTTATGTCTTAAAATGGCTTACATAGGAAAGATGCGAATTTCGTCATTCGTCATAGTAGCACTTAAAAGCCCTATAAAGCTAGTACAACAAACAACCATTCTTGCTCCTGGTAAACGTAAAAAAAAAAAAAAAAGGGGAAAAAATTGGTCACCTTCTGATATTCTTCTTCATTCATGCCTCCTCTTTTGTGAATTTCAGTTTGAATCACTCCAGGGCTGAAAACACAGTTAATAGAACAATAAGCAAGAAGACTTTCCTATTGAAGTATCCAAATAAACCCTGAAAGAGAGAAAGGGATAAATATACCGGTACTTTTCAATCCCAAACGTTAGTAAATGAACAAGTAACAGCTGTCCATGGACACAGTGAAAAGGAAAGTTCCTACGTTTAATTTCTGTGCAGGAGAGGATCCTGGATTTTTTTAGAAGGGGGTGCGCCCCTAAGAAATGACTTAACTGACGGAAGTGTTTTTGTTGCAGAATACAACAGTACTTATTACATACACCATAACCTAATATTGAATTTTCAATGTTCTTCATCTTTGTTGATGTCTAATCACTTACTTAACTGAGTTTACGCGAATTTGCTTGGAGGCCAACTCTGAAACAACAAGAGACATTTAAGAGTATTTTGAGAATCACGTGATTCTTTTCCCTATCATTTTCTTACTTTGGAGATCTAGATGAGAGCATATAAAGGATCCTCTGGCAGAAGCAATAAGGATCCATGGATGATACCAGTGAGAGCACACCACTGCACTACTCCATGCATGATGCAATTAGATGGAGGTGATGGTGTTGACGGGATGGGGGGGGGGGGGAGGGTGGGTGGGGTGGGGAAACTGGCACACCTGAGGTCAGGTTTAGATCAACCCACATAAATTATGATACCAGTAAAGTGTAGGGTACAGACGACGCCCCCTACCACTACGCCAGCTCACGTGGCTGCCCAGAAATAAGAAGAATTCCTGGATGATCACACATGGATACTGCAGGATGTTTACATCCTTTGCGTCATTTAATGCTTTTCTGGTTTTACATTTGTGTGTTGATGTCAAGTAATCCTAGGTCATTTTCTGAAGTTGGAAATAAATTCACGAATGGTTATAAGCCTCCTCAGATAATGATATGAACGATGACAAAAACAACAAAAACAGAATTATAGGTGCAAACTGCGAGAATAAAAAAGCAAGTACCGGTACTAAGTAAAAATATTACAAATAGCACTTTAATATACTCTTCAGTTGTAAGAGCACAAAAAAAAAAAAAAAACACAAGCACTGCTAAGGAATTAAACCATGGACTAACTTGCACAATTCTAACTGTTTGTCAGAGTGGAATTTTGGCATTGGCTATTTAGTCTGAGCACCCTCCCCACTCACCCACACTGTCTATTTAAAGGGCACTATTTAAGGAGCATTAACAATAAATTGGATTTCATTTGTTCAAGTAATAATAATTACTACTCTTATTTGTTTCCCCACTTTCGCCAAGCTCTGGGTCACACTTTGCATGGGTTCCCCATCTCGTTTGCATATTTCCATTAAAGGAGCTATGTCATGTTAGTTTAGGGTGTTTCAAGGGAAATCTTTTGTTAATCACAAGTTTAAAACTTGAAAATGATAATATGGAATTCAAATCATCAATATATCACAAACAAGATGATTCTGAGCAAAAATGACCTTTATCCAGGTGATTTGCCCTAAACTTGAAAAGCATTGGGCCAATTTAATTTTTTACAATAATAATAAATAATAATAATAAATATTAATGATATTTATTTATTGTCACTGCTCATCGCTGTCACAGCTCAACAGCAATCACCCAGCTCAACAAGGTCAAACCGAAAGCATACTATGGCACCTCTGGCTGCTGCTATACGGTCCATGTGTGACGTTGGAGCACAGCTTACTGCCAGCTGGAATCAGCTGTGTGTGCTGAGGATCTGAAGAAAAACACTTGGAGCAGAGGACAGAACCAACACAAACTCAACCCACTATACGGTTTGAGTGCTCCCACCACTGCTCCCCAAAGATTACCCAAATGCAATCTGTTTCAATCTTGTCAAATTGTGTACGTCCATCCATACTTCTCTGTCCTTTTGCTGTTGTCTTTTATGTCGTTCAAAAGTTTTAATTGGCTATTGCAATGTTTTTAATTCTACATTTTGGGTGTCATGAAATTACATCATTTTGCGTGACATAGCCCCTTAAAGCTCTTTCCTCTAATTTAAAGTGATGTATTTTTTAAATTATCTGTTATTATACACTATTATTTAAAAATATGTAACTATTATTCTACGAGGGCGTGCTGGATATGAAGTGATGGATAACCAACGAGGTGCGTACAGTAGCTCTGAGAGGGTTATAATCATTTTATATCCAGCAAGCCAGAGTAGAATACTTTATTATTGTTTCATTAAAAACTCCAGGATCAACAAGTTGAACTCTTGGACCACTGAAGCATCAATTTCTGCAAGGACAATTTTGGTCGAAAACACAGCTGCAAAAATGTTTTCAGCTCGCTTTATTGCTGAAGCGTTCCTTGACCATATTAGGTACAGCAGGTATATTTAACAATTAGACCCGTAGCCTGCAAGGGTTACGGGTGAATAGCCCATGAGGCGAAGCTGACTGGGCTATTGACCTGTGGCCCTTGAGGGCCAAGGGTCTAATTGTTTTAGTATCACCCAACTAGTCGGAAAGAAAAGGCAATAACAAAGTTAGCAAATGCAAGTTGAAGAACTATTTATTTGGGAATAAAACGAAATAGCGTCATGCTTTTTGCTACTCGAGAACTATTACTAATAGTCCTCTAGTAGCGTAGCCAATCCAAATGCAGGATTTGCATTAGTCCACTAGTTAGGTGATACTAAAAACTGATAGCCTGTGTCCGGTGAACCAATGAAAATGCTGAAATCTGATATCCATAGTTCATTTTTTAATAATAATGATTTAGAACCATTTTCTTCTGTTGATTGTAAGAGTGTACTCATGTTTCCAATAAAGCTGAGAAAAAAAGTTAACCAGCACTAACCAAGTGCAGCACACCTTGTGAGCTGATCGACTGCAGCTTTGGACATACAGTAAGCCAGCACTCCAGGAAACTGGAAAGTAATGAAACAGTAGATTGTTAGCAGGGCTTCTTTGCTCTTTATTATATAAAACTAAACCAAGGATTACTTTGATAGCCTGCATGCGAACTAATGTAATTCAGATTGTTCTGCAGGCCGTAGGTTCTATCCTTGTGTTTATACTTGGGTTTTTTTTCTTCACAAGGTCCATTTTAAACAATAAACAGTAACACTGACAATAAAAGGAAACAATTCGCAACACATTATAAACAAGGCTGTAATAAAACATATAGCAAAAGAAACCAACATGCTAGGAAAATTCAGTCAACTGAATGCTAACTTACCGATCTCATGCCATTAACACTGGACACATTCACAACACATCCTAGAAGAAAATACACAACATATCAATCATAACTACTTAATAACTGAGAGTGAGGTCAAGACAGAATAATCTCAAACCGAGGCCTTGCCTTGTCAATACAGCTAGGCTGAGGTTTGAGAATTTCCTGTAACGACTGAACAGTCAAGGTCATTAAGTTGTTTATTATATGGCTAACAGAACGGTTCTAAAGAAGAAAAAACCTAATTTGCATAATCCATAACCAGTCTGTGGGCATTACGGTGACCCCCCATGGTAAAATTAGCAGAAAAAAATCAATGTTAGAAAATTTTCGTGCGGACGTCCTTAAGTCTAAGTCTCTGCGACCAATTTCCAAAATTAAGGTAAGGGTAAAGGTTAGCATCCTTTTAGCTTAGGGTGAAATTAATATGTAACTGTTTATCCTTACCAGAAAAGCAGCATTTGGCGGACACTTTTTGATGTTAATTGTCTGTATTCCCACCCTGCAAGCAGAGTCTTTCTTAACTCAACAAGAAAGAAAGGACTCTGCAGAAATCGTGTAAAGACTACTAGTAGTCTTTATTGAGTATGCGCAAGCCATTGCTTGCAGACAGTTTCAAACCCAGGTCAAGTCTCAATCGCACTCCCAGCGAGATGCCATATTGATTTTTGTACTGAAGTACTGAAATTGTCCTTTCGCCTTTTCATTAGTTTGCTTTGCTTTTGTTTCATTAGTACCAGTATACAAAAGCCAGAATCCTAGTTTTAAGTTTCTCTTGCTCTCTCTACCTTTGGAAGTTATCTCACTACGAGCACTTTGTTAATAGGAGTAAATCAGTCACTATACTTAGCAGTTTCTTGGACACAATCAGCCACTTGGAGCTCAGAATTTTCCGGCTGTTTCTAGTTTAAATTACAAAAAGTTCATTTAATTGGTATTTATGACAAAACTTACCTTTTGTTTCTGTCAGATATGGTACAGCCAATGATGTCAGGTAAAACACAGCTCTGAAGTTTAAAAAATTTTATTCAGTACAATGATAAAAATAGGAAGGCGCGGTGGCCTTATTGTTAGAGTGCTCGACTTAGGATCGAGTGGTCCGGGTTCGGGTCCTGGCTGGAGACATTGTATTGTGTTCTTGGGCAAGACACTTCACTCTCACGGTGTCTCTCTCCACCCAGGTGTATAAATGGGTACCGGCAAAATGCTGGGGGGTAACCCTGCTATGGACTAGCATCCCATCCAGGGGGGAGTAGAAATACTCCTAGTCGCTTCATGCTAATGAAACAGGAGATAAGTGCCGGCCTGATGGGCCTTCTGGCTCGTAAGCTGAGACTTCACTTTACTTTTTACAATGATAAAAATAATACACAAGCATTTATTAAGAATCTTATTCAATCAACAATCAAATTTAATCAACATTTTCTTTTGTCCCTCACTGAAGTAGAAAAAAATGTCACATCCAGCGATACAATCCAAGTACTCTTGACTACTACACAGTGAGAAATTGATTTGAGTACATAAGCAATGAGTCACTTACTCATTGCTTATTTACAGTCAAGCTATGTCACACATGACCAGTACCTACAAGACTGAAATGAACATTCAAATTCCTCTTTGAAACTTCCGAGATTTGAAAGGAATGTTCTTGATTTTTCTGAAAGTTGCTGCAAAAAATGCACAATAACCAAACAATAATTCATTAAAATTAATACTTGAAATAGTTTTCACTTTTCAAACACTGTTTGTTTTATAATAATAAAACGAAAGTTCATAGCTGACTTTTTTGGATATATACACGTATCAAAGGAAATATCCAAGGAATTCAGAACTCCAGAGCAAAGTTCAAAACAGGCACACAGATTGGAATCAGTTTAAATTTCAAAATGACAGTACTGGTCACTCATGACACAGCTTGACTGTAAATCCTCAGTAAATGGGACAGTAACAAAAATGTTGGACCCACTCCATACATCAGTGATTTTTAAGATTTACTAACCTTTCTCCAACAACTCACTTATTTTCAAGGGTAATGTCAGAATGCTCACCGTGTATTGATGTTCATGACTTTGTCAAAGTCTTCCAGGGATGTAGTTTCAATACTTCCTTTCAGAACAATACCAGCGTTGTTTACCTGAAATTAGCAACTTATGGCCAAGTTGTCTCAGACAGAAAAGAAATACCTTTAATGCCAAAAATAAGCTATACCCCAAAGAATGGCTTACCAAAATGTCCAGCTTCCCAAAGTGTTTTATTGTTGCATCAAGAAGAGTCTTTATGTCTTCCTCCTTCTCAAGATCACCTTGAACAGGTAGAACCTTTCAAGAATTGCAACAAACAAGACATTAGGTATTTGTAAATTTTAAACCAGATAATTTTTCAATTCCATCAGAATTTTCTTATCTTGCATTCAGCATCCAAGACAGTACTACAACTAGCAGCAGAAATTTCGAGGTGAAATGAAGCAGCGGTAAAGTGATTAGACTAAGTACACTTGACTGCAGGGTTGGTGGTGTTAAATGGACTATCTGTACATTCCAAAGGGTGTTGGAACATCTTCATAGTAAACAATATTAAATTTTATACTCTTTTTGCACATGTCAACAATTAACAATTATTCTACGAGGGCGTGCTGGATATGAAGTGCATAGATAACCAACGAGGGGTGTGTAGCGCTCACTTGGTTATAATCAGTTTATATCCAGAAAGCCCGAATAGAATAATATAATTATTGTCTTATCAAAAACTCGAGGATCAACAACTCTTCTAGGTATCGTCGACTAAAGCATTGATTTCTGCCTCGGTCAATTCTGGACCAAAACAGTTTTTGTTGGCCATTTTTTGTCAGAGCTGCAAAAATGTTGTCAGCTCGCTTTATTGCTGATGCGTTTCTTAACCATATTAGGTACAACAGGTATATGAAATGATAGCCTGTGCCTGGTGAGCCAATGACAGTGCTGGAAATCTGATATCCGTAGTTCAGTTTTTAATAATAAATTTTATACTCTTTTTGCGTATGTCAATAATTTATGCCAACCCAGGCTCTTCAACCTTTCCCACCTGAAAAGGAGACTAGATTTTTGTCTGTCTAACGCCAGATGATTTTACTCATCAATTGGGGGTACTTAACATGTGAATGTCCCAGATTAAACAATCCCACTCTAAACCTGTGGGGTGATATGGTACTCCCCCAAAAAGCTAACAATAACAAGATGGAAACGGGAAGGAGGACTTGGTATGCGGGAGATGTCGATGACAGAAGCAAGTAACTATCAATTGTCTTGGGAAAATACACCATTTTGACAAACCTTATGGAATGATAAAGACATGTTGTTTTAGAAGATGGATATTAAAAATGACTAGTAGTATTGGGGGTTTAAGGCCACCCATAATCCCTTCCATATTGAAGAAAATTTTGGGGTACTGAGCAGAATTTACCGTAGGTGTCCCAGTAGAATTTCAACCAGACCAAGTGATTTTTATAATATCACAAGCAGCAGCCATAATAAGTCATTGTGTATGAGACGAATTTATCCAAGTCCATACAATCACCTGGGCATCTTTTCTACTTTCCTTGCATTTGGTTGCCACATCATCAAGTTCAGCTTTGTTCCTTCCTCCAAAAGCCACCTTACAACCAAGCTTAGATAACAAAAGCACTGTACCTCTACCAATGCCAGAGCTCCCTCCTGAGAAAAAAATCAGATGTGTAAACTTCTGCGTAAGTCTCTTAAGTACATGTAACTACTGTTATGCTGGAGGACATTTTTAGTACTATTATTCGAATAGGTAGACCAATAATAGCCATGCTGATGCTTTAAAAAGCATAAGATTGATTTTGAGTCTAATATTTGTTGCTGTTGGTACAACTTGTGTAACCCACAGAGCACCATGGAGAACACATGGGAGCTTGTTCAGAATATTATCAGTCCTTTTCAGGTAACAGTTGTAATCACTAATTTTTGAAATTTGGAGCGTAGAAAAATATGGAAAAAAAAATCTTTTGTGAAAATTTAAGAATATGTTGGGATTCAAAGGCACAGGGGAACTTGACAAAATAAAGTTTCTAGAAACATCTTAAATTATTAATAAGAAGTAAAGGAACATGGGAACATATAACCTCCCCCCCCCCCCCCTCCACACACATACACGCAGTAACCATGAATATTACAAAGTTGTTGATTCAGACGATAAATTTTTTAAACGCAGAGTTATCTGAACAGAGTGTAATGTGAAGTGCTAGATTTCAATCCCATATGAACCATGTGAGCGTTAGCCCTACTGATGGAAATGGGCCCACAAAAGGACAGAGAAAAACTCTGACCAGGGTGGGAAGTGAACTTAAATAAATTATTTAGCTCAAGTCCCACATTAAAATGCGCCGAAGCGATTAAACTTAAATGAAAACAAATATAATTTCCATGAATGGCACTCGCATTTAATTTGTCAGGAAGGAGCAGTCATAGAGACCTGCTCTCGAGAGAAATTGAAGAAAGAAATGCACTCTCACGAATCTTTACAATAATTAATATGAAACACAAAGAATTCAATTTCTATTACCTGTTACCAAAGCAACTTTACCGTCGAAAGATCTCCCTGGGTCACTGGACATCTTGACCTCAAAACTGTCCTCTCTAAGGCACTTGTAACCTCCCCAAACAAGCGCAGCAGCTCGGCGGGAACTGGGGAAGGTTTTTTATATAGATTTATCTTCGTTTTAAAGGGAGGGAAGACGGGAGGGAATAGATCATGAGAGACCTAAACTATCTCAACTGGAATTTATTGCATTCACTTTCATTTTCTGGGAGAAAAATGTAAAAAAATAATATCCAAACGAAAACTTAGAGTGACACAATTGCTGTGCCATACATGATGGGTGTTCTACACGAGCAGGGGATCCACGCGTTCTTGTTCGAATAACAAAATGCCTCAGTATGAACTATCCTTGATAACAAGGGTTCTTTCAAAGGTGAGAATGGCGAATTTGCTTTCTTTTTCGATTTTGCCGTACATTAATGGGCCTTTCTGACACGACGATGTTCATCGCATGTTAATATTAAAATTGTAATCATGACAGGAGGGATATGCCTCTGTACTGCGTCGAACTGCCTTGTCTATCATGGACAGGGGAGGAGTGGTTAGAAAAATGGAAAACCTTGGAGAACAGGAATTACCCCACAGAATGAGAGCGCACACCGAGTGGCATACACACGGGAGGTGAGAGTTCGTTTGAAAAGATCAAACCTGAAGCGGTTGACTCACTGAGTTGATTCAACTCGGTGCATCCATGGCATTCTCCCATGGCGTATATACTTTCATTGCTACTGTAAGTTGGAAAAGGTCACTTGATGTCATAAAACATATATATATATATATTAAATTATTATATTGATAAATAAATTGACATCTCGTTTGCAATGTTGATTCCTAGCATTGCCAAATTTAAACGCCCAGAATGCACTAGAATGCATCTCAGAGTACTCAAATTTTCAAAATTTCCCAGGGGGGTGAGGGGGGGATGCAGACCTCCCAGCATTTTACGCCTTCATCGCTCACTATGCATGTACACTTCGCAACGACATTATCTCCGCCTGTTACAATTCTCTCTTGTTCTTCTTCGCAAATACAACTAGCAAATATATCGGTCCGTGCATGTTATATGTTAAACTATCAAATAAGATGTATGCAATTTGCCATAAGGAATAAAAAGAGCTTTAGCTTGGCAATGGATGATGCAAACTGTGATACAAAGGATACGGTACAAATGGAGGTAGACTGGATTTTTAGTGTCCATCACAATTCCTTATCCTCAGCATTTGCTTGAAGTATCTGTTTAAACCGGCGGGTCTAATTTGCAGGTCGCAGGTCGCGGGTTGCAGGTCATTGTTTCACCAATACATGAAGTATCCTAAACATTCATAAAAGCTAACCTTAGGTCTAAAAACGTTTGTTTAGGCCTAATTAGGCCTAAGGTTAGCTTTTATGAATGTTTAGGATACTTTCTGTATTGGTGAAACAATGACCTGTAACCCGCGACCTGCGACCTGCAAATTAGACCCGCCGTGTTTAAACCATGTAATTTGGTCAGCTTAATTATAGTAAATATAATTAATTCATTATCTAATAGACAAGGAAAGGTAATTAATTTATTTTGGCAGTGGAATAAGAGAGTTCTTCTTGATTTGTTTAGGTACTTCTTGTTTCACTTTGATCTGGGACCAGAGGGTATCAAGGAGCTGAAGCATGAGTTAGACACAGATGTGGATCTTATTAGACCACGGATGGTCTATGTAAAGAGCCGCTATGATTCACAAAAACATGGACATAACATGCTGGAGTGCTGGGAGAGTTACAAACCTCCACATAGCTCATTTACGAGATGAAATAGCAGAAAACATCTTGCAGTACATACAGTGTAAATGCTAATTCCAAATTTTGTAAATAAAATGCATTGTTTTAACTTGAGTCTTTTAATTAACTTGCATGTTAATTGCCAATGAGTCAGCCGAGCGGAGAGATGTGAGGCTGATGAGGCGGCAGCCTTAATAGAGCCGAAGTGCAAGAGTGTTGTGTATGCAGTAAAAATTTCGAGCGCTCCAGAGAAAATATAATGCAAGGTAAGGTAAGGGAACAAAGGCTGCTTACCATGTGACTTCAAGAACCAATGAAAGCACATGTTTTGATATGTGATGTCATTAGACAAATTGGCATGACACGACATCGTTCACATGGATATTTGTGATCGAGTGAAAACACATTATTTTCCACTTCTATGACCATTGTGTTGTGTACATTAATTTTTGCTTTGAATGTTCTTTAATATTTATTTTCGAACTGGCACGTTCTATATGGAGTGAACAAGCTCAAGACTGACCCAGCGTATGTGTTCTTTCAGCCCGCGTGTCATTGTTGAGTAGAGCAGTTTATTTTTATTGTCTGTAAAGTGCACAATAATTTAAATGATCAATTCGACATATAGTTCATGGCTGTATCTTGCAAAATAAAATTCTACAAGTGAAACAACTTTCATGAATGCGTTATGCAAGAGAGTTTGATTCCCCATGATGTGTTTCAAACTGAAACACTTTTTGTATATTTCTGTTAAAATTACAGCCATTCAAAAATTATAGCAGTTCTTTCAATATTATTGCAAAACAAGTGAGCATTTACATCGAAGTGTGCAAGGGCTTTACTTACGTACATTTCTATTGTTATTGTGTTATTGTTAACTTAGGTAAGTTGAGTTGCAGTACTTTGAAATCATTAGAAAATTATTACAACTCCTATTGGTTTCCAAAAATGGTACTCTGATACAAATCTGCAAACTGTGTATTGTTTTGACTGTCTCGTTGGCACTTAGCAATAGCTACTACTACTTATACATAATTTAAATCAAGAAGTCATTTTCATTGTTTTTGGTGAATGATATGGCATGTATGCTTAAAAACCCTGGAAAATTCTAAAAACAATCTTTACATGTATGTCTTTGAAATTTTGCACTTGTAAGAAATTATATATGGAAGATGTATTGTTTGAAATTGACTGACCATTGCATTAAAGAGCGATTTAAGCAATTGAAAAGCCTGAAAAAAAACCAACAACAACAACAGCAAGCCTTGAACAGGCATGTGCAATTACTCTGCACGGCTTTACCATTATCAAGCCATGCCATCTGGGAGCTGGTCAGTGAGAGTTTGTTCTATATCCTGAATAAGGTGAATTAATGATTGTGAAAGATATGAAAGACGAATATTTTCAGTCAATCCAGGTAAAGCCTTGAATTTTTGTTAGAGCAATCGGATTGATGCATGTAGACATGAGCTCCTGATGTAAATTAATATTCCATGAGAGACGTCATTGAAATTACAGAAACACTGATACAAGTAAACAACATGCATGAAACATTTGGATTTCACCTACATCTACATACTTAATTTTCAAAATCCTGTAAGGACAAATTCCAACAAACAGTTTGGAGTTCTTGTGTGTGTCAGATAAATAACAAGTAGATCGTTTTCTGTTTTTTTTTTTTTGTGGAATATCCTGAGTTCCTCCGCCTCCTTCCCTCGCAAAAAAATTCCTCTCCCTGATTTTGCGGATGATGAAATCGCTGGTCATTCAATTACTTGGTTAGCCTGTGATCATTTTCTATTTCACAGGTTCACCATTCACATTTTTAAGGCCAGGCTACAAAGCATTTCAGTCATTCTTTTAAGTTGCGGATGAAAATTTTGTAGATTTACACGTGTAAAATCCTGCAGCCAGTTAGTAAGGTGTAGAAGCACGTTTTTGACGCATTTCTATGCTTCAGAGGTTATGTGCCTCAAGGTTGCTTTCTAAAAAGTTACGCTTGCACCAATTGTTTGGAATCAGTGTTAATCTTGTACAGAACAAGTGGTGTCGCTGTATTTCCTCAGAAAGTATGGCTTCCAACGGACCGTGTTCTGTCGATGACCAGTTTAATTTGATAACGAGAAATTTGCAGGTGAGTTCTTAAGGAATTGAAGAGGTGTTAGGGTTAAACATTACAGAGCCACTCTCTATTTCCATTTCGTTGAAAACATGGACGCCTTTTACATCTCATTGTATTTGTTTCAATTCCTTATTTGCCGGAAATTGAAACAGCGTTTGGTGTAGTGCTGTACAATTGTACACTTACACTATCACTTGCAGTTTATTCATATTTTAAGTTGCTTCTGATTAAGAAAAAATGATAATCTAATAAGCCAACCAACAGAGTAAAAATGTAAATGCCTCAGGTTTCGTTTTCTGTTTCATGTTGTTTACAGGAAGTGATTGGTGAAGACCGTTTGAGAGCCATTCTTCCGGAAAAACATTTGTCTTTGTACTGGGGCACAGCCACAACAGGAAAACCGCATGTTGCTTACTTTGTGCCGATGACAAAACTTGCAGATTTTTTAAAAGCTGGTTGTGAGGTCTGTTTGTAATTTTCCAGTATAAAAAAAAAGAATAAAATATTATTTTCTGTCCTCAGCTGTAGCATCTTTCAAAGCAAGGAATAAGTATTAGGCTGTTTTGAAATTGTGTACTTCATAGATTTCTTTAAATGATGTTATTATGTATAATACTCTAGGAGGGGGTCATTGGGGTCGATTAGAAACTGAAAAACCACTCAAAAATTTGCCCAAAACCCAATTGAGTTGTGATTAAAACTGGAAACCATCAAAACCGATAGTTTACAGAGCCGAATTTCCAAAAAAACCTTAATCGATCTGATACATTAGTGGCAGTTCCTGGAGGATGCAGACTAAACTATGTTAATTTCACCACGGTATGTGGATGCTATTTGTGAATCAGGCATATCTTGAAGTCTCTGTTTAATTTACGGATTTGACAATCTCAAAAAGCCATTCTATAGCTCTGAAAAACTACAATCGAAAATCAAGAATTTTGAGAATTTATTAATGAATTCAGAGATTCGATTGAAATCTTGCAACATTCAGGTCTAACATAAAATTGCACAGTTTGTTACCTTTTTGGTGGTCATCGGGAACTTTGCGTGACGTTTACTGTGGCAAGAAAAGAAGTCAGTGAATTGACATCTGCATTTGGAACTCGTCTATTTGAGAACTCATGTGGCATGTGCTCTAGCTTGAGGAAACCAAAAACCAGAAACAAAATAGGAAAAACCCAAAACCGCATTGAATTGCAGAGACGAAAAAACCGCTTGTATTTTGGCCAAAAACCAAAAACCAAATGCTAAAAAAAGAAAAAGCTGAAACTTTAAGAGACACAGTGACCGAAAAAACCGAAAACTGGCCTAAAAAAAAATGGCGAAAATCCCAACACCCCCCTCATCTAGCTGGTGGTCTGACCAGGACTTAAAATTGGTACTTCCATAATTTTATCTCCTGCAGCTTAACAATTTTCACCATGCCAGCTTGACAAGAAAGAAAGGACTCTGCAGAAATCGTGTTAAGTCTTTATCGAGTTTACGCTAACCGCTACTTTGAGACAGTTTCAAACCTATGCCAAGTGTTGATTGCACTCCTAGACGCCACATTAATTTTTGTTCTGAAGGCTTGATTTTGACCTTCGCGTTACCAAAAACATGATGCACACACTGCCTAAACCAGTTTGACCTGAGTGACTAGCCCAGAAACTTGGGCTGCAGTGACTTAAAAGACGACACGATTTATGCAGAGCCTCTCTTGCTCACCCTCTAGAAAATTTTAGCAAAGCTCTGCTTGCAGGGTGAACAACTTGGTGCTCTATTTCATAACAAAATCAACCCAAACCACACTGAAATTTCTGGGAGTACAAGGGTGAAATGCCATAACTGTTTGATTTAATTTGCCTTCAGGAATTTTGTAGTAAAGGGATGAAGGAAAAAATTAGGTTTCAGATTTTCTTCTCTATATTTCATAGTACAGACTTTCTCTCAGTGCTTTTCTTTTTGTGTTGGAGTTTGATCCTACCTTTGCTAAGTACTCAGAATATGCTTCCTATGTCCTCAAAACACATACAGTAGGACACTCTAAAGACTGCAGCACAAGTGAGACTCCACTATACTTGCATTCTTTCATTTTCCAGGTAATTGTCCTTTTAGCAGATCTTCATGCCTACTTGGATAACCTCAAAGCACCCTGGGAATTGCTGGAACACAGAGTTAAATACTATGAAGAGGTTATCAAGGTCAGTGCTGTTATTTCCATCAATGATGCATTAGTTTTGTAATTATTTCATTAAAGCGAAAACATTGGGTTGCCATGAAAGTCCTGTTAACCAGAAATGCAGTGGTTGCTATACACACCTCAATCACATTGAATGCATTATGAGCTAAATACCCTTGGGAAAAACAAAAAATGGTAGAGAATAAAATATTCGCTGAGTGTACAAATTGTAGATACATGTAATTGCATACCAAAAAGAAACGTCGGTAACAAATGTAAAGTGCTCATTGTACAGAGCCACTGTTTGTTCATTCATGCTGTAGTCCAGCTCATTATGTTTGCTTTAAAATTCCCTTTGATTTTGTGAATAACATTAAACACTGCATTTTTTATCATTAACTTGATATTCATTAAATATGGGAGCAGGGTTGGTACAGCACTCGCCTTCCACTAAATAAATGTGGATTCCTAGATTCGACGCCATATATGGGTTCACTTTGTTGGTTCTCTACTCTTCTTTATGAGGATTT
Source organism: Montipora capricornis (assembly GCF_036669925.1). Taxonomy (NCBI): domain Eukaryota; kingdom Metazoa; phylum Cnidaria; class Anthozoa; order Scleractinia; family Acroporidae; genus Montipora; species Montipora capricornis. The sequence continues at coordinate 59,193,553 of NC_090888.1, forward strand.
TCCCTGGGTACTGTGGTTTTCCCCTTTCCTCCAAAACCAATATTTTATTTGATTTGATTTGTTGTGATTTCAGTTGATTTATAGTCTCCTCAATAAGTAGAGCACTAATGCTTGGCAAAATAACCTTTGAGACTTAAAATGAAGTGATTATCATTTTACAGGCTATGCTAGAATCAATTAATGTTCCATTGGACAAACTGAAGTTTGTTAGGGGAACAGAGTACCAACTTAACAGGTAAATGATGCATTATACTTACCGGTATTAAATAAGTCTTTAATTTCCTAGTATCTTGTGGGTTTCAATTTGTTTTGTTTTACTCTGATCTTCATCATGGAGTCTACTGACTGCAATAATGTCTTTTTCCTTTTCCAGAGATTATGTTCTGGATGTATTCAGGATGTCGACAGTTGTCACAGAGGTATAAATAATTCCAACTTCATTTATCCGTTCTGTACTTCAACCCATTGACTCCTGGGGGTTCCCCATTGACAATTAAAATCATCTGGCATTAGACGTAAAATGCTAAGTATGACCGGTTCAGGCTGGCTTGGGAGTCAAAGCTTAAAATAAAATGGTTTGTTGTTGTAATTGCTCATGTTGTCATCAAAACCTAAAATTTGGTCATTATCGTGTTGTTTTGTCTAGTATGTCAAAGAATTGTATTGAAATGCGTGCCACACGTGTATGCGACAGGACAGTTTTTCTCTACTTAAACCAGTGATATTCTTGTTTCGTGATGTTGCCGTTGCTGTAGCCATGATCATTGCTTAAACCCTCTAATGTCTCTCTATAATGTTTATCTTTTTTTTGTTAAATTTTCAGCATGATGCTAAGAAGGCTGGGTCTGAGGTTGTGAAACAAGTTCAGCATCCTCTTCTCAGTGGCTTGCTATACCCAGGTTTACAGGTTTGTGCTTTTAACAAAATGAAAAATACACATAATTTTTAATACAGTATTGCCAAATGCAAAATATCGCTTTTCAGGTCCAAGTTTTACCCTCTTATGTAATTCAGTTTATCAGCTGTACATGTACTAGCATATTGCAAAATGCAGAGAATAGAGAACTTGCCGAGGGAAATAATGTTAACCCATTGACCCCTGGGGTCCCCCGTTGACGAGAAAAATTGTCTGGCGTTAGACAGAGTAAAATACTAAGTATGGCCGGCTCAGGCCAGCTTCGGAGCCAAAGGGTTAAATGAGGCTAAGTACCGGTATAATTTAGGCAAAGTTAAAACAATGCAGCAGTTTTGCCTGGGATATTTAGGGGGGACTCAAGGGAGGGTTGCAGGGACATTGCTATGGGCTTTGGCTCGAGTTACTTTTCGCTTGGTTTGTTCTTTTCTTTCCCTCCTTCCCTCCCATATTTAGGGGTAAGTAGTATACATGTATTCCACACACTGATTTTTCTCAGTGAAGTGTTGACAGGTACCTGGGAGGTCAGGACTGTGGCTCTGTTGCCATGGTGACCTCCTTGCTGTTGAGGAGAGTGCTGTCTCCTCTCTTGCTACCTTTCCGGTACCTTACTCCACCAATAAATTTTAATATACACGTACTACACTGTATTGCTACAATCCTGTGCAGTTCCTGGAGTTATGACCTTTCCCATTTCCCCCCCTTTTGGACCATAAGCTAACAAAGAAGGGAGCAAAGCTCCTCTCCCTCCCCCTCTTCACCCAACACAATGTTGTTTAGGAAGAAGTGTAAAACATGCAACTGTGGCTGACAAAATCATCTTAAGGGGTAGGAGGAGTTGAAATAACAAGACTTACTTCATGACAAAATGGTAAGGACATCAAAGTTAAAAATGCTGCTTTCTTTTCATCAAGGCTGCTGTTATCAGAGAAGTGACAATTTTATCTTAATTCGTGAAACATGTACCTTGCTGCAATAAGACACCAGTTGATCTAATAAACTTTTTGCAAGCAATGCCATAAGTAATATTATATTTGTGTGGTTTCATTTCCTATTGAACAACGACCCTTTTTGTGCTAATAAACTTTTTGTATTGCAGGCTCTTGATGAAGAATATCTGAAAGTAGATGCTCAATTTGGAGGTGTGGATCAAAGGAAAATTTTCACTCTAGCCGAGAAGGTTACTAGTTGCAGTTTGTTTATTTATTTTTGTAATACAATTGGGTGGTCCGAATTTACAGCTGTAGTAAACTATTGATCAGCTGTTGAGAATAAGCGGAGGTTTTGACAAACTTCCACTTGTTGAAAGCTCATTTGATGTTGTCAGGAAAAATCCTTTGTGTACCCCCCCTGTACTTGCTTCGAGGCAAGATGGTAATTCCCCCTTGGCTCAAAGCAGTTTCAACACCAATAATTGGTGCTGAAACTGCTTTGTGTAACACTACAGTAATGCCTGTATCCCTGTTGTATGGTGTACAGTATTATTTAATGGGGTTACTAGGTATTTCTTCAGATCTTTGGTGTGCTTTCAGGTATACCCAGTTACTGAAGCACAGAAATTTGGTCACATCAACTCAGGGTTATAAAAGTATATTATTATTGACTGAAATATTGAGATAAGAAACAGCAAACAAAAATTTAATGATATGAAATGAATCGTATATTTAACTGCGGATATGAAATCAAGGGGTTCAAACCCCATTGAAGTCCTGAATTTTTCAGGCTTCTCTTAATGCAATTGCTAAAATTGCATTCATAACTGCCAGGATCATACACTGTAGCTTCACTTGGAGATAAGAAAGCCGACATTTGGAGCTGTTAATCCTGTGGTGTACGTAGGGCTACTGTGGGCAGTATAATTTTATCACTAATGTGACGAAATCAAATTTTTGTGAGAAGACAACTAGAAAAAGCACTATCAGTTTGACCAGCAGCTGGTCAAGATTTTGATATTAATTTTTATTGACTGGCAGTTCACTAATTTTTCAAAGAGAAAAAATGCATTACCAACTTAAACTCAGTGCTCTCTCTCTCTCTCCTCGTCATACATGTAAGAACTCCAGTTACCAATGATTTCATTAACTACGCAAATATTTTTAACTTTTTAACATATGAAACTTGTAATAATATACATGTAAAGTACTTATCACAATAAATAAGGCTAATTGTTTTAAACCAAACGCACAGACTGTAGACTTAAATACATTTTTAGGGCTTTTGAAATGGCTGCCCAGATTTGAAATCATATTGTTTAGGGAGGGCTATAAATTTTAAATGGCTTCCTAAAACATGCCTGTCATTGTAATTTATCAAAACCTTGACTGGCTGCCAGCTATTTAGAGTCACTTGTTTCAAAATTGACCCTACTAAAACTACTACTGAATTGATACATGTAGCCGTTATTATTTGGCATATCTTTATTGCCTCTCAGTGACCTCCTCTTTCTCCTCCACAATCCAGCTAAACTGTCTTCATTAAGAACTGTTTTTCAAATGATTCAAATTAATTCAAATTAAGATAGAGAGTTTTCTGGAAAATTAAGCATTCACTTTGTTTTTAGTACCTTCCTGTTCTGGGTTACAAAAAAAGAATACATCTGATGAATCCCATGGGTAAGTTACAGTTGTTATTATTATCATTTGAATAGCGTCATTCGATAGCTGGAAGAAGCAAGACAGTTTAGTTGATTATCTCATGGATCCAATGACAGAATGTTACTGTTTTCTCTCATGCAGAGGAAATTAATTTTTTTGCTTCAGGAGAAACCCCTTCAATAAAGAACTACAGCTACTCTGTGCTTGAAATTAAAAAAAATTCCAGGTTGTCCCTGTTTCAAAAGCCGGGCAGCCAATCCTGTGAATTAGGTTGCCCTGATAAATCCGTGGTTGCCCACTAGGATACCACTCTATGATTAACTGCACTCACTCTGTGTTGAGATGCAATCTCATAGCTATGGAGCTTGAGTATCCCATAGGTCTTAGTGTGTGCCTGTGGTTTTTCTGGAAGTCTGGGTTTAAGTTTTCCAACGCCTTCATGTTTGTGATTTTCCTATCTGCTAATGTTTTGTAAAAGGCATGGATATTCAAAACACAGGAAAGTGCTCAACTGCGGCAAATTTAAATATTATTATTGGTGTTATTACCTTCACACTACTATCGGACATTGCGCATGACAATAGAATTAAAGCCATATGTAAGTCGGGTGCTGCTTGTGATTAATTCGTTTTCTATAGTGTTTTCACTTACATGATCAGTAACCTTGTTTTTTCACCAAAACAAAATAAAACGTTTGCATGATAATAGAGCTCAAACTACGAGAATTATTCTTGTAGGATTAGTTGGGTACACCAACTTGGCCACTGTTTCATTGTTTAGGGACACCAACATGGCCCCCATGACGTCACATGAAAATTAACACTCTATTTTCGTTTGGGTTTTCCGTTGTTTTTTCCCTTGTGCAACCAGGCTTTAAATTCTACCAAAAATGGGTTGCCCAGTAAACTTTCTGGTCGTCTGGGACGACTGGTCGACCGCTAATTTCGAGCACTGCCTACTATAGATATACATGTACTGTATCAATATTATTAAATGCCAGGATTTTCTGTTTTCCTAAAATTTGATTAAGTTTTGTTTTGCAAGGTAAAGATGCTATCTTTATCTTTCACATGCAAGGATATTGAGTTCGTCATGGTTACAGACATGTCAGCCAATAATATTAGTGCATCCTGTTCATGGGCGAAGTCGTGCAGCCATTGATTCTGTGAATAGAAATTTCATTTTCAAAAATTTAAGTGAAAATTTGTATTTTCGCCATACTGCGTGTCATATTAGTTTCAACTTTTTCAATTACAGTCAGGCTTCAGTCAAGGTGATGCTTCTTTCTGTACTTTCAAAGTGAATAAAAAACTGAGAGGTCTCATATTTGGATTTTCGCTGTGCTCACTCCTGAAAGATAATACCATCAGCCCTAAATCCAAGAAAAAAATGTGTATCCAGGCTACGAGGTCATGTAATATCCTCTATAGCTTTCTAAGGTGCAAGACACAACTGACACCATTGTTTACCATTTTACTGATTTGCAGTTCCAGGACTGACAGGCACCAAGATGAGCTCTTCTGATGAGGTAAGCAACACTCATGTTTTCAAGGTTTATGCTGAATTTGCTCCCTCTGAAGAGTAACGACCTATTGTAAATGTTGGTAATTAAATTTAATTGGGTTCAGTTTGCCTCAAAGTGCATAAGTTCATGCCACGTGCATGATTGGTTGTTAATCAAACAGAAATCAGAATTCACATTACATATTTATTGATAAATAAAATTTACATGTATTTTGTTTCTTCTCAAATTTTCTGCATTAATAATTAATTAATTTTCAATTATTATTTATCGTTAGTACTTAATGAGTTAAATAGGTCAATTTATTCATTAATTTAAGTATTTCCTCTTCACCCGAGGACTCAAAAATTGATCTTTTGGATAGTGCCTCAGCTGTGAAGAAAAAGTTAAACAAGGTAAGTATACATATACCAATATCATCATCTGCTGTAGTAGAACAAATCATCCTTGTTACAACATCATTTTAAAGGAATAATGAAGCCCTAATGATAAGATTCAGGTGTGTTGAATTAAATTGAACTACACAGCTGAATTATTATCATAATGACCATTTTTGGGGCTGAGACATGAAATGCGCTGTCATTTCCACAATTTACTAGTTACCACATTATAGAAATCATGTTTTCATGGCTTGCCACTCTGGTTGCCTTTATGGGTTTCCTTGGCTCCTTTTCCTAGGATTAGTATCAGTCATCTCCTTGAAGATATATAATAACAAGATTATTTTTTGTGAACAGGCATTCTGTGAAGAAGGAAACATTGAGGACAATGGAATTCTGGCTTTTGCCAAGTTTGTTATTTTCTCTGTTTTGGAATTGAGACACCAAACAGGTTGGTTACTTTATGGGTCCATAGCCTGCATTTAGATTTTTGTTTTTTGTTTTCGGGTAGAGAAAATTGGAGCATTTGTTGTAGATAACGATAATGAACTTTGTTTAAGTGTCTTAAGTTTTCTAGCTCTGCTCATCAATGCACTACATGTAACTGGGGACACTGTATTGAAATCAACTCAAATTACTGCAAACAAATGAAACATTAATGGTTTTGTAGGAGAGGGGAAAACCGGAGTACCCAGAGAAAATATAATTAAGCAGATTAGAGAACCAACAAACTCAACCCACATACATGTATGTGCCGAGTCTGGGAATCAAACCTGGGCTACACTTGTGGGAGGCAAGAAGTCAGAGTGCTCTCACTACTGCCAATCCTGCTCCCCAGAAATTTGTTGCAAGGAGAATTCAAACCTTCTACCATAAATTACCAACACAATCCGACCGAACTGCGCTTCACATCTCTGCACTAACCATACACCAACCAGACTTGACTAGACTACTCCAGTGTTTCTGTACATTGTACTTACCCTTACAGAAACCCAAACAAAGGTGATTCATGCACTGGCCATAAAATATGTGCCCACAATGACATCTCTCTCTCTCTCTCTCTCTCTCTCTCTTTGGGTGATAAGAATTCTTTGCAGTGTATGTACATGTAATTCAGATTGTAATATGTGGCACTTTGTAATTTTATGTACTTAAGATGTTACAATTCCTAAGCCCTTAAGATGTGACTACATTAAAATTCAATCTTAAGAGGAAAGACATCATCATTGTGTCACCATCGTGCTGCATTTATGATTATATCCACATTATGATTACAAGGGCCTTGAGATCATGTTTATGAATTTAAGTTTAGGTTCTAATGCAGTGAAAGTTGGCTGTTGCCTCTTGGATTGTCAATTTGAGCACTGGTAACCAGTAGAGGAAGACATGTGACTTGTTTGGAAAAGAAAGATTATACTTGTCTGACTTTTCTTTCTCTTGTAGAATTTGTGATAAAAAGAGCAGAAGAAAACGGAGGAACAGTGACATTTAAGGACTATTCATCACTTGAACAAGCATTTGCTAACATGGTGAACGTCAATAATATATTTTTTCTGGTTCGGTTTCTAGGAGACTTTTGTCCAATTATAGTCACGAAAATAACGAACCTATTGGCAACAAGAGAGATCATGAATTACGTAAGATTTCGTAGCAAGGATTTTCAAAACAGCAGGACTTAAACTTGGTAATTTTTTTGTTTCAGGAACTACATCCTTTGGACCTAAAGAATGCTGTCTCAAGCTTCATAAATGATGTATGAGGGTCTTCATTCATTTTAATAATTTTAAGCCTTATATTTTATATTACCACATGCAGTTTAGACTCTTTTCATCCTATGCAGATTTTTTGCTGATGAGGTATTTCTTGTTCTAAGCTTTTAGATCCTATAAGAAAGAAATTTCAAACTCCAGAATTGCTGAAGCTTACAAAACTTGCATATCCTGCACCCAAGAAAGAAAGTAAGGCGAAGAGACCTTAACTTTGCAACACTACATGACTTGTATCATTATTACTGATTCTGACCGCTGAGCTAATTATTAACCCATTGACTCCTCAAATGCCCCAGGATGTTCCCAGTTGACAAGTAAAAACATCTGGTGTTATGACAGAGTAAAATCTGTTAAGTCTCACTGCCAAGAGTCAATGGGTTAATTATTATTTTTATTCCTGTATTTCACCATTCTAGTGTGGTATTTACTTAGTGCTCGCTGTGTGTGTTCTGTATTGTATGTGTGTGTACCAACCTAAAAATTAATGTAATAATATATTGCAAATATGTCTGCCTGCCTTTCTGAACTCTCCAGTCGTTTCAGGTAGCCACACCCCTCTCTCCATTTCTATTAATATACATTGTATAATTTAAAATTATTTTGTACTTTTTTGTGCATGACCAAGAGGAAAACAAAGCTTGTTGTTGTTGTTGTTGTTGTTGATATGCACTGACAGAGATGATTTTCAAACTGGGAAATGTATTACTGTTTTGTGTTGAGCTGTTTGGTTCTCTGTTCCCAGAGTCTTTTTGCTGTATACTCAATATGCCACCTCTTCCCAAAAGTGAATGTTGAGTCAAATGAAGGCTTCCTTGCAGATTACATGTAGCTTGTCACAATTGGCCAGCAAAGTAGATGCCACCATGAAAAAACAGGCCTTTTTGTGCAACTTTTTTGGCTAGGAAATGAAGGAAAAAAAACATCAAGGAAAAGTACTTTTTGTTCCTTGGTATTGATCAATCACATGCAAAATTCAAGTGCTTTCAAGGACTTTCCTGGGATACATGTAACTATATGCTTCATCATTATCATGAATTATGCGGGGAAAAGGAAGGCAGGAAACCGTCACGGGATGCAATCCCCTTTTCCCAACTCCTTTGTTACGACACTCGTTTGTGGTTGATTTGTAGAGGGTGGTCAAGGAGCAGCAGCAGCCGGCCCTGAAAGAGCTGTTGATCCATCAAGATTAGATTTGAGAATTGGAAAAGTTCTCTCGGCAAAGAAGGTAACCCTTCCTAGTTCTTCCAGTGTTTGAGTCAGCATAAATCTTTTCCCTCTTTATGAAGTTGATGCAGGGTGTATCTCTAGCGAACCAGCCTGCTGATCTCAGACTTTGTCTGTTTACTCTGGCTGCATTTCCCTTTGAGGATCTATGTGTTCTTTAAGCAGTCACAGCTTTCCATGGGTCCCAATATTATCATTTCATTGTTACTGCAGAGAGAATTTTCTTAGTGAGCCAGTAGTTCTCCTCCGTGTAAGCGTGGGCTGTTCATTTAAGATAGGAAACGAGTCCGATCAACCAACTCGTCGGTCAACATGTCTGTCGACACATCACTGAAATGCAATCAATATGTCAGCCAACAAATAAAACCCTATTGGCCGACACATTGGTCGTCTGTCAGCCAACGCTTTGGCAAACAAGTAAACACATGAAAATCGGGATCAATATGGCAAGACCCTTGGTGGGATGTGCACTGAAGTCTAACGAAGAATCAGCCACGACTCTTCTAACATTCTGAAAGCCATCACCTTTCTAAAGGTGAATGACCAATAGAGACTTCAAACTGTTTCCTCCCTAAGCAATTAGTCCATGAAAATCCAAATTAATAAAGATAACTAAGGAAGTCTTCTCAATGGGGAGATTTAAAGATTGTTTATGACTGATGTGTCGGTCGATGGTCAACAGTTGGTTGGATCAAATTCATTACCATAACCTTTTAAAACGTGTCTGATTGACTTGCTTCTTTTTACTGGTAATCGTTCAATTTCTTTCATAATGTTGATGCTATTGCCTATGACATCATAACCTTAGCTTTTTTGACGCTGTACTATGTACTATGAGAACAGCCTCCCTTGATGATGTTCGAAGGACTTTGTCATGCATTCCCTTCCCTTTGCAACAAGCCAAAGGATGTCTGGGCTTGGGGGCCCACTGTTATTGCTAGGGGAAATAACTTGTCTATATTTTAGCTGACAACTCGACGCCTCAAATATGAGCATTTAATTTGCATCTTTCATTTGAGTAACTTCATGTGTACATTATAAAGAACTTTAATTAATGAAAAATTGATTGTCTGTCAGATCCTGGTTGCAGGACAGGCGTCAGTTCTCAAATCTGATTATTCTGGCATCCTGACATTACAAGTCACATAATGAACTTTAGAAAACAGAAATTTAGTTACATTGGTGATTGCAGTTAGACCAATTTGGACAAAATTGATAGATTTCCTGCAATGTTGCAATTTTATTATTGTTAAAAATTATATTCGGCGATATACCAGCAGTTAAAAGTCAGCTTCTAAGTATTTTTGATGTTCTTTTGCAGCATCCTGATGCAGACTCCTTGTATTTGGAAGAGATTGATATTGGAGAAGAAAGTAAGACTCTTTTCTATACATTTTAAGTTACCGGTATGTAAAGAAGTTAAAGTTTGGCAAACCTTCTTGTGTACATGTATTTCAGTTACAGCTGTAGGTGTGATGAGTTTGGCGTTGGGTGGTTTTAAATTCGGCATTGAAAGTAATTTTGATATGATATATTGGCTGGAAATCACGTGACGTTAAGTCTAGAGAGACTGCAGGTACAGTATCAGTCTTGAGTTATCGTGAGGTCATGTGATTTTGACTGAAACCTTACTTCAAAAAGGCCCTTTGCATTTATGGAGCTTTACCAAGAACCATATTACTTCGATTAACATATTTTTTTCATGCCAATAGTTAAAGATGGCGTGGATGGAATCTATTGAAATTTGAAAAAAAAAAGTGGCCAAAAACTGTTGTGTGTTTGAGGTGTGGTGCTATGTTACATATTACCCAGGGTGTAACCCTTCTTTTTTTCCGCCAAAGAGTAACTATTATAGGTTTTACTATGCCTGGCGAAAGTTAATATATATGAAAGCCATATACCTTTGAACTACTGTACGTAGAGAATCAAGGTAAGATGCTGATCATCGCAGTCAATAATTGACGTTCATACAGTGTGGTTCATTATGTTTATTTACCCTCGGATTTTAGAGTAGTTTGGTGTTACTAGTATCTCCGAGCATTTACCCTCCCAGCCATGATACACCACAGAAGACAGACCACAACACCGGGAACTACATGGCCTACTCTTTACGAATAGTGTGTGGGTTCTTTTACGTTTCACAGGATTTTGAACATTAAAGAGTTGTGAGACGGGGCCTATGGTTTATCGTCCTTATCCGAGAAGACTTGAAAGTCTAACCATTTGCGCGGGTGTAATTAGAAAGGCAGCACTTTCTCCTCATTTATCATTCTCGTCACCAGAACCTCGGATCGATCCAAGGCTCTGGGAAACTCTATGTAGGAGAACATGCGCCGTAGGGTTCTTATACCCCAAATTGGCTATTTGAACCTTACGGCGCCTGCTCAATCCTGGTGCTAACATGAATGCATCAATTAGAGACGCTTTTGATTGTTCTTCACGAAAACCAACGAGAAGACACTTTGTTTCAGGGTTCCCCAGAGCTCTTCTCTCCCTCAGTCAAGACAAGAGGGGATGGGTCGAGATTGCTCAGTTATTTAAAGACCCTGAGTGTTGGTCCGGCCGGAATGTTTGAACCCGTGACGTCCTGCATGGCAGCCCAGTGCTCAACCAACTGAATCACTGGTGCGCGGGCACAGAAACGAAAGGAAAGCCTGAAAAATACAGGCTTGAACGTGATTCGAACCCTGACCTCTGCAATACCGATACAGTGCTCTACCAGTTGAGCTGTCAAGCCATTTGGGAGCTTGTCATTTTGTGAGTTGATATTGAGCCTGGATTTTTGAAGCTTTCCTTTCGTTACTGTTGAAGTAATTTGTTCATTAATAACTGCGATGATCAGCATCTTAACTTTACTTTGTTTAATGCCATGCGATTATCTCAAAAATAATGATTTTCTGTTTATTTTCAGAACCTAGAACTGTAGTGAGTGGATTAGCAGATTATGTGCCTTTAGAAGAGCTTAAGGGAAGACTTGTTGTCATGATGTGTAACTTGAAACCTGTTAAGATGAGGGGTGAGTGACAGCTGTATACTATTATTCTCACATGAACTCTTTATTTATGCTCAGATTGCAGGGTAGCTTGTTGTGGTTAGTATCTACGAGAATTTAGATGATTTCCATCTGTTAAAAGATAACTTTCATTGAAGTGTATGTTACCTTTGTGGAATATTGCTGCAATGTGGGGAAGATATCGTTGACGTCACCTTTTGCCATTAATGTGCCAACCAGGGCCTAATTGCATGGTTCTCGGATAATTCACTCGGATCGTAAGACGTGTTTTTTTAACGTTGTTTGTTTGTTTGTTTTTTCATCTGGCGTAGCACTGGTTCTTTTTGTAGAGCCCTTAGTATAATCGTGTACCTCTCAGGACGTACTCAGCATGAGTGAGCATGAGAATGCTGTCTGACTTATCCTGAATTTCACTTTTCTTAGGGGCCTGTCTGGTGTGAGACTTTTTTGTTATCATCGTCATCGTCATCATCATCATTATCATCATCATCATCATCATCATCAATCTCTTCAATGAAAAGCTTACACTTTTATTGTTATCTTTAAGGTATCACATCAGAAGCAATGCTCTTGGCAGCCTCTATAACAGAGTAAGGAATACTGAGTCTTATTTTGTGCGCTTTGCATCAAGCTATCAGCGCGGTTAGATCAGGAATTAAAATACAGAAGGCTATGTTCGGCCGTGTGCTTCTGGGATCAACTGTTTTCTGTTTTGTACAAGGAAAGGTTACGTTTATACAAACGTTGGCCGTGTAGCACTTATATTTTAAACAGAATTAACTGAAGAGAGTGTAGTGTAACGTGAAGTGCTAGATATCTATCCCATATGAACCATGTGAGCGTTAGCCCTACTGATGGAACTGGGCCCACACAAGGACAGAGAAAAACTCTGACCAGGGTGGGAATTGAACCCACGACCTTCGGGTTAGATCTCCGCCGTTCTACCGACTGATCTACAAGGTCAGACGGGAGCAGGCCGTGGCCGTGTTTTCTGTTTTGGTTTGTTTTTTGTTTTCTTTTGTTTTTTACCAAGAAGTATCACCTAAGAAAGGTAAAAAAGCATTTTTTTTCTCTCGAGAAAACAACAAAAGCGGCTCATCAAGAAGTCATCGGAAGTCTGTATTTTACTGTTTTGTCGTTATGAATTGGGACGGTGCCTACTATTGTTATTGCGATACGTTCAGCGCATCTCGAGTTTCCTATCGGTGATGCTTACTAATACAGGGATATTTTTACGCGGCTTAAAATTATGCAGAGAAAGTTGATCTTCAAAAGTACTCTTGGTGTCCAAAAGGAACATTGGGGGGTAACCATGTATTCTTTAGAGATATTTAAGCTTCAATTTAAGAAAGAAAACCATACATTACTTTGCATTTTAGAGCTTTTTACAAATATTGTTCATGAATTATCTTTGAAAAATGCTTGGTTACCCCCAATTTTCTGTTTGGATTTTTTGGATTTCAATAACACTTTTTAAGATCTACATTTCCTGCATAATCATGAATAGCGGCAAAAACACCTTTGAATTAGTAGGCACCGTCCTTAAGCAGAAATTAAGCATGACTTTGAAGTTGGCAATTTGCCCTCTATATTCGTGGGAAGTTCTGAACAAATAATTGCTCCCGAAATTTATCTTCCATTCTACTTGCGGAATCGCACACAGTGACTGCCATGCGCATTTATCAAGGCTTTTGCATATGGCAAAATAAACTGATTCGCGCGGTGTTTTCACTTTTAAGTGCTGATGGAAACCGTCAAGTTACGCCTCTGTGTCCGCCAGCTGATTGTAAACCTGGTGATCGAGTCGAAATACAAGGTTATGAACATGAAATAGCAGGAGGTATGGATATTTCATTTGCCAATCGAAACAGACGAAAACCACCAAATTGACCAATCCTGACACAACGCCGTTGCATGCAATTGGCGCTAAGGGAAAATGGTGCGAAAGCAAGTGGTAATAGACCGCTTTCGATATATTAAAATTCAGCTTGGCATCGAGGCCTAGGGAACACAAACAAAGGAAACTGAATGAACATGTTTATTCATTCCTTTTGTTTATGTCCTCTAAGCCTCACTGTCAAGCTGAATTTTAATATACAAAAATTTGGTTTTATCAACGGAGTTGATAATGTAAATTGGCCACCGTACAGAGATTCTAAAAGCTTTATTCTTTAGCTTTTAGAATCTCTGTACGGTGGCCAATTTACATTATCAACTCCGTTGATAAAACCAAATTTTTGTATACTACTTCCCCACCGACGCAGCAACACAGTTTCTTTAGAAACTACCCCTTCCTGAATTTTAATATATCGAAAGTGGTCTATTGGTTTTTTTTTCAGTACTTGTGATTGGTCAAGAATTTGGCCCGAGATGTTTGAGCCATTCACCTCCGTATGGTCCTCTTCAAACTGCTTCAACTTCATTCAACATTCGCGAAAACAAAAGTTTTGTTGAAAGATTGAATGAATGACTTTCTTAATGCTCCCAAAGGGTTCTTCCGCAATAATTGACAAAAATAAGTAAATAACTATATCTAAAACGTATGTACAATAATATGAAATTATGATAAATATAATAAAACATGATAGATTCATTTAAAACTGTTTAAAAATGACTCTTAGCTTTAGATTTAAAACTGTGTAAGCTTTCACATTTAGTAATTTCTTCAAGGAGCGTGTTCCAGCATTTCACCGCTCGATATACAAAAGAGCGCTGACCAGCAGCTGTGTTGAACGCTGGGGTGTCTAACTTGCTCTTATTTCTAGTGTTTCTCCCATGAACAGTAGCACGTGTATTAAAGCGTGAGCTAAGATACTTTGGGCCTAATCAAATTGAAGCAAATTGTAAACGCTTTTAAGCTCAACTTCGATTCAACTTCGTTTAAACATGTTTCAACAAGGTTGAAAGGTGGGGGGGTGGGGGTGGGGGGGGGGACAAATGGTTCGAACATCGCAGTTCAACAAAATCAAACGGATGTGGAAGCCGTTCGCCCAGGCTTTAGGTGGTTTTGCCCAATTTGGTTTAGTTTTCTTCGACTAGATTCCAAACACCTCATCGGAATCCCTCTTTGGACAAAATAGCATTGCAACATGAACGAAAGCCTGCAGATGCTTCAGGCTGTCTGTCTTTTTGTCATTCAGCTCCAGATGAGCAATTGAATCCGAAGAAGAAGATATTTGAAGCGCTTAAGGTACGTTTGTCTTTCCTTTTGTTGGCTGTCATCTTCAGAGAACACCATCGTGTTCACGTGACAAGTCAAGCCTTCCCTTTTTCAATTCGAAAATCCTGTCATGATTAGCATATATCCATCGTTGTCGAATCGATTTTCCAAGAAATCAACTGGGTCAATAGACCATTTTACAGTTGTAGCTAAGTTACCTGCCCTACGAATGGAAGCGAGGCTGCCGGTGATCCTGTTTTGATACAAACCTCCGTGCTTTTGTAATGTTAATACGGACTAACTAGAATTACAACAACACAATTTGCATGATAAAGGCAGTCGGGGCTGTATCAATGCAAGGTCACCGGCAGCCTTGCAGCCATTCATAGGCTAGGTCGCAGAGCAAACAACTGTACAATGGCCTATTTGAGTCCGATATCCCAGCTAATTTATTAGGAGCGTTTCTCTAAAATTCTAAATTTTAGAAAGAATGTGCTGTGTCAACGCCTAATTTATCAGTAGTTCGCTAATTACCGAAACCAAGAGCCTTAAAATGTTGAAGGTGGACCAACTTGACGATTTGTTTAAACTTTTTAAAGCCAACCTCAAATCCACGCGTTAGAAGGTCCACAGTTGTAACGCAGCAATAATTTAAGCGTAACTCTTCGGGGAAGTTACTATGATCACATTTGGTCGTGTTTAGGTCACTCGGAAAGCGCATGTGAAAAAAATTGGGTTTCGTAAGTAGCCTCAATTCCGTTCAAAGGCCAGGTAGCTCAGCTACAACTGCAAACGTTAAGAGCAACCGGTTGTTGCTTGAAAATGCTCTTTTGGGAAATACTGGGAAAGAAAGAATTTGGTTAGTTGGGAATTACTTGCTTAGTTGGCCCAGTCGTTCTAATAACATTCCATAAACTCTGAAAATACTCCACATCCGATTCCAATTTTAGCACAAGGTATCTGCTTTTCCTTTGTAAATGCGGACAACAAAGCATTACAACACGATTTGCGTGAAAAAGTAGTGAGTTCTGCAACCTCGTTTCCAGGGTTTTCTCGCTTGGTAACGAGGTTCACGAACAGCTTAGCTGCCTTTCGAAGGAGAAACAACTGCAAAGACAACGAAAGACAGTGTCACTTTTACCCACCCGACCCTGCACAGCACCGTTTTGAGACAACTGTTCTTGTTTTGTTTTGTTTTTTTTTTCAGCCTGACTTGTTGACCTCTGAAAACGGAGTAGCCGAATTCAAAGGATGTCCCATGAAAACGTCAGCAGGACACGTCACGGCTTCTTTTAAAAACGCTCAAATCAGTTGACAACGCCAAAAATCCATTCTGGTATTGACAGTAATCAGCAAGCTTGAACGTACAAATAAGTTGGCTAAATAGCGTAATCATAATGAAATAAATGGCAACAATGCGATTTAGTTGCAGCCTGACTTAAAATTTCTGATCAATGAGCTCCTTGTGTACATCCTCCGAATAATCCATGGAGGGACAACCTGCTTATTTAATTCTGGTGTTAGAGCCGATATGATACTTTCGAAAGGCCTCGTGTATTTACGTCAATATTGAAAGATGGACTCCTCAAATTCCTTAGGAATACTATGTCCTCGTTGTCTGTTATTTACCATAACAGGTCATTAAATCATAGGCAAGATCCATGTACTTCTTTGGAAAGTAGCCAAGGAAGGAATGTTGGAAAATACCTCGTTCGTGATAGATATGGGCCTATATCCTCGTTTTCTATTTCTCACCACAACTTGCTACAAAAGTCAGGGCAAGTTTCGCGTACTGTTGTGGTACGGGGTTGGATTTGTGAAACAAGATGAAGGAAAGAGGGACAAAACAAAGGACGTCGCAGTGCTCTTGTTATCAAGGGCTCAGCTCCGGACAGCGTACAATATATTTATTTCATGGCTGTTTTGCTGTCCGAGTTATTTTTAGATTTATTTTCTCGCGCAACCAGACCCTTTTAAGCCAACCACAAACATATTACGCTTGCGTTGAGAGCGGTCACTCGTGTGATCTTGTTAGTCTCTGAAAATGTTGCGACATGTAATCATTACGGTATTAGTTGCACGTGTTGTTTCAAAGGCGCGTTTCTCGGTTTAGCGAGATGTGGTAATATATTCTTGGAATGAATGGTAAGAAGACGAGAAAACGCACGAAAGAGAGAGGAAGTATTGGACCGGGCCATCGAGGGATTCACGCGTGAGTGATACTCGAGAGGAGACGAACGGCCGTAAAGACGCGCGTAAAACACTTCGCGCGTGACATTCGCGGAGAACACGTCGCTTCTTTGATAGAACCTGCCAATGAGCGGTTTTCGCCGTTCGTCATCGACGTAACGTTGATAGACGAAAATAGCGGATCTCTGACTAGCTTTTTTTCGTACACCAGGCAATTGTACATTACGCAATAGGCCATTTCCGAGTTCATGTCTGCCTCCTTTTCAAAGCGAGTTTAAGTGCGAAGTTTTTGTGATGATAATTAGTTCTACTTTACATATGAATGAAAACTAATTTTCATAGGAAAAACTTCGCACTTAGACTCGCTTTGAGGAGGAGGCAGACATTACTCGGAAATGGACTATTTGTAATTGGTTCAGGATGGGAGGACTGGAATGTCAACTACATGTTGCTGATTTTCAACCAATCTCCTGAGATTGACTCTACAATGCATATGATGTGCATGCGTACATACACACACGCACTCAGTTGACCGCTCCCCACATGGGCTTTTCACGGGTAATGAAATGAAACGCGGACAACATTCACTATTACGAAACCAATTGGGTATTTACAAGTACAGACGAGAATTTAGACTAGGATCAATTACAACGAGTGGTTAGCATGTGCATGGGTCTCCGAATCTCTAGGCAAGAGGCGTAAACACTGGGGTGTTTAAATGCAGCTGGCGAACAAAAGATGCCAATCAGAGAGATCTTTTGTTTTCGTTCACTGGAAGGGCGGCGACGACATAACATGAACACCGCCTACTTCTATTATATACCGCTTAAAGGGGATACGTAGGTCACGCAATTTTAGGCAATTTCATCATTAATCGAATGGTCGTAGAATTAACTTAAATATCAAAATAACTGTTCAAAACTGCAGAAGAACTCTAACAAAACACAGGGAAGCCAAGAAGGGACATGGACGGACAAAACTGGAGAGGATTGAAATGGATTGAATTTGGGTAAATTTGAAAAACGTCGGCCCACCTTTTTTCAAATTTATATCAGTCTATATCAAAATGTCATTTACACAGCTGGAAAATCATTCTCATTTGTTATGTGGCCGTGATTTTGCAAATGAAAGACTCTTGCTCTGCCAATTTGACGTTTAGAGCTCATAATTAACAAAATTTAACAAAATTACCTAAAATAGCGTGACCTAGCCCCTTTAAACAACCTTAATTGGTGGGAGAAAAAGAATTGAATGAAGTATATGTTGTCTTTAAGTTTTAAATAATGGGAGACGCTTTGTGAAAACACGACCATTTTAAAGGGGCAAAACCAAACTATATTGATGTCAGAGAACAAGGCGATAACTAAAAGTTGACAATAATCTGAAATCGCCTTCGCGCGAAACGAAAGACTAGCCCTGAATATTTACTCAGGGGTTTATTATCGTTTATATCGACAAGGGTTCACTGTGGATGGCAGTAGTCACCGAAAGTTGAATAACTAATTGCGTTCTCATGTTTTTGCTTGTCACGCAACAAAAATAAGTTATTGCTTTGCAACTTTTTGGACAGTGAAAACAAATTTTTAATAATATGACTAGCAACTTTAGTTAAAACAGCCATACGACTAAACAGTTAACAGAGGATTTTAAAAGAAATGCACAAATAATTAAAACATGTTGAAAATTTTAGTTTGGCAACACGTAGGGCCCTGTTCGATGTCCACAGCAAAAGCGTACACTTAGACTGTTCATTTAAGCCCACAAAAGAAAAGGTTTTGCCTAAACTATACAGTTAAAATTCTTATTTTTTAAATTAAAAATCATCAAATGCAACTGAAACAATAATTTTTTTTAAAAAATCAGGAAGTAAAGTAACATTCTACAAAAAGACACTGAGAGAAAGTTAAACCAAAGTTCAGATAAGTTCATTATGCTAGAGGAGAACCTGGGCAAACACCTACTTTCACTAATAATCTTCGGGCGTCAACCCGTCGTCTTGGTCTTCTGGTTTGGGTCGGGGTTCGGACTTTTCTTCGCTTTCTTCGATTTCACGGAAGCGATCTGTTACCTTCTTGGGCTCGACACATTCCACGTCATCCATGGATTCTTCTACCATTTCTCCCATTTTTTTCATCTCGTCCTTGATCGCGTTGATTTTGTCCACGTACATGTCACGTTCCTGAGTCAGATCGTCGATGATTGTTTCTTGCGGCTGCACCTTACGTTCGGCCTCTTCTGCGCGTGCTACGACTTCCTTTAATTGCACTTCCAGGAACTGTAACTTCTCGATCAACTCTTGTTCTCGTTCCGCAGACTCACCATCTTCGATTTCCTTTTGACGGAGTTGATTGCCCATTTCAGTAATATTCTCCTCCAGCTCTGTTGCTTTGCCTTCTAGACTTTCCACGCGTTCTCTTGCTTTCTCCACCTCTTTTGTGATAACTTTACATTTCTGCTTTGTTTCGACGAGACGTTCATCCGATTCCTTTGCCGTTTGGATTGCCTCTAAAACTGACTCCTCCAATGCTGTCAAACGTTCATCGGTCTCGCGATCTATTCCTTCCAGCTCCTTGCATGCGCTTTCATGCTCGGCTGACATCCCCTTAATGTCGCTCAATCGAGATTTCTTCTCTGCCAGAGTTTCTTCAGTCTTAGCTAGCTCATCTTTACAAAGGAGAATTCTTCGCCTGAACGAATCTGCCTCACCTTCGTTTTTATCGCATTCTTCCAGGATCTCGCGAAGCTTTTCGTTGCTAACTGCCTCTCGGTCTTCTGCCTTTTCTATTTTGTCCTTTATTCCTTGGAGCTTTCCCTTGACTTTATTCAATCCAATTTCCGTCATGATTGTGTCGGGAAAGAGAGAGTTGGCAAACTGAACGAATGGGAAAGAATTCACAGCAAAAAATGCCCTTGGCTAGCGGAACAGCTACACAGTTGCAGAGAGCTTAAGAAAATGCGATTTAAGCTCGTTCTGTTTGGCTTCGAAATGCAAATTATTTCTCTGTCCATGAGGTGTGGATAATTTAAAGATCAGAGATTGGTAGGTCACCCGTTGCTTATCATTGTTAGATCGGTTTACGCTGTGTTGTGCCTGTTGGGTCTATAGATTTATATTTGATCTACCTGGATTCAGTTTTTCTCACATTCATTGAGAAATTACCAGAATAGTAGCACGGATATACTTTAATAGGGACTGGAGATGCTCAGAAGCGATTTTCGTTTGCAGATGTATGTACGTGTACCAACTATGTGCAATGTACTGAATGAATCACCTTCAGTGTCCTTTTTGTATAGCGTGACGCACCAGTTGTCTTGACAATTGTATTCATTCGAGAGCCCACCGATCCTCAGAAGCTCTCAGAGTCTGTGTCGTTCAGTTATATTTTCGAAGACTTTTTTCGTTAATCAAATGCCTCGTTTGGTTTTCTCAGGCTTTGACAATTTGACAGATAACTTGCATTTGAAGGTGATCGATGTTAGTCACATTCGATTCGAAAACAGATACTTTTCTTATGTAAAGTAACCTTTCTTGAGTAATCCGCACAATCACCAATAGCAGGAAAGCCGAAGTTTCGTCATGTGTAAGAAGAATGATCAAGAAATCATTGGACAGATTTGTTTTTGGTGGTACTTTAGTTCACGAGGAAATAACATCATGCTCGGAAAAGTCGTGGACCAAGGACACCATACTGTACGGGGGGATGCATGCGTTAACGTCTTGCTAGCGGATGCAAAGAAAGGGATTTTTTACTTTCAAAGTTTTTCAGGATGGGTCAGCTAAGTCAGGCCTTTTTTTTTAGAATCGCTTAAAACAGACAACGTTTTAGTGAACCTACAATCTTGGACAGAATAAAATGGAACAGAAATGCCCCCTCTCCCCCAAATCAAGGATGAAGGTGCGTGAAGGCCAAAACGCGCCATTTTCCCATCACTGATTTTGGGGGGAGGGGTGGTCTCAATGTTCCATTTAATTTGTCCAAGATTGTCTGTGAAGGCTACGACGTCACAAATTCAAGATTTGGTCAATTAAAAGGTCATATGTCAACACATTAATCATCCGAAACCACTGGCCTCTGACGCAGTCACGCTCTTCGCTAGTGTTGCTATGTTGAGATACTACATGGAAGATATTTTAAGAAAAGCGGAGCGTATAAAAAAGCCAAACCTAAATGAAAATTTGCCAGTACGATCAAGAATAAGGGTATAACTCTACGTAGAATTGACGAAAAAAATGCAATCGAGAAAAAGAATTCCCCGAGGAAACAAAAGTAAGAGTTAGAGTTCTCACGCCCACTGCTGATCTTACTCTGAAAGCATTTCTGGGGAGTTAATTGATAAAACTATAGAGTCTATGTAGGGTCGCATCGCCGAGATTAAACGAAGCAATGGCAAAAGACTCGAGCATTAAAGTAGCGCTTTTAAAGCTTTGTAGAGCACTTGAATGGTTTTACATGACATTAAAACGTTTGAGGCACGATTCACGAGACTTTTTATACGATTAACGTCTGTTTTGAGACGCTTTTCAACGGTTAAGCACGGTTAACAAGCAATGGAAAAAAGTGTCAATCTGTTCTGTCACCTTTCTGGCCAGACGACAAAATCGTGAAAAATCGACAAAATTCGTTGCTGATAGCCCGCAAATCGTGCCAATCAACACTTTTGTGAACGTAAATCATGCTCTATTTTTCAGCGTGGAAAAATCAGAAGATAGATCAGGTAAATATCGCCAACAAATTTAAGGGAGCGCAAATGCAGTTCTTAAAAATTCAACAAGTTTTCATATTCGGTATGGTTGGCGCACGGATGCAAAGTCTAAAGCGTAGAATGTGGGTAGGTTGAATAGTTGGATGGGGTAGGTAATCTGTGGTAGAAGGTTCGAATCCTCCTTACATCCGATTTCTTTCTTTTTGTTTTTCTTCTTTTTCCCCAATAGTCTTATTCTCTTTTTTGTTTGCAATTTATGTTCTCATTTTATAGGCCTCCTGCTTTAAACGTAAATATAGCTTATGAAAATAATTACAGTCAACTCTCAGGTATTCGGATGATGTAACTTTTGAGCGAACGAGAGCAGATTTCGTGTCGTGATTACCCCATATACTACTGGTAACGCCAAGCAGGGGCTCATGGACAATCTTGGACAGAATAAAATGGAACAGAAATGCCCCCTCTCCCCCAAATCAAGGATGAAGGTGCGTGAAGGCCAAAACGCGCCATTTTCCCATCACTGATTTTGGGGGGAGGGGTGGTCTCAATGTTCCATTTAATTTGTCCAAGATTGTAGATGTTGTCAACCCATTCATTCCTAAAGCGGTCCTTATTGACGAATAAAATTGTCTGGCGTTAGACAGAGTAAAATCTTCTGGCGTTAGACAGAGTAAAATCTGTAAGTGGAACTACAGTAGAGTTGTCAACCCATCTATCCCTGAAGCAGCCCTCACTGACGAGTAAAATCGTCTGGCTAATTTTAGCCTGTGTAGCAAGCGTTTCCAGGGGGTGAGCCAAAAAAAATTGAGTGGGAGAGGGAAGGCGAGGAGAGGAGAGGAGAGGAGAAGCCGATGACATGGATGACCGGTCGACAAGTAGGAGGTTTTCAAATTTCAGGGGTTTGTATGCAAGCGTTTCCTTCTTGTCTCGCCCCACTTTTCGCCCGGCCAAAACATTAAAAGTCTTTATGTCCCCCCACGGAAACGCTTGCTACGCAGGCTAGGCTAATTTGAACTGGGGAACAGGGGAGCAAAGATAAAATACCGGTCGGTACCTTAGGGAACAACGAGGGAACATAAACCATTTAAGGGATCAAAAAGCCGAGAACAAGTTTGGAAGTAATTTCGGGAACAAGAGAACACAAGCAAATTTTTAAAGGGACCAATGCCTCCCTCCCCCCCCCCCCCCCCCCCACCCCCCGAGGGGGAAGGCCCGAGGGCCTAAGAATCTGCCAGACCGTCACTGTATCCATTACAAGCTACACTGATGTCTTCAACTCGACGATTTTAGAATGGGCCATTTCCGAGTTGTTGTTTGTCTCGGTTTCGAGGCGAGTCTTGGTGCTCAACTATTGTAATGGCAATGAGTTTGATTTGCATAAGAATACGCAACTCATTTCCATTTGAATGGTTGTACACCAGTACTCGCTTTGAAACTGAGGCATGCAGCAACTCAGAAATAGGCTATGAGGTTGGTGTTATAGAAACTGTGGTGGTATACGTTGGTCGGGAACGAAACAAGAAATTTTGATTTCGTGAAAAGTAAATTAACCATCGTAAGAAAGATTTGTAATCTTTGTCAACTCTTTGTTACGGTTTCTACGGTTTCCATTATTCGAGAGTCTTTCCGGGCACTCACCTGCTGACCAAAAAGCCCGAGGACCCTGGGTACGAGATTGGTGTGCGTTGGATCAGTGGTCTGATCTGATCGGCGTAATTACAATTTGAGAAGCTAAATATTGTGAACAATAGCCGATACAACTTATATTTGATTTAGAGGTGTACTATATTTCGGCTGGCCAAACCAGCCTTCTTCAGGTACAATGAGAGTTTACATTGGATTGCTTCTCTGTACATATACATAGTAAATGGATGTTGACGTAAACGCTTTTTTCTCATCAACGAACTCGGCGATCCCCATTTTTTATTGCTGGAAAGTGATCAGTAGGCTAAGATGAAACTCTTTGCGAAGTTCTGTGGGCGGATTCAGAGTCGCCTTAAATTTTTCTAAATGAATCTACTCCGAGTTTGTATTTGAGATATAAGCGTTTAAACACAAATGATAGGGCCTTTTTTATTTAGCCACCTTAAGTCAGCAGATTAAAATACACCATTTTCTGTTGCGTGCTCAAGATGTCGCAAAACTTCAAATGTGATAATTTCATGCACGTCGTTGTATTGCAGCGGGCGAGACATATAAGTAATTGTCGCAAAAATACGTCTCTTATTTGAGACTGAATTGTTTGGGAATATTGGGTACCTCCTTTGGCAGAACCCGTATACTTAAAAGGTAGAGGGATGCATGTTGTACGTGTTGCTACCGGGTGGGTGGGGGAAGGGGTTTACTACTGACAACTGGAGTTACTGCGCATTTGCTAAAGTATCACTCATAAAAAATGTTTTCAGATTGCAAGTGTTAATACCTTTAGCTATTTACTGTATATATATGTGCATAGAAACTGGTTGGGCTGGTTTGGCCAGCCGAAATATAGTACGCCACTAAAATCAAATCTACGTTGTATCGGCTTTTGCTTGTTGTTTCGGGATTGTTAATGCTAGCAAGAAAAAAAAAGAAGCGCACTGATTCGGTGCTTTTTTAATCCCAAAATGTCCCATCGATCAAGCCATTAGGCCTTGGCGGATTGTGCTCCTAAAAGTGGCATATTATGCTACTAGCAGTGCTCGAAATTTTGCCAAATTATGCCAGAGTTCCAAAATTATGTTCACAAAATGACGTAGATTCTGTACATATAGGCGCGCAATAAACGACACCAAATGTTGGAGTCGTATGCCAGTTGTGCTAGCTTACACAATCCCCACATGAAGCCGGATGGGAAGCCAGAGTACAAGACTCCTCCAAAAGGTTAACCGCGCACGCAGAATTCGCCAAAAGAGGCTTAGCATGTCAGGACAAAGTCAA
>NC_090888.1:59222940-59225440 GCF_036669925.1 Montipora capricornis
CACGCGCCTGTACCGAGAACTTTATCAGAAATTTTGATTTCATCTCTCGAGATCATCCACGGATCATTGCCGCGAAGCGTGCCAGAACTGTTTCTTGCTCTATCGAGTTCTTGTTCTAAGACACGAACGCGCCTTTGATGAGTCTCTATCGTTGCTTCAGCGTGTTGCAAACGTTCTTCGCAAGCGCGCTTCTCGTTACGCAGTGCATCGTACGCGTTTCGCCTTGTGCGCCGTTCGTCTTGAAATTGTTTTTCAAGTTGATCTAGTCGGTCAGAAGTCGCTTTTCTCGATGTCTCCAGAGTTTCAATGGTCCTTCCTTTCTCCAAAATAAGATTCTCTTTTCCTCTGAGCTGATCTCGGAGTTTAACATTTTCATTTTCTGCGCACTTTAGAGATTCTTCTTTTTCTGCTAGTCGACTTTCAACCTCACCCAGATATGCCAAACCTCTTTCTTTCTCTCGGTTTAGGTTATCAACTGCAAGCTTTCTTTCTAGGCTGATTTTATCACTTTGTCTCTTTTCTTGTTGCAAAATCTCTTTATCGCGCCTTAGCCTTTCAATCTCTTGCTCTCGATCCTTAAGGGTTTCCATCTTTTCCTGTGCTTGTAGCTTTAGCCTTTCGTTTTCCCTTCTAAGCGACTCCTGCTCGTATCCTGCCCCCAACTGAGAACTCGTTCCTATGCTTTCGCAACGGTCATCGGTTTTCATTTTTCTTTCAAGGCTTCTTATTGTGTTTCGCATTTCAGTAACAGTCTTTTCTTCCTCGGCAAGTTGGTTTCGAATAAAGAGAACCTTTTCGTTTGCTTCGTTCAATAAGCGCTCTTTTCCTCGTACTTCGGATTCTTGCCTTTCAACTTGTTGCAAAAACGCTTGAAGTTTTTCGTTCAAAGACTGAATGACAAATTCCTTGTCCTCAACTATTTGTTGCTTTTCCTCTATCCTCTCTAAAAATCTCTCTCGTTCTTTTGCTACGTTGTCAAGAATATGCTTTCCTTTAGAAATAATTTCATTTTTTCCATGTAGTTCGATCAGTAGTTGTTTCACCTTAATTTGCAAAGACTTCTTCTTACGAGGAATCTGTTTTTGTAAGTTCTCTAATGAAAGTACCTCGTCGTGTTTTTGACCTTCTGCTTCCATCTTTGGAAGCTTGGCCTTATTTTGACTTTTCTGTCCACGCTTTTCATGTGGTTCTTGGCCATCCAAAACTTGGTGAGGCGTTGCGTCTGTTACATCGTCATGCTGAACAAACTGAAATGTTCTTTCAATATCAAGAGAATTTTGTATTTCTCCAATCCTTTCAAGTTCTTTCATACTCTGTGAAAAAAACAGAGGAACAAGATGGAGCAGACTTTTCGGGAACGGCCCGTTCCCTTTGGCTGTGAAAATCATGTGGTCAGTTTTGAACAACCAATGTGGTGAGACAAATTTGCTACTTGAAGTTCCAAATGGGGTGCTATCCCTGCATCCGAACGAATTTGAGTAAAAATGTTTGGAAACGGCAGGTCATCCCAAGATACACCCACCTGACCCATTCGATTCCTTTCCCGCAACTTTTGGACAAGAGAAAGGCTCCCCCAGCGTTTTACCCTTTTTGTTTTGGGTTGCGACGGAGAACACCTAAATTTTTTTTTTCATAAAAATTCTTTGATTTGGGCCATTTAAGTTTCAATAAGAATAAAACGCAAACAGTGGTTAAAAATATTTGCTTTCACTCAATTTCAAATTTCAATTTCAATTTCAAACTCAATCAATTTCGTCAGTTCCCAGTCCGTTCAGTTGTATTTTTGAATTTAAATTTATCTGTAACTGAATAATAGTCACTTCTGATGATGTATGTTGTAACATACGAAACGATAAGTTTATAAAAATTATGCAGTTCAAGCAAATGTTTGTAACCGCTGTTTTTGTTTTGTTTTGTTTTGTCATGTTGAGTTTTTAGGTCCTTGGGACTTAACTACTTTCATTTGAAAGTACTTAAGAGTGGCCTGTCAGAAAACAGTCTAGACTGGCCAGATCCGCTTAATCGGGACGCCATGGCGGCTAAGTTGGTTTTTGGAAGAAAAAGAAAGAAAAAATGGCGGCCATCTAATACAGTCACTTTCTTTTCTTTCGGTTTAAAAACGCAGCCGCCGACCACCAGAGAAAAAAAAAAAAACATGATTTGAGCTCATGTGAGCCCGCGTTTATAACTGAAGTTTCGAGAAGTGTATGTACTCCCCCACCCTCTCAATCCAATTGTCGTGGGCTAACGTCCCCTCCATACCCTTCACCTTTTTTGTTGCGGTCCCTCCTCGGTGTATGACATACAGAGAACAAAAAAAGACTAGTTTGCTTTAATTATGTCTACTTCCTCTTCAAAGGGCGTCTAAATGTGAAGTTTTTGTGATCGTAATTACGGTTCTACATTACATATGAATATGAAAACTAATTTTCATAAGAAAAACTTCGCACTTAGACCCGCTTTGATGAGGAGGCAGACATGAACTCCGAAATGGCCTATT
>NC_090888.1:59232940-59250440 GCF_036669925.1 Montipora capricornis
AGGAGTTTAAGTAAACCTTCAGGTCTTCCAACGGGTTCCGAGCTAAGTTCCGGTTTCCATCCTTCAGTAAATACTTCAGGTCTATATTCAAATGATCTTTCAAATGGAGCTTGAACTTCCAACATCCGTCAGGAGCGGCACAAAGTTTCAAGAAGTCAACATAAGGAACAAGTTGTTTAATTTTCTTTTTGGTCTTTACTTTCTCCTTCTCTTCGGGGTCAGAATTTCCGATTTCCGAGTCCACAGTCTCAATCAATCTCACCTTCTGCCCCTTCTTCACCACTTTCGGGCTAGAATCTTCAAACTCTTCGTCGCTTCCTCTCTCATCTCTATCTTCAACCTCTGGTGTGCATGTGGGGCGGCCACAGTCTTTGAAATGTTCCAAGCATTTTGCAATGATATCGCGTTCCTCTTCCTCGTAAATATAAAAAGGCAAAATAAGTTTTCCTAAATCAGCTACCACCTTTCCAATTTCCTCTTTGCTATTTTCAGGGACGTCCAAAATAAGCAACGAGGCACATTTGTTGAGTAGCATGTAGACTGAGTCTAAGCCGTCACAAAGGGCATCAAAGTCCGGATTTTGAAACAGCTTACTCTTGAAGTTAAGATCGTTAATCCTGAAACTCAGGACGTCAGTACCAGTAATGTCTCTGAAAACTCGAACACTTTCGTACCTGCCTTTGAGGTTTGAAATCTTACTGAGGATGCCTTTAGCTTTCAGTTGTCGGTGCTTGCGTCTGATCTTTTCCGTGAATCGGCGCCATTCTTTCCTTTGTTGATCTTTTTTGTTTGATAATTCTTTCAACTGTTGTACCTTTTCTTCTCGATTCTTCAAATAGATGGATCCAATTACGAATAAAACGATTGTGAGAAGAAGACTCGCAATAGACAAGGAAATACTACAACAATAGTAGACAAAAGTTGCGTAATCACGGTGCGATGGATCAAATGACATCTCGCAAAGGGTGATTTTTTCTGATCAGCACTGATTATAGAAATCCCAGAGCCGCGATCCTTTTGGTTAGCGCCACGGATCGTATCGTAAAGGAATCGTAAAGGTGTGATCTAAAGGTGGAGGTAAATGCATGCGACGTTATGTACGTGGACATATATGTCTCCATACATAACGTATCTACCTACGTAGGTGCGTAGTCAGGTGCGTATGAATGGTGTAGGTTAATCCACACGAAATACGAATGTTGGTCAGAGTGTGAAAGTGAGAGTAATAGACCTTTTTGCAGATACGGCGGCCGCTTTGATTTCTATTTGAGGGAATATTGTTTATTTGCGCCCGTGTAGTGTCATTTGCGGCCCGAGCGCGAAGTATGAGGGCCCGTTCTGGTCAAGATTATCCTCAGATATTTTTCCCATTACATTAATAACGAGAAGCTCCAAAAAGCTTACACTGGGTTGCCTGTGGTACGCGTTACACAAAGAACTGCAGCGTTCCAGTTAATTTTTTCAAGTGGGGCGTCATTAAGACCATTTGAGGGGTCACCCACATGTCGCGCTAGCAGAGGCCCTTTGGCTCACACGTTTAATTATTTTGTAATGTCCTGTCCCATTTTAAGGTCTTTTAGTCTTTTAAGCTTTCGTAATAAATTCAGTTTAAAGATAACAAAACACGCTCTTGAGTAAAATTCACCCGTTTCTTCTTTAAATGAATAGTCTGCAAAAAACTAACTGCAAATTGCTCTGACGGACGTTTTCCAGCATGTCTAGCAGTTGGACTAAGCAAACGTTTATTGCACATACAAGAAAAGACTAAAGGTGTTGTTTCCGCTTCATAATGTGACGGTCTAATCTGATGCCAGGTCAAAACATTGTTTGGCTTTGCGCACCAGAAAAAGGCAAGCCAAGAGACAGATGAAGAAAAAAATAACATAGTGTTTATATATAACTATGAATCGAATTCTCATTGAAAGATCTTAAAAACACGAACATTTTTGCAGTCTCTAACGTTTTGTCAAAAGGAAGAAATTGATCACATGTTAGACAACCGTAAAGGTGCACGTGATCACCCTGTGTCAACTGAATGAACAACGGGAAGAGTAGAACAACGTACTTTTTAGCGAAGAAACTTCCGTCGTTAGTTAATTTTGTTGTAATATTTAACTGAATATTCAGATTTCTTCTGTCGGGTCAGGAAGCCTTCTTTGTCGGGTTCCTGAGAAACGTATCTATTTGAACTATTTACACAATCGAGAGGTGGAGTGGCCGTGTAATTGAAAATCTAAAACATCTATGAGATACAAAAACAGACTTGCCAATTACCGCAAATCACAATGCTGACAAGCACAAAAGCGAAGAAATGGTTAAGT
Organism: Montipora capricornis; assembly: GCF_036669925.1. Classification (NCBI taxonomy): domain Eukaryota; kingdom Metazoa; phylum Cnidaria; class Anthozoa; order Scleractinia; family Acroporidae; genus Montipora; species Montipora capricornis. The sequence continues at coordinate 59,235,262 of NC_090888.1, forward strand.
AAATATGAAGTTTGTTACTATCTGAATGTATTTGGGTCAGATATATTGTCACGCAAATTATGTAATTTCATGACACTCAAATTCGCAAGAAGCGCGAGTTTCATGTACACAATCTTCGCACTAGCAAGTCGCAGCAATAAAATTGGATTAACCAGGAAGTTAAAAGAATATTGTTGGCTTCCCAAATAAATTTCATCTTGCACTACAATGACAAAATCATTTGTCAGAGAAATAAAATTATTTGCGCGTGTGACCCGTTATAAATCTTTTTTCACAAAATGTTCCCGAATCGTCAAGATCACCACAGAAGAAACGAAAATCATTCTAAACGCTTATTTTACGCAAAAAGTAGGTTCTGGAGGTCATTTTGAGTGTGGAAATCAAGTTTACAGCAGATGAAAAATACAAACTTACGAGCCATGGTATATTCAATTAAGTTAACACAACAGAAAGGAGTCGCTTACCTTATATTTTGACACGAAAATGCTTTACTATTGCCATAAAAACTATCCAGTTAAGCTCGCATATTACACATGATGAATTCATAAAAGCCACCATTTTCCAGCGAAAGGCTTTTTGAAACAAACATTATATGTGCTATAAGAGGCAAAAAACTCTTCCTATTTCATTTAATACGTGCGTGAAGACAAGAAACTCAATCGTGTCAAATTACACTGCGTGTCAAAAACGCAACACGGTAAATAAATTTCCCACGAGTGTTTAGCATCAAACCCTTCACTGAAAAACCCTTTACTTGAATTATCAAGCAAAAAATGGGCAACAAGCTTTCTTTCAAATAATTTTTGACTAACAGGAATTTGTGAAATTTCCAATTGTTAGCAGAAGACTGTGCAGAATTGAGTACAGATCCAAGTCTCTGTTTTGTTAAACCCATAAGTTACTAGAGAATTTTCCATTTGATTTCAGCGTTGTACAAAACACCACACTCGTACAATATTAGAACTACATCTCACTTTGATTACGGCTCGACGGGCGACAGATTGTTGTCGAAGTCCATTACTCGTCGCTTTTAAGATTCCAGAATTTTTTTTCAGCGCCTTTCTTGTTCAGTATCCAATTGACTTTCCATTATTAAGCTCCATAAGGGTATATTTTGCTTAAAAATCCACTAAAACGCCATTCGCGTTACATGACTTTCGACGCCATTGCCGGTTACGTTGATCATTCTACTGTGTCCACCAGAGAAATCTACGCATTTCCCACTACCCTCTCGATCCTAAGACAATACGCGCAGAAGGCTCTATGCATAAAGACACCACTTAGCAGGGGAGAGACAGGCAAGACTTTTACCGACACGGAAAATAAAAAAAATAATAATAATCTACCCATTTTCCGACTGGATTGCCATAGGCAACCCAGTAATAAAAATGTGTTTGCAATTATTTTTATGGTATGTCATCAATAATTATATCTACTACTAGAATTATTTATACGTGTACGAATTAATTTTATGTATCCTATGATTATTTATATGTTGTTTGAATTATTTTTTCTGTGTTTCGTTATTTTTTTCTGACCATGAATTAATTTTTCCTCTGCATGAATTTATGAGCAAATCCCGTAGGCCTTTGCGCATTGTTAGCGGATCCCATTATATTATGGATCCGCTAACAATGCGCATGCCCATGCTTTCATAGTGAAGCGGGAGGGCCGCAAATGACACTACAAGAGCGCAAATAAACAATATTCCCGAAAAAAGTCATGTCATTATCATTATTAAGTAATCAGATGGTTGTACACCCAGGAAAATCAGAAGTCATGAAGATTGGAACTCAAAGAAGTCTCAAAAACTCTAATGATTTAAATGTCTTTATTCACGATCATCGTCTCAAGGAAGTTACAAACTATAAATATCTTGGTGTCTACGTTGATAGTACCTTGGCTTGGAAAGAGCATCTTTCATATATGCGAAAAAGAAAGTATCCAAAAATCCGTGTTATAAACAGACTTTCTAGTTTCCTGACTATAAGCGTTCTAATGAAGATCTATAAACAAACGATGCTACCAATCTTTGATTGCGGATGTTCTGTTTGGATGGAATGTTCAAATTCAATGATAGACAGCTTAGAAAGGCTCCAACAATCAGATTATGCGCACCATACTCAAAGCTACCAGGACTTCCTGCACTCAGAGTATGAGATCTAAATTGGGACTCTTAACATTAAAAAATCGAAGGCGTTTTCTGAAATTTCAGTTGGTCTATAAAATCATCAACGACTATAACTGTTCAAACCAACTAAAAGGCTATTTACCTCGGCGATCAAGTCTGTACGGGAGAGATCTCAGAGACAACACTACGCTACATTTACCAAAAGCAAATACAACAGTTGGACAAAAAACTTTTCAATATGCTGCAGCAAAGGACTGGAACGATTTACCAAAATCGATAAGATCAATTACAACCTTTTCATCATTCAAAGCAGCCTTATATAGTTTTTTGCTAAAATCGGACAAATTGAGTCATAGGGGCACGGTAAATTAAATATTGTATTTCTTATTGCTATTCTATTCTTTTTTATCTGTCAAGATAGTATTTAAATAGTTGATTTTGATTGTAAGTGATATGATTGTATTTCACCCTTTATCATCATTTTTTATGTAGTTTCAGAAATACTATATTTATCTGCTCATGTGTTAATACCAGTTTGTTTTTAACAAACTGATACATTTTTAGCAGTTTAAATAAAGCTATTATTATTATTATTATTATTATTATTATTATTAATAAACAAGGCCAAATGATATCAAGAATGCGAGTTTTAATAATACAATATCTGAGTTTTAATATCTGAGTTTTGACTGCTAATTTCTTTCATCACTTCAGTTTTCGCTCGGCGACGATTCGACGACTGAAAAAACTGCAGTTCAAAACCGGAGTTTCGCAAATGAATGGTTTTCCCGCGTCAACACTAGGCTTACTCTAATTGGTTAAAATCCATCGGATGATGAAGCAAGAACCAATCAGCTGTAGGGCTGATAATGCATTAGCAGCCCGCTGTCAGTCTTTTGCGGCCCGCTGAGCGTGTGTTTTGAAGAGGCCGATTTTCTATTTGGCCGCGTATATTGATAATAATACATATTAATCTGCCCCCTGAGCATCCCATAATGTCTTTCGAAACAATGGAAATCAAAATGGCCGCTGAATCTGCAAAATGGTCTATTGCGTGTGAGTGTTGATTTAGTTTAGTGCGTGTTATTATATATGGTGTACTATGTTACTAGTGCTCTAAGTGGGAGCTAGCATAACGTTTTTGCACAGAAATGCATTAACCGAGGTTGAACATTTAAGTGATTAAACTATTATTTCTATCTAAGAAGCCAACGTAAGGAACAAGTTGTTTAATTTCGTCTTTCGTCTTTCTCAGTTCCTCCCTCTCTTCTTCTTCAAAATGCAAAATTTCCAATTTCTTCGTCTCTTCCTCTCTTTCCTCCTCTCATCCTCCTCCTTATCCTGTATAGCATTTTAACCAATCTCACCCCCTCTGCCTTCGATTCGGGATCAGAATCTTCGATCTCTTGTCGCTTCCTCCTTCATCTCTCTCTTCAATCTGTTTGGAGTCATAACATCCAAAATGTCTCAAGCATTTATCAATGATATCGCGGTCCTCTTCCTCGTAAAAAGGCAAAGCAGTTCTCCAAAATCAGCTACCACCTTTCTAATTTCCTTTTTGATATTTTCAGGGACTTGTAACAACATTTGCAGATCGAGACTTCTAAAATAAGCAACGAGGCACATTTTTTGATTGGCATGTAAATTGTGTCTAAGCCGTCATAAAGGGATTTGAAATTGATTCTTGTAGTGTCCCATTTGAAATCCAAATCTGGCGAATTCATCACCGACCAGAAGAAGCAGATGGATCGTTGGGTGGAGCACTATTTAGAACTGTACTCTACTCAAAACATAGTTACTGATGCTGCCCTTGGCAGTTTCAGCCTGCTGCCCACTTTTGTGGAACTGGACGAGAAGCCTTCAACACGAGAACTCAGCAGGGCTATCGACGCCCTATCGAGCGGCAAGGCCCCGGGCGACGACGGCATTCCCCCCGAAATGATTAAGTCTGGAAAAGACGCACTTATCCCTGACCTGCACGACCTACTCATACAGGTCTGGAGGGAGGGCTCAGTTCCGCAGGACTGGGTGGCGCCAAGATCATAACCCTCTATAAGAACAAAGGTGACCGCAGTGACTGTAACTGCTACAGGGGCATCTCCCTGATGAGCATAGTGGGCAAGATCCTGGCTAGAGTAGTCCTGAAGCGACTGTATATACTAGCAACTCGCGTCTACTCTGAAGCTCAGTGTGCTTTTAGGGTCGGCAGGTCCACTATCGATATGATCTTCTCCATCAGGCAACTGCAGGAAAAATGTCGGGAGCAGAACAAACCACTTTTTCTCGCCTTCATTGATCTAACTAAGGCCTTCGACCTTGTTAGCAGAAGCAGGCTTTTCCTCACCCTGAAGAAGATCGGATGCCCCCCTAAGCTGCTTTCCATCATAGAGTCCTTCCCCACGGATATGTACAGCACTACCTGCTACAACGGGCAAATGTCAACACCATTTCCTATCCATAGTGGAGTCAAGCAGGGATGCGTTCTCACACCAACACTGTTCGGGATATTCTTCTCAGTGCTTCTAGCACACGTCTTCAGAAACAACAAAGATGGTGTATACCTTCATACACGATCTGACAGCAAACTGTTCAACCTAGCAAGACTTCGCTCTAAGACCAAGGTCAGACATGTCATCATCAGGGAGGTTCTTTTTGCAGACGACATTGCTCTAGCCATCCACTCAGGCGACGCCCTGCAGAGACTGATCAACCTTTCTCTAAAGCTTGCAATGAGTTCGGTCTTACCATCAGCATTTAGAAGACTGAGGTGATGGGTCAAGGCACTGATCACCCACCATGCATCTATCTTGGAAACTATGAGCTCAACTCAGTTCAGATTTTCCAGTACCTTGGGTCAATGATCAGCGCTAATCTTTCTCTAGAACCAGAGATCAATGCTAGAATAGGAAAGGCCTCAGCAATTAGACAATTGTCTAAGCTCCACAACAGAGTACGGTCCAACAACAACCTCACCATCAGTACATCTCATAAAGTGATTTTTTTCAGACCAGCAAGGACAGATTAACGTCAACTCACTGATACAGAAAAGAGTTCTGAAATCGAAAATGCTCCGGAACCTTTTAAGCGCCCACGACCAGCCAGCTCCCATAACAACACCAGGCATTAGGCCCGTTTTAAACGTCGCATTTCACATGTGCCTTATCTAATGCAAATGAGCCAAAACAATAATTGAAAATGTGCCGAATCTAATGCAAATGAGAAAAATCTATTGTTTTCGCTCATTTGCATTAGATTCGGCACGTGTAAAACCAATCCGTTCCACACTGCCGGATCTCTACGAATCTTGTCTACAAGATTTCGTGGAAAATAATATCGAGTTATGGTTTGCCAAGCACTCAAGAAGCTGGAGTCCGCTCTGCTATCGCCTCGTGCGACTCTTCCGCCCTTTTCGTGCTTAGCAACCTCCCGCTTGCAATAACGCTGAACATCACGGAGTTTAAGATCTACGATGCGACGGTAACGCACGTTCAGGTTTATTAATCTTTTTCGTCATTATGTCACTTCTAAAAACTAGCGCAACTTTCCAGGAACTGAATTAGGAGGTGCGGTGTTGAAGCTACGACAGAAAATTCAAATTCGCTGCCTTTTGTTCACGTTCTCCGAAAAACTTGAGAATTGGTTATTTCACGTCGCAGATTTGCCGAAAACGTACAAAAATGAAAAATGCACGTGCAGAGCGCGCAAAGCTATTGTTTTTGCTCATTAAATAGGCAAAATTTGTGACGTTTTCGTTGCCGTCGCGTGGTAGATCTTAAACTCCCTATTGTTTGCCCAACGCCCACTTTTATTGTTAAGTTAAATTTTCATGGGGGCGAGAACGAAAACACATTTCATGCCAGCGATTGTCTAAAGAAGCTATTGTTTGTCAGTTTGGTAATACTCATGAATATCAATGCATATGCGTATTTCCTTCTTGAAAGTTCCCGTCATGTAGATAATGTTAATTTTGGTTTTACTGAGAGAACATTCACTTTAATGATACAACTATTAAAACAAATGAATCGAGATTTTGTGTGAATGAAAATCAATGTTGTAGAACGATTTCAACGGTGATGTAGAGCGCTAAGTCACAAGACTTACCATTTAGGACACATTAGCGGGTTCATATTTTTATAATTGCGCGACATTCCTGAAGGACCATGTTGTGTTGTCAAGATCTATCCAGTGAGGAAGGAAAAGTTCGAACGAAGAAAAAGCATAAAACACTCTTGAATTCCAAGCTTGTGAACAGAGGCCAGTCTAGACAGTCTACGCGGAGCCTTCCGAAACAAACCTCTTCCCAAAAACAACCTATGTAAGACCCCTTCCTCGTTTCCATTTTTATTTATAATCTTTTGTAAGACGCAAGAAAGGAAATTTAAAAAAATTACGATAAAATTCAGTTTGGAGACCAGGATAACCACCAACCGTTGAAGAACCCCGATTGAATTCACAAAATGACCGGGGACTGAGTATCCCATAGGCCATAATAAGACGGAAATTAAAAAGACATTTCAACTGAATTCACAATATACGATTTAAACTGTGTAATTTCAAAGAACACAACACAACATATTTCCCAAGGAGCGAGCAGAATATCAGGCCATGATGCCTTGAGGGCACACAAGTCAATACAAACACCATTTAAAGTGCCCCTGTGATCAAAAAACCGCTTCCATTTTTCCTTCAGATTTTGAAAGTGTGTTTGCTTAACACCTGACTGGCAAAATTTTGAGCTTTAATAAGTTTTAATATCGCTTGCTTTTGTTTTCAAATTTCGCGGGCGCCGCCATCTTGAATAATTGTGACGTGTTAAGCCCTTTGTGTCAGAACAATAGGGCAACCGTAACACGTCACAATTATTCAAGGTGGCTGCGCCCGTGAAATTTGAAAGCCAAAAAAAAAACGATTTTAAAATTCAGTTGTTCTGATATAAACACTTTTTTTACAAACTTCGAACAAATTTGTTTCGAAACATTGTTTTCTTCGGTTTAAAGTTCTTCTGTAGCAAGAGCGGAGGTTCCCTTTAAAAGGCTGCCAGAAATCTGACTTCACGAGAATGGCGTTTTTGGTGTTGAAATTTCGAGGCCGACTGATGTCTATTTAACTGCCTGAAGCATATGCATAGAAGTACCATTTCGACTCCACAACTACAACGTAGCTGTTCGTCCATTAAGCGTCACTAGTCCCTGCGCGCGTAAAGCCCCGGCTTGTTGCGTCAACACAGTAATGACGTCACACATGGTTGGACGTGCATCAGGAGCTGTCATCACGCATCGCATTATCAGCTCTCTCAGCACACCGTTCGTTACCAGTCTTATCTGCTCTTGGAGCTGCTGCGGGACTGGAAGTTCTCTGATGCACATCTCGCACAATAACAAACCAAAACTGTAAACATCCACCTGTCAGAAAGAAACAAAAAATGAGAATCATACTTTTAACAAGAATATAGTTTGTTACAGTTTATAGTTGTTATATTGTTTACGCATTGTTACACCTCTCTCCAGTTGTTCAAAAGGTGGATAGCGCTATCCAACGGATAAGTCACTATCCAGTGGATGAACACTATCAAAACCAATTGAGTTATGTAGTGGATAGTGATTTAGAGCGGTTTTCAATTGAGTGTCGAAAGTAATTAGTGAATTACTTTGGTTTATGATTACTTCACTCAGTGATTGGTTCAAAGTTCTCGTGCCAATTTTTCAACCAATCAGAAGTGAAACCAAAACTAATCGTGGCTCGCGCGTGAACATTTTCCCGCGCTTTGTGTCGGCTACGTGAGATTACTTCGAGTTTTGATTGGTTTACTGGATTGTCTCCGTCCTTTTTGACTGGCCAAAGTAATTACTTTGGTTTTGGTTTTACAACAGTCATTTGAAAACCGCTCTACCGGTGGATAGCGCTACCCACCTTTTGAACAACCGGGGCCTGGAGTTGTGGGACACACAACAGAGCAATGCTCCAATTGGCCAGACTTTCACGCTGGTAACTCCGCGCTCTATGATCACTAACAACAATATATAAGTCTCACACCGAGCACCATTCAATTTACACCACATTACATCAAATTCAATGTTGGCTTTTTTTTTTTTTTTATTTTTGTACTACTTACGATACATGTTACATGATTTACACTTGTACTTACTTCTTACACAATACTTGCACTACATTAACTTGCACTACATACGATACATATTACAATACCATAACACTAGTCAAATGGAATTATAGTTGATCTGTTTACAACGTAATTGTTTACATTTTAATTGTTCGAGTCTCTAATAAGAATTTTGTTTGTTACTTTCACTATGTAGGGTATTGGCCTTCTAGGATTTAATAGGTTGTTAAATAAATAGATAGCAAGAAAATCAAAATACAGAAGCTGAGAAGTAGAAGGACACAATGTAATTTTATAAGGACAGAAAAAATTTCCATTTGTTCCTAAATTCTTTCTCCTTATTACAACTGGCTGCAATATATTTTTCTATATTAATTTTTTCGTGAGGCAAAATCATCGAAATTGTACTTTATGGTATTTAAAGCGTTAACATACAAGAAATATTTACCTAAAATAATAAGATGGTTGAGGGCCAAACAGTAGTTGTGACAGCGAATAATTCCGAACATAATCTCCAGTTCTGACATAAGCAGTTTCGTATTACTAGAGGTTGAGTACCACTCCCGGAATGTTGGCTTTGATGACAGGAGAAAACCGGAGCATCCGGAGTAAAACCTTATGGAGCGGAGTACAAAACCAACAAACTCAACCCAAACAAGACCCCGAGAAGGAGAATAAATCACGGGCCACACCAGTGGGAGGTGATAGCTTTCACCCCTGCACTAACACTGCTCCCCTGGGGATAAGATGAATCGAAAGAGTTAAGGTGGCTATTGTCAGATGATTCAAGACTGCCCACTTTATGATCGTATCCACGACGGCAACACATGTTCGATTTTCACTTTAACTTCTTCGGCGGAAGCTCGAATCCCGTCGTATAGGACTGTGAGTTTTTAGGTTCTCTTGTTTTCTTTTACAACCTCTTATTCATTTTGATAGATAGGGAACGCAGCTCTATTGTGTATTAAAAAGGCAGCAAGATAGGTCCATTGCTTTAGTTGCCCGCCTGGCCCGCCTCGATTAGCTTTCGCTACCTGCGGTGCCAGGTCTGTTATTACTGTATTATGTGCAAAAATGTAATAAAGTTGTCTTGTCTTGTTGCATTTTTGTTACCATTATTTTCTGAACCACCGTGCTTTCATTTAATTTTTAGTGGCCACAATCAGTGCTCCGGTGAAAGAAACACTTAACTTCTGTAGACGGAGCATGCGCTTTTCACCATGGTTCATACAAAATATTGGGGAAGAACAGACATTCCAAGAGGAAGTATTTCTTAGCGCCTTAGCCGCTCACACCTGTAGGGGGGTCAGAGGGTATCCCCCCCCCCCCCCCAAGAAAATTTTGTTTCTGTCAAGTGGCATTTCCTGCATTTTGACATCATTTTTGTGGTATGCTGTAAGGTAGAAATACTTGTCTACCATTTTTGGAGCTGCTAAATGGAGCAAGACTGCTGGCCTTATGAGTGTGCAAGACATTACAGAATAAGAAAGTGTAATACGTAACCTTTTACACTCAGACTGCAAAAAAATTACTTAAAATAAGCAATTTTTTCCCTTGTTTTCAGAATTTCATGATAAATCGGGATAATCTGATTAAGAGCGGGAGGCAACACATCAAATCGGGAGGGTTGGAATGTCTGGAAGAAAATCAAGGACTTTTCCAGGACTTTTCAAGGACCAGATCCATTTATGCAAGGACTTGTTTCTCTACAAATCAAGAGACAATGACTCGAAATAAAAATAATCAATCACAATTCTTCTGCACGGGAAAAGGTCAAAGAAACAGCACCTGAACCAAACCAAGATGATAATGTAGCCTTCCCTTCACGTCTGCCATTTTGCATTACGCCTTTTGAATGAGATTCTGATTCACGCGTTTGACAAAGCTTTCGAAAGCATTAGAGGGGCGTTATGGTAATGCACTATCTAACCTTCAAGAAGGCATGGTTCATAGGGTACATCAAATAAGGGACAATGACCTATCCTAGAAACACGAATGCAAACGAATGCTCCACAACTAACAGGCTCAAATGAATCATACAGAAAGCTGGCTATATATTGCTGGGGTCTCGAACTTTCGTACAACCAAAACAATGCTTTGACGATGAAGATTACATTATTGAAGGGTCTTTCACAAATTTTCAAAGACCACTTTGAATAATTAAAGGACTTTTCAGAGATTTCCACTTTTCTGTCCATTTTCAAGCATTTTTCAAGGACTTTTCAAGGCCCGCGCCAACCATGTTCATCCATGTGGCCTGGGTTCGATTCCATATGTGATTTTTTGTTGGTTCTCACCTATGCTTTGAGAAGGTTTTTCTCCGAGTACTCCGGTTTCTCCCTCTCCTCAAAAACCAACATTTAAATTGATCCGCTTTGATTTTATGATTTTATTTGTCTTACAGCCTCCCCCAAAAGGAAAAAAAAATAGAGCGATTATCGTCATTTCTTCATTTTACTTCATCCAGCTCTCGTCACCGAATGAACACGGAAACCAGCGCGTCATGGAACACTCACCTTTGGGGACTGTTGAGAAGTAAGCGCCTCGGGGGCTGCGTAAATTCTGGCTCCAGGATTTGACGTCATGTACTGGCGCATAAAATTTGCAGCACCATAATCCGACAGCTTTGCTCTCCAGGAGTCTTCCCGTCTCCATAGCAACACGTTGGAGCTGCTGATGTCGCGGTGTATTATGGGAAAAGGTTTATTGAGATGCAGATAGTTCAGTGCCTTGGCGACGTCCAAGGCTACACACACTATTTCCTCGTGATGTAAAGCACGCATGGTCAAAACGTTCCGCAAGTCGGTGTCGAGTAGCTCTGTAACAAACAATGGGCTTCCATCGTCGTTCGTAGCGCCCATGAACTGCAGAAGGTGCGGATGCCGGCAGCGTGAGGCGATGCTCATTTCTCGTTCAAATAATCTGCGATTGTGCGGCGAGAGAATCAGATCGTGAATCTGCTTTACCGCAACCTGACAATCGCGAAACGTCCCTTCGTACACCTTGCCCCAGGCCCCTGTCCCCAAACATTTTTCACTGATTACCACTTCCTCCCTTCGGATGATCCAGTCACGGGGTTCAAGCCGCCTATATTCGGCCAAAGCCTCTTGCGCTATCGAGACTGATGACTGCAATTCTCGCAGGCGCTGTTCGCCATCGGCCACTGTTCGCTCGCTTTCCTGCATTCGTTGTGGAGTCCTCGAATTCTCTCTTCTAAGCCCGTTTTCAGCTCGCGTTCTTGCTCTAACAGACGTATTTGCTCTCTAATAGTGTCCTCCTTCGTTCGCACGGCTCGCTGGTTCGACTGGCTCAACACTCGTTCATTTTCTAAGCTTCTTTCCAATTCCGCGCAAGTGCTCCTAGCGTAACGTAATTCTTCCTCCAGACTTAACCTTGCTTGTTTTTCTTGGCCTATATTCTCCTGTAATTCATGAAAATGTTCTTCCTTTTCTCTCAGCTGTTGTTCTCTCATGTTGCGTATTGTTCTCTCGTCTTCCAGTTCACTCTGCATTCTTTTTAAATTACTCTGCTCCTCAAGTAAAAGCGAATTTGCCTCTCGCTCCCGTTCCATCTCGTTCTGTAGCCGCCTCAGAGAAGCCCTTTCTTTCTCCAACTCGTCATTTGCCAACGACAAGCTGATAGTTTGTTGCGTCAAAACCTGACCTTTTTCGCTTAAAATGCTCTCCAAAACTCGTATTCTCTCCACAAGACGTTCTTTGTCGAATGAATAGCTGATCTCCAAATCTCTCATTCGCCCAAGATTGCGTTCTTTCTCCTCTTCAACTTCTCGTAACTTTCCTCTTTCGATTTCTAGCAATCTCTGATGTTGTTGTAAGTTTTCTCTTTGCTCCTTGCTGTGTTGGTCTAGAAGGGTGATGTGCGACTCCATCTCTTTGTGGTGATGAAGGATATCAGGTTTGACCGTGTCGAGACACTCTGAAACAGGTTCGACAGTGTTGTTGCTGTTTACGACTTCCGGAGCTTTCCGTCTCCTACTTCGTGTAACAATCGAGCTCCCGAGTGCGTCAGTTTGTTCCTTCGATATTTGCACTTCTGTTCGTGACGGCTCATTATTTGTCGTAACAATTAAAGAAGCTGCCGATACGTCACTCTGAGAAAAACGAAAACACAACCATGTAAAAGAAAAAATTAAAATCAAGTTATGCTTTGGGCGTGAGTGTTTTTGTGGACGTGAAGCACAGTTCATCCAAAAAGCCAAGGCCCTTTGACCTTGGACGACAAAGGGTTAAAGCTTTGTGAAGGTGTGTACGGAAAGAAACAATTATAAAATAACTGTCAGCCTATAGAAGGTCAACTTAAAAAGCGTCATTAGATGGCTGTTTGCAAAGCGAGGTGGAGTAGCATTCTAGAAAATCAGGCCAGTGGTCAGAGCAGGACTGGAACGTGGAGAATGCGCAACACATGACCAGAAGCGAACAACTCCCAAATTAATCCTATGTCACGGCGTTTTTACAGACCAATCTATCTTTAAAAAAAAGGTAGTCCTGTTTTCCCGTTGGAAACTTTCCGATGGAAATGTGTGTTCAAGTTTTCAAAGGTCTCACCAGTTCCACGCTGTTCACGGCGAAATTCCGTTCAGGGTTCGTACACTTTTTCAGACCAAAAATACAAGGACTTTTCAAGGACTTTCAAGGGCCAAATTTTGAAATTCCAAGGACCTCTTTTTTATTTACGTCGAAGAATTTACCCATGGTAAAGTCTGACAGTACAATTCTTGGTCATTTTCCGTAATTCAAAGTAATTATAAAGACACTGGTAACCATTCTCGACCCTACAGCTCGTCGCGTTTGTAATGACATGACTTGAGTGGCTGATTATTTTTACTGAAGTTATGCGGGTCAGCAAAAATCCAAGGACTTTCAAGGACCAGGAATGAAGAGCAGAGATTTTCAAGGACTTTCAAGGCCTTGAAAATGTACTCTCAAAATTCAAGGGTTTTCAAGGGTTTTCAAGACGCCTACGAACCCTGTCCGTTGTAATTTCGGCGCGTAAAATCGCAATCGCCAGGCGGCGAACGGACTTGAGTTAAATGGATTTCCCGAATATTTTTTTTTGTAAATGGTAAGCCACCACTGTCTCCTCCAAATATGCTGCCCATCAAAAAACGAAAATTTAAAGTTCACAAAATCGGAGTGAAACTGAAACTAAGAGAACGAAAGCAAAAACAAGGACAAAAAAACGCAACCTTTTGCGAATTTATCTCTCGTGACCCGTGCGTTCTCTGTTGTCGTGGATATGTTACAGGTTAAATTTGATTTCAGGTCAAAATGATATTAGAGCGGTTTTCAAATGAGTGTCGTAAAACCAAACCCAAGTAATTACTTTCGCCAATCAAAAAGGACGGAGACAATCGAGTAAACCAATCAAAACTCGAAGTAATTACAAGTAGCCGACACATAACGCGGGAAAATGTGCACGCGCGAGCCACGATTGGTTAAAAAAGTGGCGCGCGAACTTTGAACCAATCACTGGGTGAAGTAATGCAAAACCAAAGTAATTTACTAATTACTTTCGACACTCAGTTGAAAACTGCTGTAACCTTGGTTGATCTGTAATTTATTTGTCTCTTTTTATGACAATGTCTGTTCGTGTCAATTTTGTACTTACCGGTAGTTAGTTCCATCCAATTAATTAAAGTGAAAAAGAAACTAACAAATTATCAACAGTTCTTCCTGCAGCCTGTAACTTACCAGGGAAGAATTTCTTCCTTCTGTGAAGAGTTTTTTCCGAGCTTTTTTTCCTGTTGAAACAAGTCATCCCCTTTCCGCGTTAATTACTTCATACGGTGTAATTTAAGCCTGGTTTTCACTAGAGACGCAAGGACAAGCACAAGCATGAGAGTGCTTATTTCACCGTTCGCTTGCGTTGTGTAAAGAAGAAACACACCACAAAGCACAAGGAAATTTTCTACGTCTGGCCAATTAAAGAACTCGTTCCAGATTCCCCGCGTCTGAGAATCTGAAGAAAATGGAGGTTGACTTTGATGTTATAGCAGAAACCCATAAGGGTTGAAACGTGTAACGCGCGTTCACAGCTTCCGAATATTCCGTGCGAACTGATTGGTTGAATGCTTCAGTGCTAAGTACCATATTTGGAAACCCCTAGCTCTTGCTGTTCCGAATATTCAGAAGCTTGTTTCCCAGCACACAAGGGCCCGTTACACGTTTCAACCCTTATGGGTTTCTGGTTATAGTCAACGTTCGTTTTCACTTAGCATAAGCTTCTTATGCTTGCGTCGCTAGTGAAAAAGATGCAACAAAAGCAATTTGACTTTCATAAAATATTAATCTTAAAAGCCTCATGATTTTTATAGCTTGCCACTTCTTTCTTTTACTTTGTTTCCTATTTGTATGTTCCACGTACTTTGCGTGTCAAACTAATACAAAAAAAAACAAATTGATTGACCAAAAATAAAAAAGGCAACTTACCTTTCGAAAATACATTGTTCGTGGTTAGTCTTACGAAGCTCGTTTCATCGCGACCACTAAAAGGGACTCATCAGAGACCTTTCTGCTTGGCAAACTCTTTGGGCATCACGCCCAAAGTCCCGTTGGCTAACAAAATTATGACAGCAATCTCGCCTTATATCGCATAAGGATTCCAGACCGCACAAATTCACGAGTGAAAATTGACAATAAAGTTTACAGTTGACTAACCACGAACAATGTATTTTCACAAGTAACTCTCAACTTTATTGTCAACTTACCTTTCGTTGGCGTTAATATTTTTCTGCGATCCCTATTTGCCGGGCTTGCTGGCTTTGGTGACCGCTGTGTACTTGATTCTTCCACTGCTTTACTAGCGTCTTCCTTCCCGTCCAGAAATTCCTGAGCCTCTGTAGAACTGGTGTTAATAAACAAAAGAAGGGCATTACTACTTTTTTCTTATAGTCCCACACCACTCAAAAAG
>NC_090888.1:59255440-59290440 GCF_036669925.1 Montipora capricornis
AAGTTTATCCCTGTTTAGGGGGGTTAGTGTTAGGATGGGAGACCAACACAATAAACCCCTGATAAAAAAACAGAAACATCTGACCGAAAATACTATTAACGCTAACAAATGCGAACTCAGCAAGGTACAGATTTTGTTAGCTTGCTTTATGCAAAACAAATATTGATGAAAAAGCAAATAACTATTGATACACAGTTTTCAGAAAGAGCAGAAGGAAGTTTCCCGGACGGTCGATCGAGAATAAAATATTTACGACATGAAAACAACATTAATTTTGAACCGTGAATATAGAATATAAAAAGTTACGATCAGCGACAAACATTTTGGGAGATTTTTGCTACGTTCAGGTAAATTGCAAAATCGAAAGTGAACTTTGGCCGTAGGATAGGAGTTAGCTTTCCAATTTTTGGCGATGGCGAAAATGAAGATGTTTTTGAATTTTTGGATAATTTAAGCGTGCTGCCACATTGAATGGTTGGAACGATGACGACTTGCCAATTGCTCTTCCGCTGTATTTGAAGGGAAACACTGGGACACTCAGTTGGGTGATAAGTGGATTTTCTCAGAGTAATGGTGGGTGTGGCAATCCGAAGAAAAAAAAAGTTTAACCCTTTCAGCCTCGTGGGGTTGTTAATGGGGACATAGTTTTTGAGTGAATCTAGCTGTTGTCAACCTTTTCAGCCCCGTGGGGTTCCCCACTGACGAGTAAAATCGTCTGGCGTTAGACAGAGTAAAATCTATAAGTGGCACTATTGGGAGTTAAAGGGTTAAGAATGCAATAGGTACTCCTGGCAACTCCTACAGTGGAAGAAGGAGGCCAGGGGATTGAATGCGAATGCAGCATATTTTTCATTCACTCTCAGGGCCGCTCGATTCTCTAAGCCGGCTGTGTGGTGCAGTGGGACATTCCATTTATAATCCGAACCTCCCCTATGGATGATTAGATCTCCTACTGGTTGGATTTTTGTCGGAACCCTTTGAAAAAACCTTTCCTACCCCTTCACTTTTTTGTCGGTGCCTTTGAAAAAGATTCCTACCGGTGGAATTCTGATGGACCTCATCCATAGGGGGGGGGGGGGGGGAGTCGGATTATAAATGGAATGTCCCAGTGGAACTTAGTTGCGGGGAGCAAGTAAAAACCGATGAATTTAGGTTTCTTCATTGTTGAGAGTTTAATTTAGGACACACGGGGAGACATTAGATTTTAGACGTTGTACAACATATTTAGTTATTTCTTCTATACAGGTAAGCTTGAAGTAATTTCAATTTTTTTCAGTTTAAAGCTTAGTTGGTTTGGAAGTGAGTTGATTTTGGCGGAGAAAAGCCATATTGTAAGTTCGAATTTGATCAGCGGTTTAGCTTGTGTCCTTAGCACCCAGTTTCGCGCGGCTCAGCGAACATGTGAGACTTTGCCCGCCATGTTGTTTTGTCATTTGGCCGACTTCACAGTTTTACCGTATCTGAAGAGGTTCAAGCGGGTTTTGTAAGTCAGTTTTCAGAGAACCATTTGTGTGTTATTCGAACCATTATACTAGCCATATTTTTCCTTTCGTTTAGAAAACGTGAAAGGAATTGTTGCGTGACAAGTTTGTAATATCCAATAACTGTAATAGGACCGCGGTAAAGTTAATAATTAGGACAGTCTGAAGCACGATTGTGTGGAATCGTCTCAGAAGTGTATTGTAAACCATTCAAGCTTGAAGTTGTCGAGGAGTTAAGTCTTACATGCGTGTAATACTGAATAAATCCGCTTAACGCGTTTGGAGTTTGGACTTTATTCTGTCATATGGCAATCTCTGTGGTTTTGGAGGGCATAATTGTTTGTTGCTCGTAGGCTTCCTCTTGGCCTGATCGAAGATCAATGTTCTGTACAGTTGCTTGGTCATGTTTGGGCAAACTTCCATTCTTCTGTCAGAGTTTATCAAGGTACTGTCAGTGTAACGGTTCACTGCTTCTGATTTAAGGTGTTTGTAAGATACTTTTGCAGTCTCTTGATATACATGTAAATCTTTTGGAATCGTAGATCATAGCAGGAGCCCATCTGTGTTTCTGACCATAGATGCCGAGCATTTACATGATCAGTAATGCTCATGGATCATTTCGTTCATTGCTTCATCCACCATGGGAACACTTGAATACACAAATAACCAGCTTCCAAAGACAGTGGCGTCACGGCTCAGATGGTTAGAGAGTCACACTGGTATCGCAAGGTCATGTGTTGAGACCCTGTTGAAGTCCTGAAATTTTCAGGCTTTTTTACACAATTGCTATAATCGTTTTCATAACTGCGAGGATCATAACTTCACTTGAGTTTTTACTTAACAGCCTAAGAATTGTTCTCTTGTTGGATGTACATTGTATTTCTGCTGAAAAAAAAGGAAATGAGAAAACTTTAAGGACTTTTAACTTTTACGGAAGATGAATGTGGGTTCAACTTGAGTGTTTTTGGTTTTAAAGGAATTTACATAACAGACAAAATATGCAAGCAATGGGACAATGAAAAGTGTGAAAAGATATTTTCATATCAACAACTGGGGACTTTTGAAAGATGTATTTTTCAGCATGTAACATGCAAACCAAGAAAAAAGAAATCAGAGTTCCTTTGGTAAGAGTGTTACCTATGATCCTCTAATAACTACATGTCGTTGATGGAATTTTCATCCTAACTCCCTAAAAGAGAAAAAGATATTTAATAACAAGGCTCCAGATTTTATTTTTATGAATAAGTATTCCTTATTGTCAATAAGGTGGGCTTTAGAAAGATTTCTTTTATTGTTTTTACAATAGTAATAATAATAGTAATAATATTAATAATTATTATTACTTTTATTTTATTTTATTATTTTTTTAAAGGGGAACTGAAGGCAAAAAAAGAAGCATTTTTTGTTTACACTTAAGACCATACACAATTAAGTTTTCAACTTTTTTCCTGGCATATCTGTCGCTCTTCCACCTAAAAAAAAAAAATTATTCCAATTTTGGGCTATTAGCATTGCGGCTCAGAGTGGAGGAGTTAGTGGTCATTTTTGCAGCTTATGATGTATGATATGGGGAAAACATGTGAGAAGCACTGTTTAGACTGATGTTTGTTGTGAATATTGAGTCCACGAAGAAACAGCAAAGCAACGAAGAAAATATCCACAGCAGCACTTGTGTTTACTTTGTTTCTGTTGATTATGAAATCTCTGTTCCCTGTATCATACCTCACAGCAAGCGGCTGACTTAGCTGACTTAGTTTTTGAGCCCACCCTGAAAAGGCCAAAAAAGTGGGAAAAGCCCAACTTCGAACGTAACTTTGTCGCAAAAAACAGGAAACGAGAAGAAGTAACTCCACAAACTTAACTTTACTTATGTTAGGCTAATTTCCAAGGAAAAAAATGTTGGAAAAGTTGTTGCTTTTGGCCTTCAGTTCTCCTTTAATGGTGGTCTGAACTGGAACGTCATATGAGAAGCATGCCTGTCGTTTATACTTCTTAAGAGTCCTGCCTCGGAATATCTGAGTAAGATGAAAGATACAAAGTAATAATTATGTAAACTTACCTACTCCTGGTGCAGGGCACAGGCAGGGGGTGAGGCACCATATGGTGGTGCCTTGTAAAATGCTTGTCAACAGACCTCTGAAGTCTCCCATTCTTGTTATGGGAACTTTTAGCTTAGAAAAAAAGATTGTCTCCTCAGGTTCTTGGGCAAGTTTGGAAGTTCTTGTGGCATATAAACATGATCCTTTTTGACAAAGGAATTGATAGAATTTACCAACTTCTAGAAAAAAAATTTTCTTGGTAATTTGAAATTGATTGGCAGATGATTATCAAAATCTCTGCTTATATATTCCAAAAGAATTAATTATTGTGTAACATGGTTTTCTCTCCACTGGTTGGAGAGCCTTAGATTTAATTTGGTTTGCTTAAGTCAAATGATGCCATATAATAACAATAATAATATTATAGATAAATGTTTATAATATTTAAGATGAAACTGATGAAACTTGTCAAGGTGGTGCACCAATTTGTCTGCTTTTGAGGACACTGTGGTAGCTAGATTAGGATTTTATGAATTTCCAGTTTTGTTCTAGCTGGACTTGTGATCTCTTTTCCAGGTCTTTGTGACACCTTTTTTCAAAATCTCTAGAAGAGTTCTTTCATTTTCATCGTAAAAGATCCTTGCATGAAAGTTTCATAATATCATTTTAGTTATAGCTAACAGCATCATGATTCCTGCCAAGACACATTTGTACATTTATGAAAATTTTATATTTACAGTTATTGCTATAAATAAATATTATATGCCTTGCATGACAGTTTAAATAAATACAAATATTTAAATATCTTTGTTATATTTTATGGATATTTTAACAGCATCATGGTCAGAATAGTAGACGCTAATTACAGTATTCTCTATGATGTCAAATTTTGTTGTTTTTAGGTAAATTTGGTCAAGTATGTTTCCTGATGAGACAAAAGTTGGACTTTGTACAAACTGTGAATAACCTAGAGAGGTCATTAAAGATTTTAGCGGTCTTATGCTATCATCATTTAAGTAGTTGATATTGAAATCACCAAGAATGATGTCGATTGGATAAGTGCCAAGGATATTTCGTAGATGACTTACATACTCTATTATATTTGAGTTGTTCTTTCGGTAAAGAAAAAGAACTGTAAAATTGGGACACATAGTTCTAGATCTATTCAAAATTATTACAAATTTCATTGCATTTACTTGTGGAAAGTATTCATGTTCCTTAGTTTCTATTGATCTTCTGATACACAGTGCTAAACTTAAAAATCTATCAGTAGGATGATCTTGTCTGTAGAGAGTAAATGGTAGTAGATGAGATTTTATGTCAGTATCATTGCTATGAGGTACAAGTTGCAATTAGATCACTGTTCTATATGTTTGCATCATACTTGATATCTACACTATGTTTTTTGAGTGATCGTATGTTTAATAGACATATAGTGAGCATTGAATTATCCTTATATTTTTCACTAGTTCCCATGGTTTTTGAGATTTCTCGCAGTCTTTCATATTCTTTATGTACCCGAGGATCTGCTAGATCACATGTTTGCTGTTAATTTTTCCTAGAATGTGAATACCATTTAAAGAGGTTGCTCGGCTCAGTGTAACATATACCTGCCCATAATTGAATGATCTCTGTTTGACCAACTCAAAACTAATGACGAGACTGTTAAGTGACAATCCCTGTACTTTGTGAATGCTAACAGCGTAAGCCAATGTTAAAGGGAATTGCATTCTCTGTATTTCTGGAGAAGAAGGTTTATTTGGATGTATTTTAATTTTTGCTAGGACAGGTTCTATGGGTACAACTCTGTTTTGTCGCACAAAACTGCTAGTACTCTTTTGAATTAAATTGTTGCCAGCTTTGGCATCATCAAATTTTACATAGATAATGGTGGGTTTTTTGTTATTTTGGTTTACTTCAATTCTGACAACAGTTCCTAATTGACCATTTATAAGTCTATCTGCAATATCAATGTTGTTGGTTAACATAACTCTAGCAGATTCCTTTATACAGATATTAGCATCAAGTCCACCAGTTTCAGACCTGGGTCTAGCTAAAATTCTGTTAATATCTTGCTGTGATACATTAGGAGGGTACTGATCTGTGGCTTTAAGGTTAAACAACTGTGCAGGTATTTGGTGCAATTTCATTTCATTGTGTCGATTGACCGGATTATTTTCAGCCCAGATGTGAAGAGCATCTGATGGGTAATTAACATCTGATGGATCAATAGATCTAGATTGGATGCACTTTATATCTTCTTCAGTTTGAGTTGCTGTACGGAACCTATTCAGAAGTTCAGCAAATGGTTGGTCATCCTTTTGCCTCATGATATCAACAAGTTCTATCATTGTGAATAGGTGCCATGGGTGGCACAAGTTAAACACATCATTTTTGTAATTTTCAAAAACAGGTTTCCTGCGTATTGGTGGTAGTTGATACATGTCACCAATAGCAAGAATGCTAATGCCTGCAAACAGGTGAACATTTGATGTGCCAACAATTTCTTTTAGTCTTTGGTGGATATGAAGCAAAGTATTGTTAGCAACCATAGAGATTTCATCTATTATGATCAACTTGAGGTCAGCTAGTAACATTCTCATCTGCGTTTTCTTTTGGTCAGACATTGCAGATAAATTATCACCTGTTTCTTTGGGAATTGCCAAGGCAGTGTTTATTGTTGTCCCATCTATGTTAATAGCAGCAACTCCAGTAGGTGCCATTAAAAGAACTTTAGGTAATTCAGGATTCATCGGAGGATGTCTAAAGGTCTTTGTGACAGTGTGGTAGATTGTTTGGATCAAGTGACTTTTACCAGCACCTGCTCCACCAGTTATAAATAAATGTATTGGTTTTACTTCTTCAGGTTTTCGACTATTCATGTTTTTCATTTTACTTCTACACCAGGTGAGAATTATATCATAAGCATAGCGCTGTTTTTTGTTCAATGATCTAACACACTCCCGTAGTTTATCATCACTAATTTCTGTTGGCTGGTTGTATGTTATCATTCCAAGGTTTGAATGATTCTCAGTTTCTGATGATGAAACAAGATGTGTAGGTAATTGTTCATTAAATGACTCGTTTGGTGCTGAATCATCTTGCTCTTCAGCTTGTAAATCTGCATTTTCCTGGTCATTCATAGAATCATAGCTGGAGTGGATGATATTGCCCTGGTTATTTCGAAGAAAATCAAGTGCTTCTGTAACAGCATCAGCATCAGGCTCAAAATTCTCTCTGTTTCGTTCCACTACAGCTTGTACTTCATGCTCATAGAATTTAGAAGCATATGTTTGATCACTTCCTAAAAGACTTGTTTCATCTCTCCATGGGTAGTAAAGCATCAGGAGATGATGAAAATACAGTTCAGGTTCTTTTGCTTTGTTTGGCTTGTGATATCTTACAACAGCTTTTACTTTTCTACACTTCATAACTTCATGCGTGTTCATTAATCTTATTTTGTCTGGAGGTGATGTATCAGGATCACAATTGTGATGTAATTCAATGACATCGTCAGTTAAAACCTCAGGTTGAGCATCAGCTGTTTCTTGGCAGTCCTTTTTGTATTCTTTATAATAGTATGCAGCAAACTCTGCCAGACATAGCCTATCTACAGAAGGAATACACTGTGGTCTTAAAGTGTATCGATCAATAATATTTGAATTAAAGATATCAGTACTTTCATTATCCAGTTCATCAAGTTCTTCTGGTTATTTTGCAATGCGTACCCTTTTTTCTGGTAGGTCAGTGCTTACAAAAACTGTTGCAGGGAATATTTTTCGTAACCATAGTTCAGGCATGCATCTGTAAACACATTCTTGTGAACTGACTTCTCTGGTAGAGAGGAAAGCAGCACCAATTCTTTTTAAGCTATCCCTGACACTCAAGTTTTCTTTCTTAGCTTCCTTTGCAGCATTCATAATTGCCTGTGAGCATTCAGTCTCATCCTTGGTAAAATATGAGCACACATACGTTATGCACTTGTAGTGGTTAAATACAGGTTGCAAGTCAACGTTCGCTCTAAAACCCTTAATACCAGCAATAAAATAATTATTAATAAAACAGCTGTTTGTTGGTCTTTTAAGGTGCAGCTCATAGTCTGAGTCAGGTGAAATGGATAAAGCCCAATAATATTGCTCTTCAGTTATGTTTACAGATTTGGAAATATCAGCTTCTGTTAATGTAGGATTATAGTTTGCCTTACTGGGATTTAACACTTCGTCTATTTTTTCTTTAACTAGTCTAAGGATTTCTTTTTGTCTGTCTATGGTACTTGTCTTTTCTTCTGGATTTAAATCATCAGAAAGAGGTTCAGCCACAATAGTCTTGTTTGTAAAAAGGTGCCCAAAATTAAACCTACATTTAATGTTTTTGTATTTTCTGCACGTCTTTGAATGACTGTGCTTTTGGTAGGTTTTTACAAGCTCGTGTAACTCAGGGTCTTGACTCTGATCAGGAAGGTATGCCTGCACATGTTCATCTATGAAATGGATATAAGCTTCCTTGGTATCATGTGTTAGTTCAGGGCAATCCATATTAAGGAATGTACGTGAGGAGAGCCTCTCATCTGAAACTCAATGCGGAGTGCATAGTATACTATTTTACCAATTGGGTTTGCATTAGTTAGAAGAATTTCAGTGAAGAATGTTTCAACTCTATATTGAAAGTGCTTAGCAACAACAACAGGATTTACATTCAGCATTGAGCATCTTTCATTATAAGATAAAGCATCAATTTGTTCATTTGTTAGATTTTTGCCTTGTGTTCTTGCAATAATCTGAAAAAGTTCAGGCCACCTAAGGTCAGCACAGGATAATGTCATAAACCATGTTGGTATTCCAAGCTGTTTTACCATAGCTACTACTTCATACATAAATTTTTGCCAATAAGGTGGTGTTCCTGGAATTTGTCTCAAAAATAAATAAGCCTGATCTTGACAAATAAGATTTTGTAAATTTTGCATATTATTTGATCTTATTTGAGAAGCAGTAAGAGGCTGGCCATGCATTTTTTTCAGAGCAATATTGATGCTATCTGATACTTTCTTCTGTTCTATGATGAACTGAGCAAAGAAGAGATATTCAGGATTGGTAGCAAATCTACCACTGTGATGTAAAAGTCTTGCATTGAAGTACTTGACTGGCGACAACTTTATTTCTCGGTTGACAGAGTACCCATACTTTCCTTTTGGAAACAAAATAGGAAATGCTAGTTCTTCACATTGCTTGTCTGCCATGAAGGAAACTGGATGTTTACTTTCACCAGGTGCAATGGCATAGACTTCGTCTCCTTGAGATGATACATTATCATTTTGCTCAACAGTTACAGGATAATCTGGTATTACAGACTGCAAGCAAGTTTCACTTGTTGGTGCTCGATATTCATTCAAAGGATCGTCATTTTCTTCATCTGCGGGTGTGCTGACACTCTCACCATTTTCATTGTTTGAAGAAGTGTCATCACTTATACCAGATTCAGTAGAGTGGTTGTCATTATTGAAAGTTGAATCGTCTAAATTAACATCATTTTGTTGCAATGTTTCAAGATGCCTATCTATTTTGTCAATGTCTATACATATATTATCATACAAGGGATTATTCATTTTGAGCCACATCAGAGCATTTAATATTAGTTGAGGTCGCACAGCTTGAAAATAAACATGTCCTCTAAACTCCATTTTTCTCTTTAGTTTCAACATGATTATACCTGACCTTTCAGGAGGACGTGGCAATGTAGTACATGTTTGATCACATTCAACTGGTATATTGCATATTGCTCCTTTAATCTTCCTCTTTTGGCCTTTAGGCATTACCACTATCTTTTCAAAAACTATCCTCTGTGCTATTAATATTTGTTCTAGTTTTTCTAGTACTGAGAGTTCTAGTGGTATTCTATCAACTTCCAGTTTATTACAAACAGCTTGACATGGTACATGTCCTTTTGAAGCTTTTGCATGGCATGTTCTACAGATGTATTATTTGTCATCAAATGACTTTATCTCAGTGAAAAGACAATGTACGCTGTATTTATTTTGTTTAAGTAACATAACTGTTTTTCTATATAGTATTCGATGACAAACTGAACATATGTAATATGGCCC
This sequence comes from Montipora capricornis, assembly GCF_036669925.1. NCBI lineage: Eukaryota > Metazoa > Cnidaria > Anthozoa > Scleractinia > Acroporidae > Montipora > Montipora capricornis. Next base: position 59,265,061 of record NC_090888.1, read on the forward strand.
CTCTCTGATCTTATTCTGAAATACTGATATGTAGTGACCCAATTTATGCTGAACATTGTTTGCCTTTTTTCTAGAAATTTTTGCTGCATCACTTATGCACTATTTTTTGCTTTTTTATAGGATTCATGCTGCAATATTCTTGTTTTTTACTGTTCACGTATTGTGCCTTATTAATGAGTGATTCCATTGCATCATAGTTCCGCTTTTTTTGTTTATTTATCAGATCTTGTTCTGCCGCATCTAGTGACTTGTACCACACTGCTCTGTCATACAAGAGCTTTTCTTTTTCTGCAGGCTCTAGCGATTTGTACCTCTCTGCTCTGTCAGACAAGAGTTTTTCTTTTTCTGCAGGATCTAGAGATTTGTACCACTCTGCTCTGTCAGACAAGAGTTGTTCTTTTTCTGCAGGATTCAGTGATTTGTACCACACTGCTCTGTCAGACAAGAGTTTTTCTTTTTCTACAGGATCTAGAGATTTGTACCACTCTGCCCTGTCAGACAAGAGTTGTTCTTTTTCTGCAGGATTTAGTGATTTGTACCACTCTGCTCTGTCAGACAAGAGCTTTTCTTTTTCTGCAGGATCTAGTGATTTGTACCTCTCTGCTCTGTCAGACACGCGTTTTTCTTTTTCTGCAGGATCTAATGACTTGTACCATTCTGCTTTGCTAACCAAGTATTTTCGTTTGGCACTAGGTTCCATGTTTGCATAACTTTCTCTTCGTTTTTCAGCAAGTGAATTTTTCTGCCTATTGGATTTGTGTTTCCTTAATACCTTTTGCCTTAAAGTGCTTGACAAATTACTGTTACAGTTTAGAAATCTGATAATGTATGCTACCTCTAAATTATTAGTTATATTGATTTTTGTAACATAATTAGCAAGGGCCTGAAGAAGGAAGTTGCTGTCATTGACAGTTTGAAATTCATCTAAAGTTCCATCACTATGGAATATTATTAAGTAGTATTTGATGGTTTTAGTCTTAGAATTGTTCTGAAATATGCAACTTGCACAGTAATTTAAAAACCATATTATAAATCCAGTATTGCCTCTTGTGTTATCCAAAATAAAGTTCTGGAAGAGTTTGCTACTGCTGGATGCACAACTAAATATGCCTTCTTTTTGTGCTGTAAAGACAACATCAATAGTTGCATCATATATTTGAAGTTTGTTTGGAAATTTGCGTAAACAGAGATTTTCATCAGGACATGAAAATTGTTTCTTGTAAAACTTATTTCCATGGTAAATAATTGCTTCTAGAGTTTGTGAATTCCAGTAAGTGCATGCCTTAACCACTGACAAACAAATGCTATAAAATGATAAAGCACAACAGTGTCGAATAAAAGGCTCATTGTTTCTCGTTGAAATATGCACCATTTCTCCACCACCATCAGCAAGTTCTGATTGAGAGATTTCACTGTTCTCATCAACTAAGTGATTATTGTCCTTTTCTAGTCTTGTTATGTGAACACCTATCAGCTCAAACAATGTATTTGAATTTTCATACAGGGTTTGCAAATAACATGTGACATCCTGTATACTTTGTGCTTCTAATAATACACATGTTCCTTGAGAATGGGGCATACCAAATGCATCCCTAGCATGTGAATCAAATATTTTAAATTTACCACCTGGAGTACAGTACATAGAAACAGTACTACATTCAATTGTTAAAAGAAAGGATTGGTAGTTTTGCCTTACTAATGTTAGCAAAGCATCAACCAAAGGCATACAGAAACTCAAACCATGTATAATGGATCTACCATTTATAGTACCACTATAGCTTGAACTGTATTGAAGCTGATAATCTGTATTAAACACATTGAGCACTTCTGGTAACTCAGTTAACAACAGGAAAGTTTGTCTGGACAGTCTAGATAACCCAGAATACAATTCATTACCAATGTTCATGATGTTAATCAAGTCCGCTGATGAGATAATATTATTCCTGTAATTATAGATAAGTGAAGTAAGAGACATTGCTACACACTGAGTGCCTGCATTCTGGCCGAACAAATCCATATTGCCTTGACTATAAGGCGCTTGAATAGTTCTGGTATGATCAATGGGCCCAGGGTTTTTTTCCATATCATTAGAAAGCTTAAACTCTGTATGATTCATCCTATGGTCAACGTTCTTGTAAACAGGTATTACTGAAGTATAGTTACACCTAAGTTTCACTCTTCGGCGAAGAGTTCTAGGTTTTTTCCTTCGATGTGCTGTGCACCATTTCTTTCTCGCTCTCCTCTTCTTAGCAGCAGACCTTGGTCTTACATAAATGTAGTCTAACTTACGATGAAATACACTCAATTTGGTAAATAAATGCATGGCAAAAGATTTAGGTACGTTCTTTTTAACATATTTTCGAACTAATTTCCTGAAATGTCTGCTCTTATGCAAGGCTCGTGATAGCTGTTTCACTGGAATTCTGCTTGGCTCTCTGTCTCTTTGTTGACGCCCTCCTACACATTTACAAATTATAAAAAAACTTAGCATAACGAGATCTAAGTTGCGAGTCATTTACTGATTCTTTATTATCAATATCCACAACAACAGATGGCTGTACGGCATTCTCAAATATGTTCTCCTGTAAGGCTCGCGTTAGCTGTTTCGCTGAAATTCTGCTTGGTTCTCCATCCTTTTGAACAACATATGCATGGCGACGCCCTTTTAAACATTTACGATAAGCAAAGTTAGCATAACGAGATCGAAGTTGCAAATCATTTATTGATTCTTCATTATCAACATCGAAAACAACAGATAGCTGTGCGCCTTTCTCAAATAGGTCACAGTCATTGAATGCATTCAAAATAGGTTCATCCAAACATAAAACGCTGCACCAAGCATGGTACAAAATGCTGACAACATTAGTGAGGATGATTCGAAACGATACAAATAGTTGAATATGAAATAGCATTACAGCTCGAAATACACAGAAATTCAGTAATAGCAGAAAACAAACAGCCATAGTAATACAAATGGATAGAATATTCACCTTCTTTTTCAGAATTTTAACTAATTGCATCCGGCTCGGCGTACTATCTTTCTGCGACTCGATGGCATCACTACTGACTTTGTGATCACCAACTTTCTTCTCTTGGAGGCTTTCACAGTTCTGTGCTTTTCTTGTTTGGTATTTGGTTTCAAAGCAGTTCATATCAGTGTAATTCATATCATGATTCTCATATATTTGCTCATTTAGTGCACATTTGTTCTCAATATAGCTTTCTCTCAGTTCGCGGACCGACCCGGGCCAAAACATTCGCTCAATGACATCTTTTAGTGTGGGTCTACCGCGAACGGCGTGTGCATAAGTGAGTGGTTTGAGCGTTCCCAGCAAGAAGCTCAATACAACAAAAAGCCACATGGCGACAAAACACGTACTGTCTACTAACTCTGGTCTAAGGCAACTAACTTTGATCGCGCAGGAGTGACAAAATGAAATGGTTCTTCTCTATCATGTGATTCTCCCTGTCAACATCCCTGTCAACAAGGCATTATGCTGAGGATCGAAATCCTCCAATCATGGTCAGCTATTTCATTTCACATGTCAAGTGGTTGCTGACACCGCAAATGTTGACCAATGTTCTCTATTCCACAAACATAACTGGTCACGTTCTCAAGATGATACTCAGAAGGCGTAACCACAGATTCAGAATAAACAGAAATTGATTGTTTCAACTCTGTACAGCCACAAAGAAAAGCTAACAGCTCATAAACATTACGGAAAAATGATTTCATAATCACCACGGGGAAAAAACGTCCTCCCATGCCGCATACACGTAACGGTTTTCTATTGATTGACAGATTTCTTTCTTTATGAGGCAATCATGGAAAGGGCCCGGACGCACTGGGCAAATTTTTATTTTGCGAAAAAATCTGTCACTAGTTACCTGAGACAAGTGCGACCGGTGATTATTTTGTAAAGGCTTACCAAACTTTCGAGACGCCGTCGTCCTGCCTGGGAGCAGGACAAATTTTTGTCAGAGGTGAAATCTGACAGATTTGTCAATTTACACGCCATGATTATTATGATTTGAAGGAAAATGTCAATCAAGAAAATTTTAATCTCTATTTTTAGTCGGAGTATTTGGTGTTTATTTCGGTGTGATTGACACCTGTGGTTAACAAATATTTTACTGTGTCTCAGACTCTCAGAGCTTCCACGCTTAAAAAATTGAAAATTTGAGCCAAATTTTGTCGACCTTTTCGGAAGGGCCAAACAAAATTTGTCAGTCCAGTGCGTCCGAAACCAAACCCCAAAAGCGGCAAAGATCTGAGGTTGCTTCCCCTGTGCGTACTAGATAAGGTTAACGAAACTTGTAAGACGTGTAAACAAATATTACACATATGCAAATTAGTTAACCTTGAATAATACGCAACGCTGTTCAGAAAGGCAGAAAAATCTCAAACCTATTCCAGCCCAAAATAATTTTATTGAAACAAACAACATGTTTGCTATTAGAGGGAAGAAAAGACTTCCTATTTCATTGCGTGCGTGCAAACAAGCTGCCAACACACTCCGTGTCTTAATGTTTTTGCGTTAGAGTAAATGATGTAAATTCATCACACTCAAATTTCGCAAAAACGTGACTTTCATGTAAACAACCTCGCACTAGCAAGTCATAGCAATTAATTACGTGGAATGCCGAAGGCATCCACGTCTTAAAACCGGGCTGAAATCTTTTTTTTGTTGGTAGTCACAAATGTGCGTACCCCACGGATATTGAATTAACCTCCGATCGGGTGGACTGACTTAAATTCCCTACGGTATTTCCAAACTTCCCTGCCCCGAGGAGAACTCCTGTACTTCCCAAGCCATTACGATTTTTCTCTGCTCGCGCGTTAGACCACTCGGCCACCGTGACACACTTGCGTATCAGATAGGTGAAAGCAAATATTTATAATAGACTCTTTCCTCCCGCCATGATTGCTTCAGTATTAAACTATTCGATAAAGTGGATAGATGCTTTTTCTTTGAGAAAGGCAAGCTTTAAAGGTAAGGAGAATTTTCTACGTTATTTCTAGATCTTGCTTCGTACTTGTGTGTTCCACTGTGAACCTTATTATTTTGCACACAACGAATACTTCATTAGAAGCATTTTGCATAGAACGAATACGTACTCCAATATTTCTTGGGAACCAGTTTGTTCGCCGTTTTGACGTAGAAAGAAAATAAGAAAATAGCTTTGAACGGCCAAACAAGATAAAAAATGAAATCAAGTTTAAAAAAAACGAATTAGCTATCGCCGTCACGGGGACTTCGCAGCCGTCCCCCATCCAAGTACTAACCTCATTCGGAGGAGCTTAACTTCAGCTGACACTTGGACTAGCATCAACGATTGTGATCTTTATGTTAAATTCGCACATAGATCTTGTCGAACTTTATAACACTTAAAAGAAAAAAAAATGCACTAACAAAAACCAGGTGTTATTCCGTCATTTTGTCACAGATGTATCCTTTGTTTCGTGAGTTGTCAGTAAACACGCAAGGTATAACTTGATCACAGGCGGCCGCTAAAATCGATGTCACTTCCGATTTTGCGATTTTACTTGTATGACCAAAAGTACGATAGAAAAATTGAACTCTGATGGAACGTAACAAAAATCTCCCGAAATGTTTTTCGCTGATGGCAAATTGTTTTATTCTCGATCGACACTTCCTAAAAGTTCCTTCTGCTCTCCTTAAAAACTACATATTAATATTTATTTACTTTTTCGTCAATATTTGTTTTGCATAAAGCAGGCTAGCAAAATCTGTACCTTGCTTTGTTCGCATTTTTGAGCGTTAAAATAGAATTTTTGGGCGTATGTTCCTGACAGCAAAAGTCGCATATTTTAACGTCCCCCATCCAGATACTAACCCCGCTGGAAAGGGAAAAAAACTTTAGTAACATTGGTCTTGGAAAGGTGTCAGAAGCTCAGAGTACACGCTTAAGCTTGTGGTGAAAAAGAAGTTGTAAATGATCAACATATCGGCTTTGAAGCCAAATGTTTCTCGATTTCCTGTTATTTTCTTCAATCGTTCTGGGCTTAGTATTTTACTGAACCACATGTCTTCTTAGAGGGTATATAGCAAAGATGTCTACCATGGCACCGTAATGATTTACGATACCAAACAATGTCGTGTACTATTAGAGCTACATATTGTGCAAGGACTTGAATCTCCTGGAAAAAACAAAACGCCGCTCAGTTGACAGTTATGGAAAAAAACACTGTCAAGTTACTGCACTACCACACGCAATGCGTTCTTACTTTAAAAAATATCCCGTATCTCCCCAATTCTCCCCCCCCCCCCTCCACCTCCAGACTAAAAATCCCGTATCCCCACAATTTTTTTTACCTAATTATCCCGTATCCTGATCGCTTCTCGGGCTTTTGGCTAAGATTAGTTTCTTGGCCAAGGACTACGGTCAAGTACTATTGTACAACGTACGGTACTTTTTCAGTGCCGTAAGGGGCAGGCACAGAACAGTTTCGGCTGTTTGTCTGTTCTCTCGAAAACGATGACAAGGGTTTTTGGGGTTTTTTGTTCAGCTCGAGTGTAGAATCAGGACGAACTGTTGTAGTTTCTGATAACTATTTACTACTAGTAGCTTTTGTTGAATTTTGAATCGATGATAGAGAGAGTTTTGGCCATCTCAATCCGGACTGGACTACTGGATTTAAGGATTTTTCTTAACGAGATTTCAAGTTATTGTGGAACGTTTGGTACCAAATTACTGAAATCAAGATTATGGAATTGTAAAATTAGAACTTTGGACTGGACTATACAACACGCAATTACGGAATTTTTGAGCATTGAGAGAAATAGAGCACGGATGTTGTCTTCTTGTCTTCGCCACGGCAAATTTATACAGTTTGCAAGGAACTAAACCAGGATTACAGAACCAGACGTCGATTACAGGGCCCGGTTGTTCGAAAGCCAATTACCTTAATCCAGGATTAGCGTAAACTTTTGTTTCATGTTTTCAACTTTTTGGTCACAGTTTCCTTTGCTTATTTTTGTTTTTCAAGATTGACTTCTTCTAATGTAAAGTTTTTCTGAATATCAGCCTTGAACAGCATTTGGGAGTAGAGGATAAAACTCGTTTTAAAACCCAGTTTCTGAACAACTGGCCCAGGATGATAAGTTGTTGAACTGTGATTTGTAATAAGTTTTTCGGATGTTTTAAGGCTGATCCTGTAATTTTTGGATGAAAGGAGTTAACGAAGCAAGTAAAACTGTAGGATTTGAATTAAGTCTCCTTCCAAAAAATAAATAAATAAAAGATCCCGTATCCTGATAACCTGCTAATAGGGCTTCGTTGTTTGCATTTGCAAATTTAGTAAATTTAGTAATGAGTTTTTACAACAAAAAACTTTAAGTTATATTATAGATGTATCTTTCTAGTAATCTTTCACAATTTTCCGAAGTCTACCTGGACTTGAAGTTGACTGTAACTGGACAATTTGAGTTAACTGTTTGCGCATTCCACGGATACGCCCTTGTAGGCGTCTTGTTGGATTGACAACGAGGTAATTAAGAAATATTGTTGGCTTTCCAAATAAACTTCATTTCTTGGCTTTACTCTAGAATGACAAAATGCTTAACACAGGAATTTTTAGTTATTGTTTAAAATCTTTCTCAATTCATAGAAATCGACCGGTCTGCGAGTTTTTTTCAATCGGATGTCAACAGGCCAAGTGGATGTTATGCATAATCGGGCGATCACGTTGCGCGTGTGATCCGTAATAAATATTTTTTTCACAAAATGTTTCCGAACCGTTAGTATCACCACAGAAGATAAGAACATCGTTCTAAGAGCTTACTCTACGCAAAAAGTAGGTTCTGGAGGTAATTTTGAGAGCGGAAATCAAGGTTACGCGGCAGACGGCAAATACAAACTCACGATTTAATTAAGTTAACACACCAGAAAGACGCTAACCTCATTTTGACAAGACAATGCTTTACTGTTGTCATAAAAACTATCCAGTTAAGCTCGCATATCACGAAACATGATGAATTCATAAAGGCCACCTTTTCCAGCGAACAATTTTTTAAAACAAACAACACATTTTCTATTGGAGGCAAAAACCCCTTCTATTTCATTACGTGCGTGAAGAGAAGAAACTCTGTCGTGTCAAATAATCGCAATATTGCAACAAACTAAATTTCAGGATCAAACCGTTTCCATGAAGAGCCTTTTCCTTGAATAATGAAGCACAAGTTCCGCCACACGCTTTCTTTCGAATCACCCTTGGCTGTCACATTCCCAATTATTTTTTTTACCTGAAGACTGTGCAGAGTTGATCGCAGATCCACGTAAGGTGTTCGATTCGTTCTCTGTCTTTGTTGAACCCATAAGTTACCAGAGAATTTTCCATTTGGTTTCAATGTTCTACATAACAGCACACTTTGTAAAATATTAGAAACACAGCTCACTTTGATTTCGGCTCGACCGGCGATAGATTGTTGTCGAAGTCCATTACTCGTCGCTTTTCATATTCCAGGCGTTTGTTTTTCACCGCCTGCCTAGCTTAACCAACTGACTTTCCATTATTGAAGCTCCATAAGGGTATATTTTATTCAAAGATCCACTAAAACGCCATTCGCGTTACATGACTTTCGACGCCATTACAGGCTAAGTTAATGATTCTCCTGTGTCCGCCAGAGAAATCTACGCATTTCCACTACCCTCTCGATCCTAAGAAAATACGCCCAGAGGGCTCTATGCACAAAGACACCACTTACCAGGGGAGTGACAGGCAAGACTTTTACCGACACGGAAAAAAAAAAAAATAAAATAATCTACCCATTTTCCGATTGGATTGCCATAGGCAACCCAGTAACAAAAGAAAACTTTTGCATAATAGTAGAGTTAAATTCCCGGAGGATTTGGTAGGGGCTCCAACATGGCCGGCGTTTCTTTGTTTAGGGGCTCCAACATGCGGCCGTGACGTCATGTGAAAACCGAGAATACGGTGTGCGTAATCCAGTGGATTATTAACCATTTTCGCCCGGATCATTGGATGTTGACGTAATTACGGTAACACTGGAAAAAACTGTGATAAAACATGGCAGTTACAACAAATTTGAATTGAAATTTTGAGAGTAACGGAAAAATAACGGAACTGACTCTAATAATAAACTGAAATCTAATACTTTTCTTCGCGGATATTAAGTTTGGCCAGCCGAAATATAGTACACCACTAAAATCAAATATACGTTGTATAGGCTCTTGCTTAAAATATTTTGTTTGCGTTATGCTTCTTTCCGTGATGGTCATTTGCAGAATCGGCTTGTTGCCATTCAGCTTTGGATTGATGCATTTATGATTTGGAAGATTTTATTGCAAATACTGATCATTGAATTTTGTCATAGATACACCTCCGTACTTCAAGGAAAAGCGCACGAGTTGATGTTTGGTGTGAACAACCGCTGACTTCGCAACAGTTGGCTCACGACAAATCCCCACCCAAGCCCCTAACATGGCGATGGTAAAATACAAATGTCAATCATTCTCCCACACCCTCGGGGGTGCGCTTTCCCTCAAATCCCCTTCTTTTTCCGACTAATCCCCACCTTGTCCCAGGGATGGGTTTACATTGAATTCTGCATTATACTCTTCTACTTTAAATCAGCTACAATCAAACTCGTTTTGGACAGATTATACGCTATACGAGTCCGCTATACTGTCACCGAGGTCTTGAAAATGCTGCCCGAGGCCGCAGGCCGGGTAGTCTGCTACACAGCCGTTTTTAATGTCGTCACGCAACGCTCCTCTCCACTGATGGGGAGGAGCGTTGCGTGACTGAAAATAAGGGTTACCACAACTCCTTTCTACTGCTACTGATTTCAGCAACATCCTCTTGTATCCATACCCCTGCTGCATTTCTTATTTTGCTTCAGGGATCATCTCAACCTGCAATCATACCCTCCAGATCCCTCCCTACATTTCATACCCTCCCTAAAGAAAAGAAAGCCTGATCGCAGGTTAGGGTCTTATGCTTACGCCAAATTGTGGAGGGACAAACAAAGGGTATTATGGTATTTTTGATACCGGCTAATTAGTACAGGAAAATCTCCTACACTCTGACATTTGGTTGTCTTGTTCTCAGAGGTTATGCAAAAACTGTGAAGTACCTGTTGTTAAGATCTGTTGTAAAGTTGTCCTGAGTCACAGTTTGTCTTTTGGGCTTTGCTTGTCAATAAACAGCTCAGCACTCAGCCTCCATCTTTGAATTATTTATTGTACCCTGAACTACTTAGTATAATATCAAACGATATTCCTTGAACCCAGTTACAGTAAAGTGTATGAGAAAGAACCTCCACACAACGAATTCCCGATATGAAAAACACTGAATTCCTCGGTTTATTGGCACTTTGTTAAATTGTTACATCAATGGAACCAAATGAAAGTGGATATCCCTTGTTGACACCCTCTTGCATGTATTTGTCTCAGTAGCACACCTCATTGAATGTGAATATCCCTTACTGACATCCTCTTTCATTTGTCTCGGTCAGAAAACCTCATTCAAATTTGTATACGATATAGATCCGAAACTAGCTTCTGCCAGCCTCTTTTGAAATCTAATAAGAAGTATGAGTTCATGAGGCGTGGATTTACTTTCTAAGATGATAACTAGCAAAGGTAAACAAGGAACTGAGGTATTCAGTCACGGTGGGTTAGCTGGGCAGGTACAAAAGACAGGTCACAGGGCATTGCTTTACCAACCCAGAAACAACCCTAACCGTTTACAAATGCTAAATTTAGGCCTAAAATCGTTTGCATAGGCCTAATTAGGCCAAATATGGCATTATTATTTTGGTGAAATAAAACTACACATAATAATTAAATCTAAACATGAATAGTTACTGAATAATTTACAACATGGTGACATTTGGTTTCTGTTTATATTCCCCTTTTCCAGGACCAATAATCTCCAAGGAGACTACAGTAAAAATGCTTTAGGAGGTGAAGCAGGGTAAAACATAACCTCTGTAGTCTCCAGGGACATTATGGCCATTGCGTGACAAAGGGATGTGTACACTTTGTGACAATGTTTAAATTGGGTAAGGGTTAAGTGCATGTTGAAACAGAGCAGTGTCACAGAGTTTGAAATATTTTTACTCACTAATAGATTCCAAGACTTAGATCAAAAATAATAATTATTATTCTCAGTCATAGATCTATTAATTAATAAATTTAAAATAACATGAATGCAAACATGAATACAAGACTTCAGTGAATAATATTATTATTAGTGATCTAAGTCTTTGATCTATTGTATGTAGTATGTACTTGGATGTATTCTATGTGTCATGTTTGAACCTTTCGTGACTTAGCAGGCATGCTCACTTGAACTTTGTACTGGCTCTGCACGACATTCGGAATTTACCTTGATGCTATGTACTCAGAAATGTTAATGGCTCAAAACAATTCTCACAATGTTCCGAAATAGCAACAATTTCAATACTTTTATACATTCATGTACAGGTAAAACAGCCCTTGCAACCATGAAAACATATTTAGAATAAAAAATTAAAATCTCAAGAAAATTTCGGTTAAAACGAGGCAGCAAGGGTAGCCTCCATGACAGGCATCTGAAAAAAAATGAAAAATGAAAAATAAAAAAGAAATATTTTGGAATAACATCATGTAGGCAGAAACCAACGTAGCTGTGCCGTGAGTGTCTTCTCTTAGCGTGTCTTCTTTGCTTATAGGCCACCTTAAATCCTTTTAATTCATTGTTGTTCTTTTCTTTCTTTTTTGAAGATCAGTCAGAAAATGAGGCCTATGGACCACCTCTATGGACTGAGTCCAAAAGTGGGGTCTAATTAGTCCCAGAGGTCCATGTTTTTTTGGTATCTGGATGTTTCAACTACAAGACGATTCGCCAACAAAGCGATTTGCCCACAATGAAGAGGTTTCACTCATAGTCTATGAAGGAACGATATCCATAGAAATATAGCATTTATAAAGCATTTCTAACTAGAGATGTCTGCGTGAAGCGGGGAAGTGGGCACACTTGGGTACAAAATAATTCGCCCACAATGAAGAGGTTTCGCCCACAGTCTATGAAGGAACCATATCCATCGAAACATAGCATGGATATTTTCTAAATCAAATGAGTTGAAAAGGACTTGAAATATTCTCTATATTGTGTCACAGTTAGCGAGGAAGTGAAAAAACTGGATGTTGAGAATGTCCACTGAATAATTCGTTGATCAGCATGCCGTTTTCCGCATTGAGGTAACTGAATACATTACATGTGTAAATAAACAACAAGGCTATTAAAGATGAAACATTTCCTTCAATCACACGTAAATTCTGTTAACTATATTTCGAAGGAATCTTTCCTTGTGTTCGCAAGATGTGTTTGCTAGCCATTTCCCCGCTTTTCAGTAGAGAGAAACAGCAAGAAATATGTGTGCCACGCAGGCATCACTAGTGAATTCTGTTGCGATATTTTATAACCAGTATATTTCGATGGATTTCTTTCCTTGGTAATATGTGTGGGCGAATCATTTTAAGTGTAGGGAAACCTCTGGATTGTGGGCGATTTTTTGTAGGCGAATCGTCTTGTGGGCGAAACCACTGTAACCCGTTTGTCTGTTCCCGGGAAAAGGTGTTGGGCAGTTTCTAAAATTCATCGTTGAGGAATGCAGGATGTTCCGTGATATTGTTCATACATTTAAAGCAGGAGGCAGTTCGTAAAATTCATTGCTCCACTTACGAAATGACTTAAAAAATTCATCGTTGAAGGGAGCAGGAACTTCCCAGATACCATGGTTCGTCTCGTTCAGAGATTGGATGAGTCTCTTGAGTAAGGATTTAATAACATCCCTGTCATCAACACATTGGTCTCTTAACCTTACAAAAACATCCAGAAGAATTGTCACGTTTTTGGTTTCATTTTCTTCACAACCATCCTTTCTTTCATTGACAATCTTATGTAGATATTTACGAACATAGTGTAGCACTTCCTCTTTGTCTGGATCCTTGGTCTCGTAGTGAGCATCGCGCGTAAGCTCCCCTGCATGTTTCTTCAATTCTTTCAAAAACTGTGAACAGTTAACTCTGGAGAAATCGTTTCCATCCTCTAGGAGTTTAAGCAAATCCTTCAGGTTGGGATCTAAGTTCGAGCCTGTACGTGTGCTATCTGTGTTCAAATGGAGCTTGAACTTGCAACACCCGTCATGAGCCTCAAGTTTCAAAAAGTCAACGTAAGGAACAAGTTGTTTAATTTCGTCTTTTGTCTTTCTTTGAAGTTGTTTAATTTCGTCTTTTGTCTTTCTTTCCCTCCCGTCGCCTCGTCGTCCCTCATCTCTTATCCTCTCATCACCCATTCCGACCATTCTCATTCCCTCTGCCCTCTCTTCGGGATCCGAATCTTCGACATCTTCGTCGCTTCTTCCCTCATCTCTATCTTCAACTTGTGTGGGGCGGCCACAATCTTTGAAATGTTTCAAGCATTTTTCAATGATATCACGTTCCCCTTCCTCGTAAAAAGGCAAAATAAGGTCTCCTAAATCAGCTACCACCTTTCCAATTTCCTCTTTGATATTTTTAGGGACGTCCAAAATAAGCAACGAGGCACATTTGTTGAGTAGCATGTAGACTGAGTCTAAGCCGTCACAAAGAGCAACCAACTTCGGATTTTGAAACAGCTCACTCGTGCACCTCAGGACGTCAGTACCAGTAATGTCTCTGAAAACTTGAACACTTTCGCACGCGCTTTTGAAGTTTGAAATCATACAAATCATGCTTTTAGCTTTCAGTTGTCGGTGCTTGCGTCTGATCTTTTCCGTGAATCGACGCCATTCTTTCCTTTGTTGATCTTTTTTGTTTGATGATTCTTTCAACTGTTGTACCTTTTCTTCTCGTTTCTTCAAATAGAAGGATCCAATTACGAATATAACGATTGTGAGAAGAAAACTCGCAATAGACATGGCAATACTAACACAATAGTAGACAAAAGTTACGTAATCACTGTTCGATGGATGAAATGACATCTCGCAAAGGGTGATTTTTTCTGATCAGCAAGAATGGAACTGATCAACGTCCAGCAAAATGACCAAAATGAGTTCAGAGAATCGAAATCCCAGAGCCGCGATCCTTTTGGCCAGCGCCACGGATTCGTACAATCTCGTACAGCATCGTACAGCAACCTCGTTCCCAGGGTCTTCTCGGCTTTTCAATATGGCGGCGGGTCTTGAGAAGACCCTGGCACACAGTGAACTAAAAAGATCGCTGATTGGTGCTTTTCTCACATGAACTCTGATTGGTTTAATGTCGAAAGAAAGATGGCGGCTAGTGAGGAGAGCCAGAAAAAGAACAGAATTCGTGTTTAAATCATTTTCAAAATTGTAGCTGTTCCGTAAGAAGCAGCTGCAAATTAAGAAGCATAACAGTCAAAAATAATTCACCGTTTTTTCACGTTGTACGATGATCTACATCAGGCCTCGATTCCAATTAAAACTACGTTGGCTTTTCACGACCTCTAGCATAGCGATCGCTCTATAATATAGAAGGATATAATGGTGTTTGAAAGACGCAACGGTAATTAAGTGATTTTATTTCGTACGTACCTTTACGTTTTGATTCATTTTGGCGTCTCACAATTGTAATTCCTTGACGCGGGCATTGTTACTGTTGTTCAGTGTTTGCACCATGTCAGATTGTAACAAATTATAAAATTGTGCAACAGGGTTCATAGATTATTGATGTGGTTGATTTAGCAGTTGTATGTGGTTCTGTTGACTCGTGTGACAGCTGCAACGAAGGCGGGTCTGTTAAATACAGGTCAAGACTAGAGGTCGCTGCTCCAATAATCAACAACTAAGCTAAAAGTTTCCCCGAGACCTGAAACAACATTTTTGTTGAGTGATTAGCGCTAGCAGACACTTTTGGTGTTGTTTATTTGTCTGCAGCACGGTGACATGTACACTCACCTGTGGAATGTGACCTGTGTTTTATTTCAATAGACCTGCAGCTGCAGTAATCCATATTCTTTCCCATCCCTTCCACAATCTTCAGCTAGTGGTGCACAGAGAGATCTAGCTCGGTCGGTTTTCATCGTTGCCTTTTACGTTCATTAATAAAAAATATTAATCTCCTTACCCCAAACAAAATGCATGTCATCTTGTAATTTTCCAAGAGAGTTATTTAAGATTGTAAAGTCTTAACAATAATTATTATTCTTGAAAATAATAATTGTAAGGCTTATCATTATAGTCTTATTGACCTGTCAATTTGCTAACGACTTCAATTTTTGCTTCTTCTGATTTAAAAATATAAATATGTATATTAAACAGTATTCTTTAATTTTGTACACATTACTTTTTTAGCATCACACTCCTGTGAGTTTTCTTGTACTCCAATAATTTAAGTTGAATTATTCGTTTTCAAAACATGCTTTGAAAATATTCTCTAGCATTGCTCAAGTTGTGGCATTTTAATTACTGTCTGAAGATGTGGTACATCGAGTGATGTGGGGGTAGATTGCAGACTGGACAGGGGGATTGGGAAATAAAATTGAAGGTGACAAAGCAAAGGAAATTTGCAACTTCACCAGCAACAAGAAACTATTTCACAAAAATAAATAGTGTTTTGTTTCTGGAATGGTAAGGGCAGGAGAAAAGATAAAATACTGTAGTGTGGGTCATTTGGTCGGTCATATATATTTGGCTTTGTCTATTGAAACTCTCAACAAAGAAGGACAAAAATGTGGACGCAAACTATCTGAACGGTTAGAAGCCTGTCAAGGAATATTAACCATTAAAGAGAAGAACATAATGATACTTGTCTACAAATACCTAATTTTCCTTCAAATGCCACAGCATAAAATTTCAAATTCCATTTTCTGTGAATCTTCCATTACTTGTGGTACATGTGAACCTAGGACGTTACCAGTACTCGCTTTAAAATAATAACTGGTTCCTGGAAAACCCAATTTACTACCGGTACTACAGCTCACCAGTGGAAAGATTGTTTATATTACTTATTACCATGAAGAGAGATACCTATGGATTTTTTAACAATATATCCCTTTAATATAACCGAAAATCATTCAGATAGTGAAAACTTCATATTTATGACCCATTTCGTTCACTTTCATGCTTGTCAGCATTATGATTTGCTATACTTCAGGTTCACATGTTCACAAGTTTGTTTTTACGTCTCATAGATGTTCAGATGTTCAATTACAAACTCTGTGATCACTCTATTTCATTGTATAAATAGTTCACCCTGAAGTCTAAATAGATACAATTCGTTTCTGAGTAAATGAAATGAAACAAAAATGGAGGCAAATAAAACAAACCGTGCCATTGTCACTGCCTCCAAAACAGCAGATTAAAAGCCAGTTTGATAAAACAGCAAAGATCCACCCCTAACCCTGGGCTCATTTGACAAGAACTGCTAAAGATGATGAGATGCTTATGTTTAGGACTTGCACAAATTGTGCCCTTTTTTAATTAGGCTCAACAGATTTCATGAGCAGCATTCCAAGACATCACATTGTCTTCACTGGTAGGACAAGACGTGGAAAAGTTCTTTTCATAGCTTGAAAAGTGCAAGAAGCAGATTGCTATTGCTAATCCTATGGAATAGCATGTTCAACAATGTACATTGGCTTGATTATGTCAACTTTACCACAAAATATATTTTCAAATTATAACAAGTTGTAAGAATCAGAATGTGGGCACTAAACATGCTGTGGTTCCCTGTTGGCAATCAGAAGACAATTAAAATACTGATTTTACACTGACATGACAATACTTGCAGTCAATCGATGAGATGATAGATAAAACCACAATACAACTATCTAATGGTTTCACGTACTGTGAAAATGAAGTACCACAGATATATATGTGGTATAATAATACTTCCTTTTAGGAAAATAGCTTTGGGTCAATGTATACTGGGGAAAGTCGTTGTCAGAAGGCTCATATACACCGATAAGAAATCAGATAATCATTCAAGTGTATGAAAAATTAATGATAATTATGTTTAATTGATTGAAAATAAACATGCAATATAAACTATACATTACGGAAGACAGCGAACACACCTCCGTGACTAAATAGCTAGAACCAGGGCTTTCATTAAACCTTAGCTCACTGGATTTTAAGGTAATCAAATGTCTGTGATGCTACGGGTGAAACTGTGTGCAATGGCTGTTTCCAAACTGTTTAAAAATCACAGCCCCGAGAAATAATAGCCGTCTATAAAATTGCATTGGTTTAAAATAACATGAAATGAAAAGAAAAGCAAGATTTCTCTGTCATCTACCGCATTCTCGTTGCTCGTGCATTCATCCAAAGCTCACGGTAATCAAATGTCTGTGATGTTACGGGTGAAACTGCATGCAACACTGTTAAAGTATAATTCCTTAAAACAAGATAAAAAAATCTTGTTTTAAGGTCCTGAGACAAGAATCTCACGACCTTAAAACAAGGCTACTAAAAATCTGAAAACAAGAATAACATTTCTTGAAACTGGTAATTTATTTCTTATTTTAAGGTACAATAACAAGAGAAGCTCAACTTGAAATAAGGATACAAGTGCTAATTTGAAAAAAAGAAAAGACCCAAAAACAAGCTTAAAACAAGAAATTTCGACCTTATTCTAGGGTACAATAAAAAGAGAAACTTTACTTGAAATAAGGACACAAAGTGCTGATTTCTAATTAAATTCACAAATTAAATGCAAATTTCAATAATACACCTTCATAGGCACAATAAATGTATAATAATTAAAACACTATTATTTATCCAGGTAGAATGTTACAACAAAACTGCTGGCTGGTTAAACTTGTCCAGGGTTTCCAGCTTTTGTCAACAACAACTCAATAAATGTTGTTTGTCTTTAATCTGTGTTGCTGCATGCCTTTAGTTTTCTTAAGAGCTTGTTCTCAATTTGTTTTAATTGATAACTCTTTCTCTTTGGAGTAATGCCCAAAACATGCTCTTCCAGGAACTTGAAAATGTTTTTCCAGTTATCCCCATATTCCAAGTTGAAGGCATAGTAGACAGCCAAATATGAAACCAAAGGTGATGCAAACATAGAGTAATCAAGGATTGGCTGACATTCACAGAGCACATCCTTTTCTAAAACAATAAAAATCTGAGTATTTTCTCCACTGCTTTCACCATTCTCAGCCAGTACTAGGTAAGGGAAGTTTGATGGCACATCTGAATGTAAAAAGTGTTCCATTTTTTGACCGTCCTGGAAAAAAAGATGAAACTCTCATTACTACACTGTAAGTGAAAATAAAGCTTTATGTGTGAGTAAATTGTGCCAACACTTTGATCATTATTCGATGTGTGATTATTCAGCATTAACAGCTATAGAAAGTTTGATTTTATTAAACACATGTTATTAACTCTGGGTAATACTGGTACCTTTGGATGAGTAATGTGTTCAAATGTTTATGCTGTCGTTTGAATTTAATTTTGGTTTATTAATAAAAGGTTTCAAATCCGCTTGATTTTAATTCCCTTTGTTTCACATGACACTGTATGTGACAAATTATAAATATTATATCCGAACTGGTTTGAAACATTTAAAACCAAACATAAATTTAAAGCACAGCAATATTTCATCCATTATGGTTAATTTTATTTTCAACGATATTGATATAATGGCTCATGTAGACTACCCGCACAATCAATTCAAAATTAATGAAGATCGTGCTATTAGAGCTATATTTATATAAGACTCCATTTTCAAATGTAAGTATGTTATTGGTACTTAACTGAATGCACATGTCTATCAAAATTGAAAATAGGCATTGGCTTTATCCTTATTGCTAGAAACTTGCAACAAAAGTTTTTCACTAGCTTTACCTCATCAGTGTCTAAAACATCATCCTTGCCTTGATTGCTTGAAGACTTCTGAAAAGGAAATCATTATTAGAAAAAGGGCATAGACAGACTCAGCTAACAAGTTGTTGATCATTTGTTATGTGTCTCCCCTCTCAGGTCCAAAGGAAAAACAGACAACCACTCAAATAATAACTTTACAATGTAATAGACCTTTCCTACATTCCACTTCAGTGTGTTTGAACAATAGTACCAGAGCGAGGTTGGGGTGGACATTTTCATACATTTGCTGTATTTTTGCCCACCCTGACCTCGACTCAGCACCCTTGTTTATTGGAATGCAAAAAGGTCTATTAAATAGGCAAGTCACCAAATAATACAGTACTGGTTCAGGTATGCTGCAAATTTTCATGTAACTAACGTCTGCTTAGCTCACTGGAAAACAATGAAAATGATGACTGGATATCATCACAAACAAACTCACTGCACTGATGATAAAATCCCACAAGTGTTTCCGAGTTGGGGAGTCCTCTGGGAACAGTTCCTTTAGATCTGGTCTTGTAAGTTTTAGAAACATCTTGCCATCAACATTGTTGTCTTTCGAAATAAAAAGAGACTTCTGTAGATACCCATTAATCATGAAACAACACTATGGCCCATTAATGAAATAAATCAATGTTGAATTGCTATAATTCTTCCTGTACAAGAGAGTAGAGTATTCTGAGGGTTAAATATTTTGGATAAAACACAAGAGAAACATTTGAGTTGCCAAAAATTATTCAACATTGGCAAACAAAAGAAAAGAAAGCTAATTGGATACAACAAGTGGTTGTAGGTGTGGACTTCAACATAACATTAAAAAACAAAATATTACCTTCTAGAACTTTACACTGACTGGCCGAGAAGAAGGAAATCAGCAAGAGATTTTTTACTAAATAAATGCAAGTTATCTTTGTAAAATATATTTGTTACTTCTAGATCCTCATCCATGACACAGGAATTTCCTAAAATCAAGTGACAAGTGTACAGTATCAATATGTGTGAAATGGCCTAGAATTATCAAGATCACTTTCATAGAGCTTGCATTATATCAAACAAAACACTTCACCCCTCTTTTCCTATTATTTATTTACTTTTCACTTTTTTTTTTTTCACCATGATGGGGTTGAGGAACAGAAGCCCCTCCCTCAGTCAGTACCCCCCAAACCCTATCTACAGCATCCTTTAGCCCCATAAAACACAAAAATTTTTTTCATCTGTTAATTTATGTAGATCACATTTTTTCCTTACTTTAAACACCCATTTTAGATTTGCTTTCCTGTACTTGGCTAATTAGAAAACGATAACATAGCCAATAAATCTTCCAATCCTCTGGCATTAATGTAGTTCATGACAAATACCAAACTAGTAGACAGTCAACCAATGAAAGGTGGTGGCAGTTTATCTTTCGTTGTGAAATCGCTTTCTTCCACTCACCCCTCCCCTGGGGCCCAACTATGAACAGCTATTTATGTAGGCTTCAAAAAGTTTAACATTTACTGTCAAAAGTCATTGCAGTTTCAGATGAATTAAGTTCGCAAATACTGTCGGCAACTAAACGTAAATAAAAGAAATAAACAGAGAACCTAAGTACATAAACTGCGACGGGAAAGAACGTCACCTAGGCACGCGGGTAACCAGCGTGGCCGTATTTCAGAACTAAAAGATTGTGTGTATCCATAGACGGCAACAATTCTATCAGTTACCTTAGCATCTGAAAAAAGCAGGGAAAAGTTAATGCACTGGGCTGTAGTTATAATTTAGAGGTTTCAAAAGCTTGTTTAATACGTTTTGGCAAACGGAAATCATCGGTCAGCCGACTTCCCGGGCTTTAAAATTGCACTTCGACTTGAAATTACACGATAAAAACCGAGCTGCCCACACTAAATTAATGACTACAATGAAAAAACGAACATGCAACTACTCACCAGAAACGTTTAGCGACTTTAGCAGCTTGAAAAAAAGCAGTTTTTGTCGCAAATAAACAACACGTCGTACAACCTCACTCGAGTTCCCGCCAGAACCTCACGCAGACAAAGTACCCAGGACTACTTGCGAGCAGCGCTTTTGTTCCTCGGCCAATGAATTCGCTTGACAGCTTTGACAGCTGGAAAGATCAGAAACTTCGACCCCGACGACGTTGAAAGCAACTTTTATGGCGTGAATTTGTGCACTCTGTTTCTTTTCTGCTTTGTACTTGCACCTTTTGTTAAGTCACATAAACACCAGTCACAGCGATGATGGCGGTTATTTCGCATTTTGTGGTATTGATGGTTGTGAACAAAGTTTTCGAAAACCGAACTCATTAAAAATGTGAATGTTTCACTGTCTTGTGTATTGTTGTACTGACTTGAATGTAGCATGAATATATTCACTTGGGGGTTCTTTTGCAGTCAATGACTGGTGCTCTTAAAAGTAGCTTTCACTTTCTTAAAATAAGGTCATCCCAGACCTTATTTTGAGATATCAGTTTGCCTTAGAATTATGTAGGCTTAAAACTAGTTCTCATTGTATTCGTATAAACATAACAACTTTCTTTAATTTTCCAGACATGTTTCGACGGTACATCCGTCATCTTCAGTGTTACATATTTTGAAATCGCCGTTGAATTTAAAGCGCGCGCGATCTTACAAACTTCGTTACATTGCGTTGTCAATATTGCGTATTAAATCAAAACAGAACAAAACAAAAATTTAAATGAGTGACGCTTAGTTCCTTACAGGGAGAGAGTCAGGTTAATGTGTTTCACCTGCTGGTTGAGATCGGGCTTCTCCCATTTTATATACATGGATTCCTTAAGCTTCACTTGGTACTTAGTGGCTGCAGAGTCCAGGATCTCGAAGCAATCCTGTGTGCAGGATGCCTTACAAGACTCTGAACTCTGCAGATGTTTAAAAACGTTCGAAGATCTGTCTGAAAGTAAGTGCTCGCGCACTCGTGTGGAGAAGTGTCGGCTGGTTTCACCAACATAACAAGCATTACAACTTGCACACGAAAATTTATAGACCACACGCGTGCGAAGCCCTACAGGGACAGCATCTTTCACATTAAAAAGACTCCTAACTTTGAAAGTAGTGAAGACTAACCTTATATCAATAGGTTTACATAACCGATTAGCAAGTTTGCGTATACACCTCTGTGCCGTGACTGAGAAGTGCCCAACGTAAGGAATTTTAAAGAAAAACTTAGGTGTTTCCTGGGGCTCGATTCCTGAATGAGACTGTGTTTTCCCTCCCTTGACTGCTGTCTGAATATATTTAGAAATATATTTGTTGATAAGGTTTTCAGGGAAGAGATTCCTCCGCAGAATGACAGACAACTTTTGAAGATCAGTATGGAACCCCATCCAAGTGTTGTTTATCTTAAAAGTTCTATCAATCAAGGTTTTGATTAACCCCAGTTTGTAGGTAAAGGGGCAAAAACTCAGATAACTGGTGAGCAAACCTGTGAAAGTTTTTTTCCGGTAAACGGTGGTTATACTTTGGTGCGGGTCAGTGTTATTGATTAGAACATCTAGGAAAGGTAGAACATGGTCAGCCTCCCGTTCCATTGTAAAGCGTATATTGGGGTGTTGATTGTTGATGTAATTGAAGAAAAGGGTTGCATCCCGTTCAGAGCGGAAAAGGCAAAATGTATCGTCTACGTAGCGACGATAGAATAAGACCTCTGAATCCCCGTATTGATCCAACCATATATTCTCATGGTGACCCATAAAGAGATTGGCTAGAACAGGGGCAAGGGGGGACCCCATGGCTACACCATCCACCTGGTCATAGAAGTTACCCTTGAACAGGAAGTGAGTTTCCTTGGTAGCAAACTCAAACAACCTTTTAAGATGTTGTTTACTAAGTTTCAAACCTGGGTTACCCTCAGTTATATACTTGACGGCAAGGTTAATACAATCATCTAGAGGGATGTTGGTGAAGAGGCTTTCAACATCGAAGGACACCATGAACATCCCATGCAAAGACAGCTCATTGATTTCCTTAACAACAAATATATTTCTAAATATATTCAGACAGCAGTCAAGGGAGGGAAAACACAGTCTCATTCAGGAATCGAGCCCCAGGAAACACCTAAGTTTTTCTTTAAAATCCCTTACGTTGGGCACTTCTCAGTCACGGCACAGAGGTGTATACGCAAACTTGCTAATCGGTTATGTAAACCTATTGATATAAGGTTAGTCTTCACTACTTTCAAAGTCAGGAGTCTTTTTAATGTGAAAGATGCTGTCCTTGTAGGGCTTCGCACGCGTGTGGTCTATAAATTTTCGTGTGCAAGTTGTAATGCTTGTTATGTTGGTGAAACCAGCCGACACTTCTCCACACGAGTGCGCGAGCACTTACTTTCAGACAGATCTTCGAACGTTTTTAAACATCTGCAGAGTTCAGAGTCTTGTAAGGCATCCTGCACACAGGATTGCTTCGAGATCCTGGACTCTGCAGCCACTAAGTACCAAGTGAAGCTTAAGGAATCCATGTATATAAAATGGGAGAAGCCCGATCTCAACCAGCAGGTGAAACACATTAACCTGACTCTCTCCCTGTAAGGAACTAAGCGTCACTCATTTAAATTTTTGTTTTGTTCTGTTTTGATTTAATACGCAATATTGACAACGCAATGTAACGAAGTTTGTAAGATCGCGCGCGCTTTAAATTCAACGGCGATTTCAAAATATGTAACACTGAAGATGACGGATGTACCGTCGAAACATGTCTGGAAAATTAAAGAAAGTTGTTATGTTTATACGAATATCTATATTGTTGCTGCTATCTAGACCTTTTAGTTCTCATTGTCTTGTAACCAGGGTATGATTCTTACTTCGAGACTAGAGGTCTTAAAATAAGGAATTATACTTTAACAGTGCAACATAGGCAGCCCAAGCTCGCGTCACTACAGACAGCCGTTGAGAATTTAAACGCGTTATAAGACTTTGTATGGGAAATCAAATATCGCCGATTATAAAGCCTAAAAAATGCTCAATTTAACTTTCATTCAATAAAATGAATCAAAATGACTCACCTCTGGTGTATTCTTGTGCCTTTAATTGGAGCTTATTTTACAGTTTCGGGAAGTCGGTGTTTTCAATGTTCTAAGACGAAGCATTTTTTAGGCTTTATAATCGACGATATTTGATTTCCCATACAAAGTCTTATAACGCGTTTAAATTCTCAACGGCTGTGTGTAGTGACGCGAGCTTGGGCTGCCTATGCATGCAATGGCTGTTTCCAAACTGTTTAAAAACCACAGCCCCGAGAAATAATAGCCGTCTATAAAATTGCATTGGTTTAAAATAACCTGAAATGAAAAGAAAAGCAAGATTTCTCTGTCATCTACCGCATTCTCGTTGCTCGTGCATTCATCCATCGGTATTTTTGGTTTCTTAAATCAAAGTTTACAGCTTTGGGTTCCCCGTTCGTACTCCATTTTGTTTGTTGGCAGTTGTCGTACCCAGATTTCTCTCACCTTATTCTTTGCCGCCATTTTGAAAAAATTTGCATATTTGTTCATCTTGATCACGTGATCTGCTGTGTGCCAGGGTCTTCTCAAGACCCGCCGCCATATTGAAAGCCGAGAAGACCCTGGGTACGAGGTTGCATCGTACAGCATAGACGTTTGACCGTTTGACCGTTGACCGCTGTGTTGTCCGTATGCAATCTCGTACCCAGAGCTTCTTTGACCGTTGACCGCTGTGTTGTCAATCTCGTACCCAGAGTCCTCGGGCTTTTTGGCCAGCGGGTGAGCGCCCGGAGAGACTCTGGGATAATGGACTCCATTTTTCCAGAGAACGTGGGTTCCGGTCTTATTACGTATGCTTGAGTTTAAACGGAAACAGAAAAGAGAAAACCGTAAACAGTAGAAATGGCGAGTTGAAATTGTTCGAGAAACAAGAATTTTAGCCTTACACACAAAGAAACTGGAGAAATGATCATTGGCTTGCTGTAAGAGCAAGTGAAGATGAAACCTCTGACGCTTTCGGTAAGTGTATTTTTAGTGTTTCAGCGTACAATCCATCGTTCAGAATGCCATCGTGCAAAAAACACGATCGACAAATTTTTTTGTGGAAACGAAACAAATGTCCTCTTCTACTACAATTTGATGTTTCCGTAATTCTGAATGGCTTCGACAAGAACTTATTCCACGGATTTCTCCTCAAAGAGACCGATATAATGTTTTTCCACGGTACTTTTGCAACAGTAACTGTAATCACTTTTTGGTAGCGTGGGAAAATTCACGTACGGTTTAAGACATAATTCAAACCTCGTGGTTTTTTATTTTTGTGATTCATATATTTCTGAGGTAGAAAAACACAAACAGCACTGAAACTAGTTTTAGATTTTGAATCTCCCTTCAAATTCTGGGGCTTCCGAATTACTTACCGACTTCCTGTCGGACTGCCACTGTTACGCAAGCGACCAATCAAAAATATAGTTCAAGTCGATTATCCCAGAGTCTCTCCGGGCGCTCACCCGCTGACCAAGAAGCCCGAGGACTCTGGGTACGAGATTGCTGTGTTGTCCGTATGCAATCTCGT
>NC_090888.1:59300440-59325440 GCF_036669925.1 Montipora capricornis
CGGAGTAAAACCTTATGGAGCGGAGTACAAAACCAACAAACTCAACCCAAACAAGACCCCGAGAAGGAGAATAAATCCCGGGCCACACCGATGGGAGATGAAGGCTTTCACCCCTGCACCAACACTGCTCCCCTGGATGATTCAAGACTGCCCACTTTCTGATCGTATCCACGACAGCAACACATGTTCGATTTTCACTTTAACTCCTTCCGCGGAAGCTCGAATCCCGTCGTATGGGACTGTGATTTTGTAGGTTCTCTTGTTTTCTTTTACAACTTCTTATTCCTTTGATAGATAGAGGACGCAGCTCTACTGTGTATTAAAAAAGCAGCAATCTAGGTCCATTGCTTTAGCTGCATTTTTGTTACCATTATTTTCTGAACCACCGTAATGCCGGGGCCGAGTCAGACAGCGTCCTTGACTGAGTTGCTTTGATTTAATTTATAGTGCCCACAATCAGTGCTCCGGTGTGAAAATACTCAGAATTTCATGATAAATCGAGAGAATCTGATAAAAATCGGGAGAGCGGGAGGCAACACATCAAATCGGGAGGGTTGGAATGTCTGGAAGAAAATCAAGGACTTTTCCAGGACTTTTCAAGGCCCAGATCCATTTATTCAAGGACTTGTTTTCCTACAAATCAAGAGACAATGAGTCGAAATAAAAAAAATAATTAATCACAATTCTTCTGCACGGGAGCAGGTCCAACAAACAGCACCTGAATCAAACCAAGATGATAATGTCACCTTCCCTTCACGTCTGCCATTTTGCTTTACGCCTTTTGAATGAGATTCTGGGGTACTTTCGCCCATACTTGTGTTGTTCCTAATCACGCGTTTGACAAGGCTTTCGAAAGCATAAGAGGTGGGGGTGGGGAGGGGGGGGGGGGTGAAGGTAATGCAATATCTAACCTTTAAGAAGGCACGGTTCATAGGGTACATCAAATAAGGGCCCATGACCTATCCTAAAAACACGAATGCAAACGAATGCTCCACAACTAACACGCTCAAATGAATCGTACAGAAAACCTGGCTATATATTGCTGGGGTCTCGAACTTTCGTAAAACCAAAGCAATGGTTTGACAAAGAAGATTACTTTATTCAAGGGTCTTTCACAAATTTTCAAAGACCACTTTGAAAAATTAAAGGACTTTTCAAGGATTTTTCAAGGACTTTTCAAGGCCCGCGCGAACCATGTTCATCCATGTGGCCTGGGTTCGATTACATATGTGATTTTTTGTTGGTTCTCTAGGTTTTCTCCGAGTACTCCGGTTTCCCCCTTTCCTCAAAAACCAACATTTCAATTGATCCGCTTTGATTTTATGATTTTATTTGTCTTACAGCCTCCCCCAAAAGAAAAAATAATAGAGCGATTATCGTCATTTCTTCATTTTACTTCATCAAGCTCTCGTCACCGAAATGAACACGAAAACCAGCGCGTCATGGAACACTCACCTTTGGGGACTGTTGAGAAGTAAGCGCCTCGGGGGCTGCGTAAATTCTGGCTCCAGGATTTGACGTCATGTACTGGCGCATAAAATTTGCAGCACCATAATCCGACAGCTTTGCTCTCCAGGAGTCTTCCCGTCTCCATAGCAACACATTGGAGCTGCTGATGTCGCGGTGTATTATGGGAAAAGGTTTATTGAGATGCAGATAGTTCAGTGCCTTGGCGACGTCCAAGGCTACACACACTATTTCCTCGTGATGTAAAGCACGCAAGGTCAAAACCTTCCCCAAATCCGTGTCGAGTATCGCAGTAACAAACAAAGGGCTTCCATCGTCGTTCGTAGCGCCCATGAACTGCAGAAGGTGAGGATGCCGGCAGCGTGCGGCGATGCTCATTTCTCGTTCAAATAAGCTGCGATTGTGCGGCGAGAGAATCAGATCGTGAATCTGCT
This sequence comes from Montipora capricornis, assembly GCF_036669925.1. NCBI lineage: Eukaryota > Metazoa > Cnidaria > Anthozoa > Scleractinia > Acroporidae > Montipora > Montipora capricornis. The sequence continues at coordinate 59,302,342 of NC_090888.1, forward strand.
TTACCGCAACGTGGCAATCGCGAAACGTCCCTTCGTAAACCTTGCCCCAGGCCCCTGTCCCTAAACATTTTTCACTGATTACCACTTCCTCCCTTCGGATAATCCAGTCACGGGGTTCAAGACGCCTATATTCGGCCAAAGCCTCTTGCGCTATCGAGACTGATGACTGCAATTCTCGCAGGCGCTGTTCGCCATCGGCCACTGTTCGCTCGCTTTCCTGCATTCGTTGTTCGTAAATTTCACGCTCTCGTTCGAGGTTTTGCCGATTTTGCTGCAAAATGTTCCTTTCTTCAATCAGTTCTCTTTCAGTGGCAGTTCTCCTAGTTCTTTCCTCTTCAACTTCAATCTGGAGGCCTCGAATTCTCTCTTCTAAGCCCGTTTTCAGCTCTCGTTCTTGCTCTAACAGACGCATTTGCTCTCTAATAGTGTCCTCTTTCGTTCGCACGGCTCGCTGGTTCGACTGGCTCAACACTCGTTCATTTTCTAAGCTTCTTTCCAATTCCGCGCAAGTGCTTCTAGCGTAACGTAATTCTTCCTCCAGACTTAGCCTTGCTTGTTTTTCTTGGCCTAAATTCTCCTGTAATTCATGAAAATGTTCTTCCTTTTCTCTCAGCTGTTGTTCTCTCATGTTGCGTATTGTTCTCTCGTCTTCCAGTTCACTCTGCATTCTTTTTAAATCACTCTGCTCCTCAAGTAAAAGCGAATTTGCCTCTCGCTCCTGCTCCATCTCGTTCTGTAGCCGCCTCAGAGAAGCCCTTTCTTTCTCCAACTCGTCATTTGCCAACGACAAGCTGATAGTTTGTTGCGTCAAAACCTGATCTTTTTCGCTTGAAATCTTCTCCAAAGCTCGTATTCTCTCCACAAGACGTTCTTTGTCGAATGAATAGCTGATCTCCAAATCTCTCATTCGCCCAAGATTGCGTTCTTTCTCCTCTTCAACTTCTCGTAACTTTCCTCTTTCGATTTCTAGCAATCTCTGATGTTGTTGTAAGTTTTCTCTTTGCTCCTTGCTGTGTTGGTCTAGAAGGGTGATGTGCGACTCCATCTCTTTGTGGTGATGAAGGATATCAGGTTTGACCGTGTCGAGACACTCTGAAACAGGTTCGACAGTGTTGTTGCTGTTTACGACTTCCGGAGCTTTCCGTCTCCTACTTCGTGTAACAATCGAGCTCCCGAGTGCGTCAGTTTGTTCCTTCGATATTTGCACTTCTGTTCGTGACGGCTCATTATTTGTCGTAACAATTAAAGAAGCTGCCGATACGTCACTCTGAGAAAAACGAAAACACAACCATGTAAAAGAAAAAATTAAAATCAAGTTATGCTTTGGGCGTGAGTGTTTTTGTGGACGTGAAGCACAGTTCATCCAAAAAGCCAAGGCCCTTTGACCTTGGACGACAAAGGGTTAAAGCTTTGTGAAGGTGTGTACGGAAAGAAATTTGCAAAGCGAGGTGGAGTAGCATTCTAGAAAATCAGGCCAGTGGTCAGAGCAGGACCGGAACCTGGCGAATGCGCAACACATGACCAGAAGCGAACAACTCCCAAATTAATCCTATGTCACGGCGTTTTTACAGACCAATCTATCTTTAAAAAAAAGGTAGTCCTGTTTTCCCGTTGGAAACTTTCCGATGGAAATGTGTGTTCAAGTTTTCAAAGGTCTCACCAGTTCCACGCTGTTCACGGTGAAATTCCGTTGTAATTTCGGCGCGTAAAATCGCAATCGCCAGGCGGCGAACGGACTTGAGTTAAATGGATTTCCCGAATTTTTTTTTTTTTTTTTTTTTTTTATTTGTTAATGGTAAGCCACCACTGTCTCCTCCAAATATTCTGCCCATCAAAAAACGAAAATTTAAAGTTCACAAAATCGGAGTGAAACTGAAACTAAGAAAACGAAAGCAAAAACAAGGACAAAAAAAACGCAACCTTTTGCGAATTCATCTCTCGTGACCCGTGCGTTCTCTGTCGTCGTGGATATGTTACAGGTTAAATTTGATTTCAGGTCAAAATTATATTAGAGCGGTTTTCAAATGAGAGTCGTAAAACCAAAACCCAAGTAATTACTTTCGCCAATCAAAAAGGACGGAGACAATCGAGTAAACCAATCAAAACTCGAAGTAATTACAAGTAGCCGACACATAACGCGGGAAAATGTGCACGCGCGAGCCACGATTGGTTAAAAAAGTGGCGCGCGAACTTTGAACCAATCACTGGGTGAAGTAATGCAAAACCAAAGTAATTTACTAATTACTTTCGACACTCAGTTGAAAACTGCTGTAACCTTGGTTGATCTGTAATTTATTTGTCTCTTTTTATGACAATGTCTGTTCGTGTCAATTTTGTACTTACCGGTAGTTAGTTCCATCCAATTAATTAAAGTGAAAAAGAAACTAACAAATTATCAACAGTTCTTCCTGCAGCCTGTAACTTACCAGGGAAGAATTTCTTCCTTCTGTGAAGAGTTTTTTCCGAGCTTTTTTTCCTGTTGAAACAAGTCATCCCCTTTCCGCGTTAATTATTTCATACGGTGTGATTTAAGCCTGGTTTTCACTAGAGACGCAAGGACAAGCACAAGCATGAGAGTGCTCATTTCACCGTTCGCTTGCGTTGTGTAAAAAAGAAACACACCATAAAGCACAAGCAAATTTTCTACGTCTGGCCAATTAAAGAACTCGTTCCAGATTCCCCGCGTCTGAGAATCTGAAGAAAATGGAGGTTGACTTTAATGTTATAGTCAACGTTTGTTTTCACTTAGCATAAGCTTCTTATGCTTGCGGCGCTAGTGAAAAAGATGCAACAAAAGCAATTTGCCTTTCATAAAATATTAATCTTAAAAGCCTCATGATTTTTATAGCTTGCCACTTTTTTCTTTTACTTTGTTTCCTATTTGTATGTTCCACGTACTTTGCGTGTCTTACTAATACAAAAAAACCAATTGATTGACCAAAAAAAAAGGCAACTTACCTTTCGAAAATACATTGTTCGTGGTTAGTCTTACGAAGCTCGTTTCATCGCGACCACTAAAAGGGACTCATCAGAGACCTTTCTGCTTGGCAAACTCTTTGGGCATCACGCCCAAAGTCCCGTTGGCTAACAAAATTATGACAGCAATCTCGCCTTATATCGCATAAGGATTCCAGACCGCACAAATTCACGAGTGAAAATTGACAATAAAGTTTACAGTTACTTGTGACTAACCACGAACAATGTATTTTTACAAGAACTGTCAACGTTATTGTCAACTCACCTTTCGTTGGCGTTAATATTTTTCTGCGATCCCTATTTGCCGGGCTTGCTGGCTCTGGTGACCGCTGTGTACTTGATTCTTCCACTGGTTTACTAGCGTCTTCCTTCCCGTCCAGAAATTCCTGAGCCTCTTTAGAACTGGTGATAATAAACAAAAGGGCATTATTTTTTTTTCTTATAGTACCACACCACTCAAAAAGATTGCTTGTGCCGCCTCAACGACGCGTTTGAGAGTAAGACGCGAGTTTGCCACGCCTGACTACTCCCTCGTGTGCAACGAGTAAACCCGAGGCAACCCAACTCAGCTGATGGTTTGCATGTGACGTCACGGCGGCCATGTTGGATGTCTCTCCGCTGGGAACTAATTAACAATTATTCCATGAGCGCACGTTGGATATGAGATGGTAAATAGACCTTATTCATAAATGGCGGCCAATTTATCATTCTTTTGTCGAAGTGCAAATTAGCCTACCAAGCTTCGATACCATACAGTGCATTGAAAAGAATTTTTGCTCTAAAATGAGGCTTGGTAGGCTAATTTGCACATGGACAAAAGAATTGTAAATGTGACCGCCATTTATGAATACGGTCTATAGCCAACGAGGCGCGTAGCGCCGAGTTGGCTATAACCAGTCTCATATCCAACAAGCGCGAATGGAATAATTGTTTTATTAAATTCCTTTAAACTCCAAAAGTTTAGAAAGTACGAAATGCGAGCGAAAAAAGCGAGCAAATCCGAGCGAAATCAAAAAAACTTGATGAGAACCGATGCGATGTCATGTAACACCTTGTAGTCAGACAGACGCAGGCTCGTCAAAAAAACATTTCTTACCTTTTCGCGTACTTCTAAACGTCGGAATTTAACCCAGCTGTCCAGAAAAACTTTTTTTTTGCTTTCTTCAGAGAGAAATTTCGCTTTCCGGCGAAAAAACTTTTAATGAAGGGGTAGTTTCTAAAGAAACTGTGGTGCTGCGTCGGTGGGGAAGTAGTATACAAAAATTTGGTTTATCAACGGAGTTGATAATGTAAATTGACCACCGTACAGAGATTCTAAAAGCTAGAATCTCTGTACGGTGGTCAATTTACATTATCAACTCCGTTGATAAACCAAATTTTTGAAAAAACTTTTAGCTTGGCAACACTTAGATCAATCATTTACCATATAAAGTCAAACCAAGGTATATGAGCTGATAACCGAGATTGAGTGAACCAATCAGAGCACGAGAATTGCATAATCCCAGGTTGAGAATTTAATAAACTTTATTATTACGCAAATTCTGCGAAAATAAATTGTAGTGTACTGCCATCCAACATGGCTGCCGTGTATGGGTATCCATCCCCCCCACAATTCAAACTTGTTGTTCTTAAACCCAAACTTGGGTGGACTTTCATATACTGGACCAAAGTGGCGGATGACAAAAGAACCATTGTTATTCTGATTCGGCCTTGTTGATTAGGTATTGTTATGTTAGCGTTGTTCTTTTGTTTATTCAATTTGTCAATTCAAACATTCAGTTGGTCAATTCAAACATTTAGTTGGTCAGTTCAAACATTCAATTTGTCAATTCAAACATTCAGTTGGTCAATTCAAACATTCAATTCGGCAATTTAAACATTCAATTCGGCAATTCAGACTTTCAATTCAGCAATTCAAACATTCAATTCGGCAACTGAAACATTCAATTCGTCAATCAAACATTCAATTCGGAATTGAACGTTTGAAGTGACAAATTGAATGTTTGAAGTGACAAATTGAATGTTTGAATTTATAATTGCGAGTTTAAATTGCAAGATAGAATGCTTGAATTGAAGGTTTGACCAAGAATAGACCCAATGTTGAACCCAATTCAAACCCTTTGAGGAAAAAAGGTTTTGGTCCAGGTATCTCCATATTATTTAAATGTGAATGCTACATTGTAATGCAAATACAATACACAAATAATCTTAACCCTGGGAGATTTGAATTGGTTACAACACTCAGTTAGTCGATTTGGTCTATTGCTGGCTATAGGACAGGAAATGGTTCCCAATTTCATTGCTGTTTAATGGACAGTCTACTAAAACGCATACTGAAGAAATGTACCTTATCTCACTCCAACTCAACTGGTCAGCGAAACGGTTCTGAAACTACAAAATTAAAAATAGACAATAATTTGGGCCTAAGGTTTGTTCCATCACTGTTTGTGTATAAGTTTGCGTTTCATCCAGTTCTTCATGCTGGAAAATTCATGAGACCAAAGCGACTTTAAACGCCAAAAAGAAAGATGAGCTATGCAATCCACAAAATTAATTTTACTGAGTATTGCAAGGTCGCACACTTACTTTATAAGAAAGCTTAAGCCAGTTAAGCACCAGACGTTTTTGAGCTACGAATGGCGACCGGAAGTGAGCTGTTATCCATTTCCGGAAAATTAACTAACAACCTTTAGACTGGAGGACGAGGACGGCTACGAGTTTTGCGTACTGAGCATGGGCATAAGGTATGGGGGCTGACATTTTTCGAAGTGCGCATGCTTAGGATGGAAAACTGGTACTTGCAGTCATTCTTGTCCTCCGACCTAAAGGTCCCTAAATATATTAAAGTGCGTTCGATTGACCCTATTCCAGAATAAGAATACAAGAAGTAATGATTTAAATCGGTATGTTTGGGATAATAAACTTATGTTGAAAATAGCATTTTAGGAGGAGTTTGAATCTCCGTAAAATCGAAGGATTTCTAATTTCTATCTGTCCATGTGTTCCTATTCCGGATTACGGTCAATCGAACGCACCCTAATATTTGTTAAGTTCTTTCTCTGTTACAGACCCTTAGTTTAAAGGTCTGGGTAAGTCTACTGTCCGGGCATGCGAAATTTCACTTCCCGTTTCCGTCCATGGCAACAGGCTGAATAGACCATTTTACAGTTGTAGCTAAGTTACCTGGCCTAAGAATGGGAACACAAGGTCCACCCTATAACATTCCCTTAAAAAAAATTACAGGTAAATGTATGATCATAAAAACAGAGGCAGTTGTTCTCGGCGCTTGCACCTAAGCTTAAAAATGGGTCTTTCTGTTGTTTTAAACAAGCTAAGCAATGGGAGGAACCCGCAACGAGTAACTTTCTTGAAATACTGACCAATTCAATCAAGTCAACTTTCACATCTCTAGGCATCACTTTGTAGTTCATAACAAGGACAATGTGCCTCTTTGTTATATCTGAAAATAGAACAATTTATTTGTATTTCAGGGACAGTGGAGTACGTTCGAAAGTGGGAGGGGGGGGGGGGGGCTAGGTCTTGGTATAAGTCTTTGATCAAGCTAAAAAAAAACCGTAAGAAACAGTGGGGGAGGGGGGAGGGGGGGCTATAGCCCCTCCCTCTACGCGACCCCTCTCCCTAGCACATGACCTTGAAGCGTGTAACTTGCAACTCTTTTCCTTGGAACAGCGCTGGGGATTTTAGGACACCAATTTTACACCCAAATATGGCAAAAAAAGATGGAGGCTGCACGTGCGGGAAAATGTGCAAGCTACGTTACATCCAAATAAGGACATTTTTAATTCCAAAAATCCCTGCTCTGAAACAGAGTTAAACGCCTCAAGGTTACGAGCTTCTGCTACAATGTAGTACCTACAGCTGTAATAAAGATAGAGTTTTTATAACGTCTATTTTAAACAGAAAAATCGATAAGAGTGAGGGACGAACTAGAATGGGTCAAATTTGGAATGCCATGGTAACGAAACTGGATTACACCAAGCTTGCTTTGAATAATGCAGCCCTGGGTGAACGCGATGTTGGTAAAACAGTGTGTACCAGACAACTCAGTAACCATGCATGCCCTGATCACTAGTGTTTGTACGAAGACAAATTGGTGTGTAATTTTAATATACCATACCTTGACTATCAGAGTCGAGAAACTTTCCCTTTTCCTTGCATTTTCCCAGAATAGAATTTACTCCAGCAGATGTAGGTTTAAGAATGAAGACAAAAGGAGGCTCGTCCAAGTTTACCTATAGAGGGAAAATATGTTCCATGTAAGTGTTTATTTTGGCCACTCATTCAAAGCATGTAAAAAATCTTCCTTTTGTTCAAAAATTGTTCTCAGAAAGTACCATCACAAAAATTTTGGTGGCTCTAAAACACAGGTCACATTCCACAGGTCAGGGTACATGTCACTGTGCCACAGACAAATAAACAACATCAAATGTGTTTCCTAGCCCTAATAACTCTCCAAAAATGTTATTTCACGTCTAAGGGAAACGCTTGGCTTAGTTGTTCATCACTGGAGCAGAGACTCCTAGTCTTGACCTGTGGAATGTGACCTGTGTTTAAGATCTGCCTCAAAGTTTCCACTTTGTAAAGCCTTTCAAGTGAAGTAAGATGGTTGAGGTAGAATTAACTACCACAGAGTTCCGATAGTAGCGACCCTCGTTACTTTCGGAATTAGCAGCCTTTGGGGGTCACTACTTTTGGGATTTACTAGCGGCCACAAAAAAATCGACGTAATTTCGGGGGTCGCTTCTTTCGGAGGGTCGTTACTATCGAAACTTTACGGTAATCTAGGGAAGTAAAATAATAATAATTTATTCTTAATTTTGAGATGCTCAAAATCCACATGCACATTAGCCTCCCAGCAGTCCAAAGGCTGAGAATGATGGTTACTGCAACTCCTTTCTACTGCTACTGATTTCAGCAACACCATCTTGTATCCATGTCACTGCTGCATTTCTTAATCTGCCCCACCAGTCATCAAGACCATTCGATCAAAAGATAATGGTTATTTACCCTGTCTGCAGAGTCATTTCCTTAGCATTTCTCACTGTTTTTGTCTGTAAGTTAATTTAATTTCATTTCATTAAATCAATTTTGCACTGCAATTGAGCAACACCGGGAACATACAGTATGAACAATTTGGGCTTGTCCACCCATGTCAGTGATATACCACACAAAGGACATCCATAACACAGGGACTTCCATCCCCTCCTCCTCGTGAACAGTGTGTGGCTCTTGGTCGTCCCACTTAGTAACAGCAAGGGTTGTGTGATGGTTTATAGTACACTGTAAGTTTATAGTAAGTTTGGTTTTTGCATTGTTTGCCTTGTTTGAGTGTGTCAACATTGGAATACTGTACAAGACATGCAAATGGCTTGGCTATGTGGCAAAAGACTAATAAAAAGAAAGCTCTGCTTGCAGGGAAATAGTCATTGAGTTTGTTTCAAGTGATAATCCAATGCATGACTTAATGCCAATGCAAGAGATTACCAGGGAAATAACTTTTAACAACGATGAATTAAAGTACCTTGCATTCTATGAGCTCTTTGCAAGGAATTCGAAAGTGATAAGAAGTGCTCTTGCAACCACTTCCTGACAAAAAAATAAAGAAGATATTATTGTTAGGAGTATGGAGGCAACTTATATACAAGAAATAAGCAAGCAACTTGCTCATTTCTTGCATGTACATGTAGGGTACAGATATTGAGCATTAATTCTTAAGAGAGAGATACGTCAAAATGAGGGAATTCTTTTCCTTGACCAGCGATCAAGAAAACCCTTATACATGTACGGTCGTCTGAGAGAAGTAGATTTCATGCTTGGGCATGCAACTTTCTAAGACCACTTGCCTGACAAGCAAGCACCCTCTCAATCTATTAAAGAATTCAAAATGTCTGGAGAAACAAAAAAAAAACAGTATTTGTGCATTTTAATAAATAGTTAATGAACACAGGAGGGTGAAGGAACCCCTCAGAGAAGGGGACCATGAAGTTTGCTTACCCAATATGTCGGTAAGTTAGAATTTGAACTTTTTTCCTGAAGGGCCTACTTGAAGTTTACCATTTGCCTTTTCTTTAAATGTGATTCTAAATCTCTCTATTATTTGTTGTCTATGCCTAAAGTCCTTCACTGTTTTTTGCTAATTTGGTAATTCACAATTACCATTCCCGAGTTACTGTCAGCGTGCTGGAGGGTCTGCTTGAACCGTCCCTAATTCTTCTGACCAGTTTGGGTTTGTTGGAGTCCCACACTGTCTACGGGCCGTGTGAGCTGAGAAATTAATGCCCACCAACTGTCATTTCTTGTCCAAAAGAATGAAATGTGTAAGCATTTGTAAATCTGTGAAGGCATCACTGCTCCTCACTTCATTCAATATGAACAAGACCTTGACTTTTGGTCCTGCGTGGGATTATAAACAAAGTCTACTACCTCCTTCAAGATAATTAAACCAGCACTTCACAAACTGAGTTTGGGTTGTACATGTAGAAAACAAGTTGATAAAAAAAAACCATACAAAGAAAACCACCAAAGCCCTTATGCCCCTGAGAGGTTCCCCACTGTGATTGAAATTATCTGGCTGTGGACAGAATAAAATCTATGCGGTTTTTAGGAGGGTAAGAGATAGCCTTGGGATATTTGAAAGAGCATCATTCAGCCCTATGTCAGAGTGTTACTATAATCATGACAAAGGGAAAATATCAGCCTAAAAATTTCCCCGCTTTTATCAACCCATTTCTGGTTTCACTTTATATACCCATCAACACAGCACCAAAAATTTCACTAAAATAATACCCTAGGCTTGTTAGCTATTCATTACCAACTTTGTAAATTCAACTAGCATGTTTGGTTTCTCTTCTCTCAAACCAAAAGGTCCTCTGTTGGAAAAATCTACACAATATGTACCTTCATGTGTCTCCATTTCTATGAATATCTTCTCTGCATAAATCTGTATTTTCACCAAAGAGCAGAAGAAGTTACCGGTAACATAAATTAAGCAGTTAATGCAAATTCACTTTGGCAAGCAACATGGTGAACAGTTACCGGATGAAACATCTGGCATCAAATGAAAACCCTGAAGGATCATGTCCATGTAGTAAAAAGGCGATGGAAATAAGATGAACTAAAAAGTGGTAAAAGTTGTCAAATACCTGCCTTCAGGGTTTTCATTTGATGTCGCACGTTTCGTCCTGTAACTGTTCACCATTTCACGTCTGGTACTTTGATGCTATAAATTTTAAGATTCATCGGTTTTTTTCCTTTGGGTATCTCAGGAAGCCATGTGGGCTGAAGAAACACAAGGCAACCATGCAATAAATCCTCAAACTATCAAGAAGTCACATACAGGTGTAGCCTCATTTTGCTCACTAAACAGAACAATCAATCTGCAAACAGCATTTCTGAGAGTTTCAGATAGGTGTTCATGACGGTTCGCTCCCAAAGCACTTGCAATCGGCTCTCTAAGACAACTTTTAATGATTCAGGTTTCTAATATCATGACTGCACTCTGCTGGAAATAATATTCTTTGATTAAAAGTGTTGAATCAAACTACACGTATCTCACCTTGACTGGAGCAGATGCTTTTCCAACCAAATCTCCCATTTTAATGGTACTGACATGAAGGACTATGTAAATCACTCTCTGCTTGCCTTGTGAATTTGATGGCACAGGCTTCTGAACCACTAAATTTGCTGATGGTCTTTTCTTCTGGTTGGAAATGAGAAGCCTTTGGTCCTGTTTCAACTTCTGTCCAAGGAATAAACAATATTATTAAAACACAGTAATAATAAATTATTACAGCCCCCTTTGTAGCTTAACTTTAAGACTATTTCCTTTTATTCTTATAAAAATATGGCTTAAACGATGGCGTTGATGCAGTGCTAGGAGCACAAACAAACATAGAGTTTGATTCTTACACCATTTAGAGCCACGTTCGGGTTGACATTGTTGGTTCTCTCCTACATAGGTACTGTCTATCAGTTCTGTTCCCTACATACTTACATTTTCCTCTAATTAAACTCAGTCATGCACAGCACACTGAGTTGTTTCTAGTATGGGCATACTAAAATTTTGTGGACAATGGGTCATACAGCAAATTGTCACATGACAGCTAGGTCAGCATTCCCACTTCTTAAATCATTGCTACATGTACAAGTACCAGGTAAGTCCAAGTTGGCTCACAGATCCTTAGATTTAAACCAGGCCTTTAATTTTGAGCCACACTTATTGGTGCCACAGTGAGTATGCCTGAAGCAAATGAATGAGGCAGCTCTCTAATCGAGAGAAGAAAACATTTTTCTTCAAAACGCAAGGGATTGTCGTCAAAGTTGCAAGGAATTGTGGTTATAGATGAAAGGAGGAATTAAGATGTGTGGTACATGTATGATCATCAGAGCTGGCTCTGTTTTTCATTTTGCTCCTCGTATCCTCAAACTATAGATAGTTTTACTGTCACGCAACTAAAAAAAAAAAATTCAAAATTGTTCAATGAAAATGGCCAAGAACTTGGAATGTTGTAGGAAACAAATCTTTTAACCAAAATGCTGTTTAGGTACATGTTAACTAGTTACGGTAGGTTTGATTTTGTAGAAAACTGATCAAAGTTGATCTGTAGAGTTCCCAGTTACTGCTCCAGCATTGTTTCATTTGGGAATAATAATATTGTTACAAAACAAAAATGCTAATGAAGTGGCTATTGTAGTTTCCCAAGAAACTGTTATGCTGTGTCAGTGCCGGGGAGTGAAATACAGTACAAGTACTATAAAGAAAAAAACTGATTATGGTTACAATGGCAGCGCTAGAAATTAAAAAAAATCCATTTGCAGAATTGCGAGAAGATACGAAAACTTAGTCACAATTTTGCCACTTTTAGGTGCAAAGTTGTCGTGCTGTATTGTGTTGCCAGCAGTCTAAAAACAAAAATTATATGAGCCCACAATACAGTATTTGTATGTAAAGAAACCACTGAAAATGGTGAATGATAGTGCATGTAACTCACAGCTAAATTGCGTTGCAATAGGCCGAGTTTGATATATCAATATTCAGGCACGACTACAAGGCTTTATGGTCAAATTTCATGGCTCAGCACCGTTTTCTTTGTCCCACAAGTCTCAAGGGAGATTTCTTTATTTAATTTTGCAAAAGTAGCAGCGAAGTGACAACTGCAAACCCTTATATTTTGAAAGAGCAAAGGTTACAAAAAGTTTAGTCACAAATCTGCAACTTCTTCAGATATTTTAGTTGCAAAGGGAAAAAATTTTAGTCACAAATGCGATGCCATTGGTCGCAATTTCGAGCCCGGGATGGTGATAGGAATCATCATCATCATCACTATTATTATTATGACCATGATGATGCTCGCTTGAAAAGTTCACCAATTTTCTACCTTGGCAAACTTTTGTCACCAGCATCACACATTAAAGCCACTGTCCAATTCATCACCAAAATTCGCTTTGACAAAGGGCTAACGCTCGAAACGTCAGCTTTTAGAATCTCTGTACGGTGGCCAATTTACATTATCAACTCCATTGATAAAACCAAATTTTTGTATACTACTTCCCCACCGACGCAGCACCACAGTTTCTTTAGAAACTACCCCTTCATTCATTACCAAAATCGGTTTGGAGTTTGAAGATTCACTGGTTGCACCTCCAATGGCTGAACATGGCTCGTTAATATTTCCCTCTGTCTCTTGTCTAGGCAGATCATGAGAAGACACATGCCCTTCAGGTGACCCCAAAGTACCCTTGTTTTTATTGCTAATACAAGCAGTAGCGTCCTCGCCTGCATCCTGATGGTCAATGTCCATAGCCTCTTCAATATTATCCTCATGTCCATGATTAAGAGATGTGGAAAAGAGTGTTGCATTGAATTTTGCAATGCTAGAATCCCCTGAAAAATTTCTCGGGTCAAGTTGCATTTCAGGAGATGAACTTGCAGAACTGTTACCAGATTGGTAGAGCCCCATGGGATTTTTTTCTTGGTTAGAATTCCCAAGGGATACTTGATGCCCTAGGCTAGGCCACGACAAATTTGACAAACTGCCATTTGCCTTATGGTTGCTAACATGAGTCTTTGTATTGCGAGATTTAAGATGACGAGGTGAAGATGAACTTTTTGACGGACGTGCTCTGAGGACATTATGGCTGGAATTAATGGAAGCTACAATGACTTTCTTTGTTCCTTCAGCCTTGTTTTGAGGAAATGGCTCCATGTATTTGCTACTTTAAGGTAACTACAGGCCTTCTATATACAACCTGTGAGATGAATAAAAGAATAAGAAGGTAATTGCTATAAACTGCCAAATCAATTGCCCACTTTCGATAATTATGTTAAAATTCATTCCTAAAGAAAAGGCATTATCTTGAGGCTCTGGGGAATAAACTCATACAAAGCCTTATATTTATGCCCCAGAGCCTCGAGATCATGCCTTTTGTTTAGGACTGAATTTTAATATATAGAAAGTGGGCTTTAAAATCAATCTAACAGACCAAAGTATACATAATTTTCATTATTCAACTCCAAAAACTTAGCGAGGATTTCTTTATTACACCATTTATTCCCTAATAATTTTACTGCTTCTGGTAATTTCATCTTACTAGCCCAAGTCTCTGAAGAGCTAGCTCCAAATAGTTTCAGCTTGAATTAACTGGAAACATGCTTTGTGTGCTTCACATACTCAAAAAATTGTTCACCTTTTAAAGATAATCATTCGAAAGTAACCAACAACAACTAAAAACCTACTGTGTAGGAATATGCTATTCAAACACCATACACACGGGATACAAAGTGGACAAAACATTCCTCCCTGAGTATTGTTATTTATGAAGAGATAATGGGGGGAACCTGCTTTCTGTGAACACCTGTCTCTTCTTTTGTCACCTCAATGCAAATTGAGTTTGCAAAGTCCCAGAATTCTGAATAACAATGAGGTTTGCATCAGAAAAAAAGCAACCAACAATGCCATACTTCAATATCAATGCTTGTTGATCAGCAACCCACAATAAGAATGTGCTATCCTGAAACATCATTCCACTAGCCCATTGGACAGCCATTTTGTTGCGGCCCCTAGCAACACTGCTGATCCAGAGAGTTCTCTATAACGCGGGTTTGAATCTTGTCTACACGTTCAAATGCAATGATTAACAGACCTAGCCTTGCAGACATGGCACGGTTGCTAGAAGCATGGTTAGCGCTAACCAGCGTTACATACCATGGAAACCTATAGGTTTTCATACCTCTTAACCAACAGTTAGCGCTTATCAGGCTTCGCGCAACCGGCCCCAGTACGTCCCAGTTCTGATTGATCGCCTTTGTTTTGCTTCGTTGTTCATTTCTCTTTGTAACTAGTGCTCTACAATTTGATGATTTGTAAATTAGGTCTGAAGAATCCCGGTTTGGTAACCTTGTAAAGAATAATATCTTGTATTGTACAGGTTCAACTATTTCTTACTAAAATGCAAACGTTTCTTTAGCGTAATTTCGCGAATTTCAAGCTGAGATTTAACGAAAAAATCAAATGCCATCATGCATGTACATTGGGGAAATAAACGCCTACCTGGAACCGGTAAAAGCTGTAATATCCATGCTGTATTATTATCCGAGAAGATGGAGGACCTGACAACAAAGATTTCCATGCAAGATTGACAACATTTACAGAACATCTCGACGTTATTTTACTAACTTTCTTTCCAGCGCCCGAACAACAACGGTGTGACAACGGTGTGTGTTTACATCCAATCACCATCTTGCGCATAATTCCATATGGACGCCAAAATGGACGCCGCTGTTTTCTGTTTTCCTTCGCGCAGGCCCGATCATGGATGACCACACCATGACGAGGCTCGAGGCTTCCTGAATATCCCGCTACAAATTCAAAATGGCGGGTAAATGTTAAACAGGAGCCTTCACTGATCTCCCCTTCTTCGCAGTTTTACTAACTCGTTCTTGCTTTGATCCCAGACTAATGTCACGCGAAAGGGTTGGAAAATGAGTGGAGGCCTGTTATCAGGTAAAATGATGCTTACTTCTTTTCAAAGAGGGTTTTCTAAGACGAAACGTTTCCGAACTGAGATATCAGGACCTTATACTTATAATTTCTGTTGTTTTTAATTTGTCTGTAATTTAGGCCTAGATAGAGTTGAAGAGAGACCATACCAAGGATGGAAAACAAATAATTTAGTCCCAGGTGCTTCTCCAGAAAACGAGTACGTACATAAATGAAAGAATTTAAACTTCAAAACTTTTCTTTTTTTGTGGTGTGCAGTAGAGGCCACTAGTTTTAAAAGCATTGTCAATAAATTAAAACCAAATCATACATGTATAGATCTTTAATTATATTTAAAGTAGAAAAATAACAAAGATAGCATTTAAGCTGTTGAATTACGCAGTGGATTTTGGCACATCTATTATACAGTCAATTCTCTCGTGAGCGGACACCATCAAGAATTGGAAAATGCTTCCGTTAGTGGAGCTGTACGGGAATTATTCCCGTAATTCCCATAACATGACACAACGAATACATGTTGGACTCTAGTTCATGTCAAACGAAAAGACAGCTTGCTTTCCCAGAGACAAATGGAGAACTGACCCCACTGTTCTGTTTCTCTTCAAAGGTCATAGTTTTGTTTGAATTGCAAATTAAAGAAAAATTTCATCGCCAAGAGTCAATATTAATTTAATTAATATACGTGGGGTGTCTGCTTAAGAGAGAACGTGAACGAAAGAAAAATCCAATTTTAATTTTCAGAAGTGTCAGCATCCGTTTACGAGAAATTATGGGTAAATACAGAGTTTGACTGGAAAATGAAATGGGGAATTGAAAACTTTAGGCATCTGTAAGTAGAGCTGTCCACGTACGAGAGTGTCCGTTAGTGGACAGTTGACTGTATTTTGTAAATTGTCATCGACTTACTAACTTCGAATTTAGAAAGACATTTGAGTTCATTAGAATTTTTAATAATATCTATTTTCGCTGTCAAATATGAGTCCAGTGACAAGACATTAACTGGAACAGAGGATTAATTAAATTACACATTGAGCATGTTGTCTTTGTTTTTATACAGTGATGTGTGTTTACTTGAGGAAAGCAGTACCAGTGGGAACGTAGAGGATTCACCCCACCCTACGACATGTCTTTCAAATGGAAACAGAAATCCAAGGGTATGGATTATTGCATTAGGACGCTACCCATTTATGCACCTTTCTTTCGTTATTCTCAGTTAACTGGCATGGCAATTAAGGTGATTCCCTTGTTATGCACCGCACATCTCCTACTGCGCATAACATTCCGACATCTGGCGAATCTCGCCAGCAATCTGAAGAGATATGGCAAAAGCTATTAAGCGCAATCATGATAACTCCTCTGTGATAAGAAGTTGTTGGCCCCAGTCCTTTAACAAAAAACTATCATTGGAAGCCGTCACACTGATGCAAACAAATGAGCACATTGACACCCCCCCCCCCCCCTTCCTCAGGGTGAGACGAAAACGAAAAGAAGAGGTTGCCCTTCGCAAGCTGTTACTTGAGGTTACTAGCCCGAATGTCTGAGGAGCTAGCCCGAAATTAAATTGTTTATAAAGAATCAGATTTATTTAATTATACAAAATACAAGTAATTATATCATGCATAGATATAAGTTAATTCTTCGTAGTATTTTCAATTGATTCTTGAATGTGATTTTCGTTTTAACTTCAACCTTGTGGAAGCGGAATAATGAATAATGAATAACGAGTATAAATAAAAAATGAATAATGAATAATTGGGCCTGAAAACGCCGGAATAATGAATAACGCAGTTAATATGCCAGTGGAATAATGAATGAATAACAACAATGAATAATGAATAACCTACAAAAACCTAAAAAGAATAATGAATAATCCGAACAAAACACACAAAGAATAATGAATAATTGAGGTCCAATTATTCAGCTTCCACCCTTGATCATAGACATAGTTCATAGTTTGCCTAGAGTGTAATATAAAATATATTAACTAAAACAGTTGAACAGTGAGCTATAGGAAATATTTCAGTTCCTTGTTTGTACTGCTAACATGAACGAGGTTCTCGGAATGAACATCATCAACAAATTTGCTGAAAGTTTGGGAATGCCTTTATTCAATTTGAATATCTACAGAATGCACAGTGTCTCTCTGTCTGCGGTCGGCCCGATTGCAATTTGCATATAATCAACGCAGTTAACGCACATGTATGAAAATTGTTTCGCTTTTTAAGACCAGAAAATTTTTATAAATCACAAATGACTGTTTCAGAGAAACATTTTATTCAAACATGGGCGAAATAGTAAAGGAAAAACGGATTTGGATTTTCCCAACGAAACACACCTAAATTTCCGAGAACATCCACTGCACTGTGACTTGGCTGGAATTTAATTAGACTGATTGTCTCGCACTGCACGCTGTCAGTCGGCAAATATTGTCATTTCAAAAATTATATTTCAGTCGCTTGTGTAAGCAGAAAAAGTCATGACATTATTTACAGACGCAACTAAAATGAAGTGGAAAACGTTGTCACGCTAATTTGGCCTCATAACGTCATCATTTTCTCTCAGGAGCTTTCTGCTACACACTTTTTGGTATGAAAGCTCAATCTATCATCAGAAAAGAGGAACCAATGGTGCTTGCCCATCGGGCAAGCTACGAGAAGAAAACGCTAGCCCGACAAGTCATTCCACTAGCCTCAGGCTATCGGACAGCACTTTCGTCGCGCCCTGCTTCCTTTTTGATGGTGTTATTTACTTGTAATAGGGACGTTGTAGTTTAATTTTATCCCCTTTTTAAATTTTTTTTAAACCAGTTCAAAATTTTTGAAACAGTCCATATTTTTTTCAAACCAGTTTAATTTAGTTGGACATCTTTCATTTTAAGATTATTATTGTGGATTGTTGTCTCTGGTGCAATCAAAGACCAACAAAATAAATTTAGTGGTCAAATGCTCAGCTTAGTGATTTGGGTTAAGTACTTATTTTGAAAGGTTAGCTTTCATGTAAGGTTAGGGACACTGCCTGCACTCCAGGAGGTGTATGACAGCTGCAGAATAAGCACATTTTGATGAGTGTGTTAACAACTTTCTGGCTGATTTCTGCATAATTTCTTTAAGCTACTTTTTGATATACTTTTGTCCTCTGTGAGAAACTTGACTGTGTCCTTGGGACAAGATTTGAGGCAGTGCCCATTTTGGTACTACTTTCTTGTTGTTTCCTTTTACTGCTGTAAGCCCATTTCTTTTGAATTATCATCTGATGTTCCTGAGTTGCTTTTCTGTTTTTTTTTTCAAGAAACAAGCGCATTGACCCCATCTTTTAATTGCTTTTTTTGATGTCCTGTGCATCAACATCAATACTAAGATGATTTTCACAATGATCTCATCAAATTGTAAAATCAAAATCGCAAGATGTCTTGAATTTTTATCTTTCGGAGGTTGAAGATGACCTACCGTTACATGTAGAAATAAAACTTTTTTTAACTTTCGAGTTCCATGACGTCTTTCGTTTTGAAAATACAGCATTTTGAATTTCCAAATTGTCACCTTGTGTGACACCATTGTACTAAGTTATTTGGTTGAAAAAAATGTCCATGCCTATGGATCTCAGCAGTCTGATGATTTCAAGTACATTAGGAGATGTGTTCATACACATGTATTAATTTTTATTTCATGAGCAAAAAGTAAGCGCTTTCATCGCTAAGTGAATTCCAGATGTTCCTCGGGATTTCTGGCCACCATATCGGTGCACAACGATGGTGCACCAACATCGACCACTTTCATAAATGGCGACCAACTTTACATTCTTTTGTATTTATGTTAATTAGACCTACTGCCCTCGTTTTAAAACAAATATTCTTTTGAAATTTGCTCGTCGTAGCGAGGTTAGTAGGGCTTATTAGCATTAAAACAAAAGAATAATTTATTTGGTCGCCATTATGAAAGAGGTCTATGGCAGCTCCATACGAAACTCTATAAAGTTGTGTGAAATGCTTCGACAAATAACCCAGAAACGATGTACTGCACAGACCGTGAGAATTGGTGAGGCGATTTATAAATGTCTCCTACAACTTTCCAAGTTTTTCGCTTACTGATATTTCATTTTATTTTTTGGTTGCGTGACAGACTGAAAACGATGTATAGACCTTTTTGCAGATACAGTGGCCATTTTGATTTATATTGTTTTGAAAGACATTATGGGATGCTCACGGGGCAAATTAATAATTATGTATTTGCCCATTTGGCATCCCGTAATAGCTATTTGAAACAATACAAATCAAAATGGCCACCGTATCTGCAATAAGGTCTATTGTGCCAAGTTTGACAGAGATTAATAAGGGGGTCATTTTCAAGGAAATTACCTTGAAGAACTCTTTATTAAGAGCTTCTGGTTGGTGATGAACACACTGGGTGGTACCATAGATACTACATGTGTACATGTAAGGCCACCCTTTTTTTCCCTCTTTTTACCATGGAATGTGTATGGTAATTTTGAGTTGGTTGGTTGGAGTTTAAAAACAAAAACAATCAACAGGCTCTGTGTAGCCTACATTTTGTTCCAAGGATTTTTAGCCGATTTCCTTCAACATTTGCAGTCTGTCAGAGATTTTTTATGTTACAATAATTATCTTGGTCAATATTCACTTCAATTCTTTAGTTCAAAGTCCAAAGTCCACATTCCGTGACCCAACCATATGGTTAAGTGTGATCTTAGAATAGTTGTTCACATTTAAAACTATAGTTTAAGGTGTTGACTCCAATCAAAACCAGTAAACAGAATAATGATGCTTTAAAAGTTTCTATGATGGTATTTTAAAATATGTCATACTTTTTCTTAAAAATACCGGGAGAATTAAGCCCAGTAAGATGTGTTACCGAGTCATATATGTACAATGACCAGATCTTGCATTGCGTGCAATGAAAGCACAGAAACTCATTTGTGGTCACGCACTCAATTCTTTAGTACAAAGTCATATTTCCCTGTCAATCTGTTGCATAGTTGTCTGTGGTTTAGTGGTCATGGCGATTGCCTCTGAATGAGGAGATACTGTCTTCGAATCCTACTTGGATTGCCTTCTCTGAAAAGTGTCTACAAGGTACACACTAGATATATAGATAGTTTATAAAAAACTGCATCGCAGCCAAAGGCTGAATTATGCAATTATTTACAAATACATTACAAATACAGAACTTTACACTACTTAAAAGGTACGTCTAATAAATCCTAAATAATAAGTCAAGAGCTAATAATTATTATTTAATAATATTAAAAATTCTTTATTATGTATTATGTATATAAGTGGGATAAAACTACAGCCCTGACTACATGTATTTCAACATCACATAATTATATAAAAGTATTACTTGTTCTGTTCATACAAAGCTCTGGCATAATTATTAAAATGGCACTGTCATCTGAGATTATAGTATGAGTTGTCATAGACTGGTGGAAGGAGCACTTTCAGTTTTTAATTCAGATCACCGTCAATGTTATCAAAAAGCTTGCTACATAGTACGAAATGATGCTCTAAAATGGGTGTAACACCCACCTCTATTGCTCATTCCAGCTCCTACCAGCTCGTCATTTATTTTAAGTACCGGGGAAGACCGCTGAAAAACACAGGTGCTGCGTAACCTGTAACAGACCTCACGTAGATGCATAAAATGGTGCTAGAAGGTATTTTGCGTGGTTTACTGAATATGTAGGAAAAGCAGAGCATAACAAGTGTTATTGAAATCCAAAAAGAAAATTGGGGGTAACCACGCATTTTTCGAAGATAATTAATTAAGTTCTGCTTTTTCCTCATAGTTTTGAACCGCGCAAAAATATCCTTGTATTAATAAGCACTAGCAATAGGAAATCCGATTATCTCGAGATGCACAGAAGGTATGTGCAATAACAATAGTAGGCACCACCTAGAAAATGGTGTGTCTTACTGGCCTTCTTGGTTATCTCAGTTACATGGTCATTCCATGTCAGATCATTCACTATTGTAAGGCCTAGTAGCTTTTTACTTAGTCTAGTAACTAACTCTATCTCCTTCCCTTCTATGATGATAGGATCAAAGACTCTTTGCTCTTTGACAAAGGAGATCCTGAGTTCTTTGCACTTATTGGCGTTTTGTTGAACCCTGAACCTTCTCGCGAGACCACTCTATTACTCTGTCAGCCATTGCTTGCACATGACTTACCCCTCACTTTAATTTGCTACTACCTCTGACACTGTGATGTCGTCCACATATTTCCATTGCTGTGCATTTGTATCGAGGTCATTAATCATGAGGGCAAACAACCACCGGCCTAGTTTGGTACCATGTGGTACACCAACAAGCGCAGGGTCCCATTCAGAGAAACACTCTGATGCAAACTTAATCTGCTGGGATCTGTCCAATAAAAAAATCTATAATCCAGTTGGTAATGAGAAGTAAAACCAAACAAACAAAAAGAATATCATAACCAATCTACAAATCTCCCTGCCCCCGCCCCCCCTCCCCTTCCGACCCAAAACAAAACAAAAACAAAAAAAGACAGTTTCCAGCTGCAGAAAGAGTCAAGTGGGAGGAGGCAGAAATGTGTAGAGAGTTGGTGTTAACATATTTCCTCCCGTGTGGACAGAAAGCCTCTCCTGATTTAAAAATACTAAGTCATTACACTGTACTTTCCTCGAATCTTGTTTATTAAAAAAAAGAACTCTGAAATATGGGTCGGTCGGAGGACAGTAAAATTAATGGTAAAAAAGAGGGGGACGACCTAGGGTGATTACTTGCGTTTTCAATTAGGAAAATGTGAAGATTTGTCATAGACGCAGACAGAGTAATTACTGTAATCCGTTGAGATGTCATGTGGGGTTGTGTGTACATGTAAGGGAAATAAAAATTTTAGAAAAGTTTTCCTCAAAGGAGTTGCCATTGCTTGGTTTGACCTTTACTTGATTAGATAGAAGATTTATTTCAGAAACAATATAATATTTGCTCAGGGAATCCGTGTAATTATTTTTATATACACTACCCAGTTTGTCTTCATAAACCCCTCATTTGCATTGAATTTTGTCTGCATGTTCAAGTACGAAATTAACATACATGTACCTATTCTTGCAGATCTGTATGTCCCAGTTGTCAATGCCTTTGTTATTGACTTAAAGCTTGGACAGGCAAGGGTATTATTTTAGCCAAACAATGTTTCAGGAATAGGTGTTACATTGTAGTTCTTTCAGGGAATCCCCACAAGTATAATATATTGAAACACTGCCCAGTTTGTTTTCACAAATCCCACACTTGCCTTTCAGGATTTTAAAGCACATGATTCCTCCTACAAGATTCCAAAAAAGACTGTTTCATCCAATGTTGAAGTAAAGAAAGGGAGTACATGGTTTAACTCCTC
This sequence comes from Montipora capricornis, assembly GCF_036669925.1. NCBI lineage: Eukaryota > Metazoa > Cnidaria > Anthozoa > Scleractinia > Acroporidae > Montipora > Montipora capricornis. Next base: position 59,324,711 of record NC_090888.1, read on the forward strand.
TTTTGAAATTAAACAGTGTTCGGTTCACAGCAAATACAGCCAGGCAGGAATAACTCCTGGACAACACAGAAATGACACAGATCGTATTACTCGAAAAAGTGAAATTGGATACCGTCTGTTAAGGCAAGCAGAAGGATCATTCATTTCTCCATCAAGACGCTGGAAACATGCCTCTGCTCCAGGCTGGCGACAGACGGAAGTGTCACAGTCACAGAAAGAGATGATGTTATCATGCCAAGGTGTGTATCAAACAACTTAGTTTTTTGAAGAGAACTGAGTAAGTCTAGAATATTGTGACATTCAGAAGACTGTTACGAATTTGTCTTACTCATTTTCTCTTCAAATAATAAAGAATCAGAGGTTTGTTTCAAGGACTGTTTAACCCATTGTCTCCTGGGAGTGAGACTTCACAAATTTTACCCGTCAACCGGAGGAGTCCTGAGGTAGCTGAGTAGTGAATGGGGTTTTCCAGTCAAAAACTGTGTCCCCTCCATTAACGATAAGAGTCAACACAAGGATATAGTAGGAGGGACATCTCAATAATAATATCAGATCACGCAAACACTGTTTTCACAACTTTTGAAAGTAGAAACTGAAATCTTTTATTAGTTTTTAATTATTCAAACCTTTTTTCTTTTAGTTTTTGGCTCTGCAAGCTGCTACCACATCTGAGCTGAACCAAGCTGTCTAGACCACTTTTCTGCCATTTTTTAACCTCGTGTTTGAATAC
>NC_090888.1:59336918-59399776 GCF_036669925.1 Montipora capricornis
CGCTAACCAGCGTTACATACCATGGAAACCTATAGGTTTTCATACCTCTTAACCAACAGTTAGCGCTTATCAGGCTTCGCGCAACCGGCCCCAGTACGTCCCAGTTCTGATTGATCGCCTTTGTTTTGCTTCGTTGTTCATTTCTCTTTGTAACTAGTGCTCTACAATTTGATGATTTGTAAATTAGGTCTGAAGAATCCCGGTTTGGTAACCTTGTAAAGAATAATATCTTGTATTGTACAGGTTCAACTATTTCTTACTAAAATGCAAACGTTTCTTTAGCGTAATTTCGCGAATTTCAAGCTGAGATTTAACGAAAAAATCAAATGCCATCATGCATGTACATTGGGCAAATAAACGCCTACCTGGAACCGGCAAAAGCTGTAATATCCATGCTGTATTATTATCCGAGAAGATGGAGGACCTGACAACAAAGATTTCCATGCAAGATTGACAACATTTACAGAACATCTCGACGTTATTTTACTAACTTTCTTTCCAGCGCCCGAACAACAACGGTGTGACAACGGTGTGTGTTTACATCCAATCACCATCTTGCGCATAATTCCATATGGACGCCGCTGTTTTCTGTTTTCCTTCGCGCAGGCCCGATCATGGATGACCACACCATGACGAGGCTCGAGGCTTCCTGAATATCCCGCTACAAATTCAAAATGGCGGGTAAATGTTAAACAGGAGCCTTCACTGATCTCCCCTTCTTCGCAGTTTTACTAACTCGTTCTTGCTTTGATCCCAGACTAATGTCACGCGAAAGGGTTGGAAAATGAGTGGAGGCCTGTTATCAGGTAAAATGATGCTTACTTCTTTTCAAAGAGGGTTTTCTAAGACGAAACGTTTCCGAACTGAGATATCAGGACCTTATACTTATAATTTCTGTTGTTTTTAATTTGTCTGTAATTTAGGCCTAGATAGAGTTGAAGAGAGACCATACCAAGGATGGAAAACAAATAATTTAGTCCCAGGTGCTTCTCCAGAAAACGAGTACGTACATAAATGAAAGAATTTAAACTTCAAAACTTTTCTTTTTTTGTGGTGTGCAGTAGAGGCCACTAGTTTTAAAAGCATTGTCAATAAATTAAAACCAAATCATACATGTATAGATCTTTAAGTATATTTAAAGTGGAAAAATAACAAAGATAGCATTTAAGCTGTTGAATTACGCAGTGGATTTTGGCACATCTATTATACAGTCAATTCTCTCTTGAGCGGACACCATATATCAAGAATTGGAAAATGCGTCCGTTAGTGGAGCTGTACGGGAATTATTCCCGTAATTCCCATAACATGACACAACGAATACATGTTGGACTCTAGTTCATGTCAAACGAAAAGACAGCTTGCTTTCCCAGAGACAAATGGAGAACTGACCCCACTGTTCTGTTTCTCTTCAAAGGTCATAGTTTTGTTTGAATTGCAAATTAAAGAAAAATTTCATCGCCAAGAGTCAATATTAATTTAATTAATATACGTGGGGTGTCTGCTTAAGAGAGAACGTGAACGAAAGAAAAATCCAATTTTAATTTTCAGAAGTGTCAGCATCCGTTTACGAGAAATTATGGGTAAATACAGAGTTTGACTGGAAAATGAAATGGGGAATTGAAAACTTTAGGCATCTGTAAGTAGAGCTGTCCACGTACGAGAGTGTCCGTTAGTGGACAGTTGACTGTATTTTGTAAATTGTCATCGACTTACTAACTTCGAATTTAGAAAGACATTTGAGTTCATTAGAATTTTTAATAATATCTATTTTCGCTGTCAAATATGAGTCCAGTGACAAGACATTAACTGGAACAGAGGATTAATTAAATTACACATTGAGCATGTTGTCTTTGTTTTTATACAGTGATGTGTGTTTACTTGAGGAAAGCAGTACCAGTGGGAACGTAGAGGATTCACCCCACCCTACGACATGTCTTTCAAATGGAAACAGAAATCCAAGGGTATGGATTATTGCATTAGGACGCTACCCATTTATGCACCTTTCTTTCGTTATTCTCAGTTAACTGGCATGGCAATTAAGGTGATTCCCTTGTTATGCACCGCACATCTCCTACTGCGCATAACATTCCGACATCTGGCGAATCTCGCCAGCAATCTGAAGAGAGATGGCAAAAGCTATTAATCGCAATCATGATAACTCCTCTGGGATAAGAAGTTGTTGGCCCCAGTCCTTTCACAAAAAACTATCATTGGAAGCCGTCACACTGATGCAAACAAATGAGCACAGTGACACCCCCCCCCCCCCCCCTTCCTTTTTGATGGTGTTATTTACTTGTAATAGGGACGTTGTAGTGTAATTTTATCCCCTTTTTTAATTTTTTTTAAACCAGTTCAAATTTTTTGAAACAGTCCATATTTTTTTAAAACCAGTTTAATTTAGTTGGACATCTTTCTTTAATTAAGTAAAACTCTTTATGGAGTATGTATGAAATAAACTAGAGAAATCATTTTAAGATTATTATTGTGGATTGTTGTCTCTGGTGCAATCAAAGACCAACAAAATAAATTTAGTGGTCAAATGCTCAGCTTAGTGATTTGGGTTAAGTACTTATTTTGAAAGGTTAGCTTTCATGTAAGGTTAGGGACACTGCCTGCATTTTAGGAATTAGGGTTAAACTTTCAATTTAGTGATTAGGGCTATATGTATGCACTGTCTTATTTGAAACAGTTGGCATTCCAGGAGGTGTATGACAGCTGCAGAATAAGCACATTTTGATGAGTGTGTTAACAACTTTCTGGCTGATTTCTGCTTCCTTGGGACAAGATTTGAGGCAGTGCCCATTTTGGTACTATTTTGTTGTTTCCTTTTACTGCTGTAAGCCCATTTCTTTTGAATTATCATCTGATGTTCCTGAGTTGCTTTTCTGTTTTTTTTTTCAAGAAACAAGCGCATTGACCCCATCTTTTAATTGCTTTTTTTGATGTCCTGTGCATCAACATCAATACTAAGATGATTTTCACAATGATCTCATCAAATTGTAAAATCAAAATCGCAAGATGTCTTGAATTTTTATCTTTCGGAGGTTGAAGATGACCTACCGTTACATGTAGAAATAAAACTTTTTTTAACTTTCGAGTTCCATGACGTCTTTCGTTTTGAAAATACAGCATTTTGAATTTCCAAATTGTCACCTTGTGTGACACCATTGTACTAAGTTATTTGGTTGAAAAAAATGTCCATGCCTATGGATCTCAGCAGTCTGATGATTTCAAGTACATTAGGAGATGTGTTCATACACATGTATTAATTTTTATTTCATGAGCAAAAAGTAAGCGCTTTCATCGCTAAGTGAATTCCAGATGTTCCTCGGGATTTCTGGCCACCATATCGGTGCACAACGATGGTGCACCAACATGGCAGCTCCATACGAAACTCTATAAAGTTGTGTGAAATGCTTCGACAAATAACCCAGAAACGATGTACTGCACAGACCGTGAGAATTGGTGAGGCGATTTATAAATGTCTCCTACAACTTTCCAAGTTTTTCGCTTACTGATATTTCATTTTATTTTTTGGTTGCGTGACAGACTGAAAACGATGTATAGACCTTTTTGCAGATACAGTGGCCATTTTGATTTATATTGTTTTGAAAGACATTATGGGATGCTCACGGGGCAAATTAATAATTATGTATTTGCCCATTTGGCATCCCGTAATAGCTATTTGAAACAATACAAATCAAAATGGCCACCGTATCTGCAATAAGGTCTATTGTGCCAAGTTTGACAGAGATTAATAAGGGGGTCATTTTCAAGGAAATTACCTTGAAGAACTCTTTATTAAGAGCTTCTGGTTGGTGATGAACACACTGGGTGGTACCATAGATACTACATGTGTACATGTAAGGCCACCCTTTTTTTCCCTCTTTTTACCATGGAATGTGTATGGTAATTTTGAGTTGGTTGGTTGGAGTTTAAAAACAAAAACAATCAACAGGCTCTGTGTAGCCTACATTTTGTTCCAAGGATTTTTAGCCGATTTCCTTCAACATTTGCAGTCTGTCAGAGATTTTTTATGTTACAATAATTATCTTGGTCAATATTCACTTCAATTCTTTAGTTCAAAGTCCAAAGTCCACATTCCGTGACCCAACCATATAGTTAAGTGAGTTTGTAGCATAGTTGTTCACATTTAAAACTACTGTGCTGTTGTTAATGGCGTTGACTCCAATCAAAATCAGTAAACAGATGCTTTAAAAGTTTCTATGATGGTATTTTAAAATATGTCATACTTTTTCTTAAAAATACCGGGAGAATTAAGCCCAGTAAGATGTGTTACCGAGTCATATATGTACAATGACCAGATCTTGCATTGCGTGCAATGAAAGCACAGAAACTCATTTGTGGTCACGCACTCAATTCTTTAGTACAAAGTCATATTTCCCTGTCAATCTGTTGCATAGTTGTCTGTGGTTTAGTGGTCATGGCGATTGCCTCTGAATGAGGAGATACTGTCTTCGAATCCTACTTGGATTGCCTTCTCTGAAAAGTGTCTACAAGGTACACACTAGATATATAACTGCATCGCAGCCAAAGGCTGAATTATGCAATTATTTACAAATACATTACAAATACAGAACTTTACACTACTTAAAAGGTACGTCTAATAAATCCTAAATAATAAGTCAAGAGCTAATAATTATTATTTAATAATATTAAAAATTCTTTATGTATTATGTATATAAGTGGGATAAAACTACAGCCCTGACTACATGTATTTCAACATCACATAATTATATAAAAGTATTACTTGTTCTGTTCATACAAAGCTCTGGCATAATTATTAAAATGGCACTGTCATCTGAGATTATAGTATGAGTTGTCATAGACTGGTGGAAGGAGCACTTTCAGTTTTTAATTCAGATCACCGTCAATGTTATCAAAAAGCTTGCTACATAGTACGAAATGATGCTCTAAAATGGGTGTAACACCCACCTCTATTGCTCATTCCAGCTCCTACCAGCTCGTCATTTATTTTAAGTACCGGGGAAGACCGCTGAAAAACACAGGTGCTGCGTAACCTGTAACAGACCTCACGTAGATGCATAAAATGGTGCTAGATCTCTTAAGGACGGGGCCAACTAATTCAAAGGTATTTTGCGTGGTTTACTGAATATGTAGGAAAAGCAGAGCGTAACAAGTGTTATTGAAATCCAAAAAGAAAATTGGGGGTAACCACGCATTTTTCAAAGATAATTAATCAACAATATTTGTAAAAAGTTTTAATTATCTCTGAAAAATGCATAGTTACCCCCAATTTTCTTTTTGGATTCCAAGATCACTTGCTAAGTTCTGCTTTTTCCTCATAGTTTTGAACCGCGCAAAAATATCCTTGTATTAATAAGCACTAGCAATAGGAAATCCGATTATCTCGAGATGCACAGAAGGTATGTGCAATAACAATAGTAGGCACCACCTAGAAAATGGTGTGTCTTACTGGCCTTCTTGGTTATCTCAGTTACATGGTCATTCCATGTCAGATCATTCACTATTGTAAGGCCTAGTAGCTTTTTACTTAGTCTAGTAACTAACTCTATCTCCTTCCCTTCTATGATGATAGGATCAAAGACTCTTTGCTCTTTGACAAAGGAGATCCTGAGTTCTTTGCACTTATTGGCGTTTTGTTGAACCCTGAACATTCTCGCGAGACCACTCTATTACTCTGTCAGCCATTGCTTGCACATGTATGACTTTCCCCCGCACTTTAATTTGCTACTACCTCTGACACTGTGATGTCATCCACATATTTCCATTGCTGTGCATTTGTATCGAGGTCATTAATCATGAGGGCAAACAACCACAGGCCTAGTTTGGTACCATGTGGTACACCAACAAGCGCAGGGTCCCATTCAGAGAAACACTCTGATGCAAACTTAATCTGCTGGGATCTGTCCAATAAAAAATCTATAATCCAGTTGGTAATGAGAAGTAAAACCAAACAAACAAAAAGAATATCATAACCAATCTACAAATCTCCCCGCCCCCGCCCCCCATCCCCTTTCGACCCAAGACAAAGCAAAAACAAAAAAAGACAGTTTCCAGCTGCAGAAAGAGTCAAGTGGGAGGAGGCAGAAATGTGTAGAGAGTTGGTGTTAACATATTTCCTCCCGTGTGGACAGAAAGCCTCTCCTGATTTAAAAATACTAAGTCATTACACTGTACTTTCCTCGAATCTTGTTTATTAAAAAAAAGAACTCTGAAATATGGGTCGGTCGAAGGACAGTAAAATTAATGGTGAAAAAGAGGGGGACGACCTAGGGTGATTACTTGCGTTAATATTAATTATTGGAAAAAGGCAACTTTACTGCAAAGTAAAAGGCCATGATATTTTAATATAAGTTTTCAATTAGGAAAATGTGAAGATTTGTCATAGACGCAGACAGATTAATTACTGTAATCCGTTGAGATGTCATGTGGGGTTGTGTGTACATGTAAGGGAAATAAAAATTTTAGAAAAGTTTTCCTCAAAGGAGTTGCCATTGCTTGGTTTGACCTTTACTTGATTAGATAGAAGATTTATTTCAGAAACAATATAATATTTGCTCAGGGAATCCGTGTAATTATTTTTATATACACTACCCAGTTTGTCTTCATAAACCCCTCATTTGCATTGAATTTTGTCTGCATGTTCAAGTACGAAATTAACATACATGTACCTATTCTTGCAGATCTGTATGTCCCAGTTGTCAATGCCTTTGTTATTGACTTAAAGCTTGGACAGGCAAGGGTATTATTTTAGCCAAACAATGTTTCAGGAATAGGTGTTACATTGTAGTTCTTTCAGGGAATCCCCACAAGTATAATATATTGAAACACTGCCCAGTTTGTTTTCACAAATCCCACACTTGCCTTTCAGGATTTTAAAGCACATGATTCCTCCTACAAGATTCCAAAAAAGACTGTTTCATCCAATGTTGAAGTAAAGAAAGGGAGTACATGGTTTAACTCCTCTTTTGAAATTAAACAGTGTTCGGTTCACAGCAAATACAGCCAGGCAGGAATAACTCCTGGACAACACAGAAATGACACAGATCGTATTACTCGAAAAAGTGAAATTGGATACCGTCTGTTAAGGCAAGCAGAAGGATCATTCATTTCTCCATCAAGACGCTGGAAACATGCCTCTGCTCCAGGCTGGCGACAGACGGAAGTGTCACAGTCACAGAAAGAGATGATGTTATCATGCCAAGGTGTGTATCAAACAACTTAGTTTTTTGAAGAGAACTGAGTAAGTCTAGAATATTGTGACATTCAGAAGACTGTTACGAATTTGTCTTACTCATTTTCTCTTCAAATAATAAAGAATCAGAGGTTTGTTTCAAGGACTGTTTAACCCATTGTCTCCTGGGAGTGAGACTTCACAAATTTTACCCGTCAACCGGAGGAGTCCTGAGGTAGCTGAGTAGTGAATGGGGTTTTCCAGTCAAAAACTGTGTCCCCTCCATTAACGATAAGAGTCAACACAAGGATATAGTAGGAGGGACATCTCAATAATAATCTCAGATCACGCAAACCCTGTTTTCACAACTTTTGAAAGTAGAAACTGAAATCTTTTATTAGTTTTTAATTATTCAAACCTTTTTCTTTTAGTTTTTGGCTCTGCAAGCTGCTACCACATCTGAGCTGAACCAAGCTGTCTAGACCACTTTTCTGCCATTTTTTAACCTCGTGTTTGAATACAGAATTTGTTATGTTATATAGAATATGCTCCATTAGAAATCGCTGCCTACCTGTAATCTTTACTAAGCATGCGATCAACTTTTGCAAGCAGATTCAGGCGATGTTGCCCTGAAATTCTCGATGAAACTTTCATGTTTATTTACCCTTAAACCCTTTTGTGGACACTTGGCTCTTTTGAGAAAGGTCTATTTTATCCAAGGGAATTAGGTGTTGCAAATGTGAAAGTTGCTGTTGGATGCAACGGCTAATGGCTGGTTTTGAAAACACTGATAAAGTAAAGAAAGCTGTCATTGCAGATCAAGAGGAGATTCCTTTTAATGACAATTCCTTTCAAGTAATACCTCATCAATACTATAAGCATTGATATTACAACCTAACAATGTAAATGAATGTATGGAGGGTGACACAACAGTCACAAATCCCTAAAGATTGACACCTCAAACATGTTACTTCCTGACAATTTTTGAAAAATTACAGTCAGAATGATAAGGTAATTTAGGCACAGTATCAAGTAATCATAAATGTAAGCTTTTGAACTTCTTAGTTCTTTCTTAAAGTGTTGGCATGATAATACCATTGTCACTCATCACATGTTTTAACCGACTTATTTTGTTTTCAATGTAGTTCCTGATACCAAACGCAATGGAACTGTGTCCACCAATGAACAACAAAGACATTTTCAAGCTGTTGATAAAACACAACCTAAAAGTAACCTTGCGGAGGAGTATAAACAGAACCGTTCAGTTTCAGATTCCATTTTTAAAGGAAAGAGCACTCCTATTATAAGACCCGATGAAGACAAGCATAAAGATGAAAATGTAGGAGCCAATTCAAGTGACTCTGATATCCAAGCCAAAACAAGGATTGCTTCACAGCTGGACTCACCACATTCATCAATAACAAAAGACATATCACAGGACAACTATGACGACCTATTTGAGGACCATTGTGCAAAGTGCCTGAAAAAGTTTTTGCAGGGCAAAAAGTGCCCAAACTGTGAGAACAATGTATTCCCCTCTCAAGCTGCAACACCTCGGAAAACACTTTCACCAGACCGGTTTTATTCGGTCGATAGTGAAAGGTCCAAGGTGCGAACATATGGTAAACCACATGGAAATGGGCCTCGTTTATTACTAGCCCGCTCAGATGCAAAGCCTGCTGACTCTGAAAATGCTGTTGATTCATGCCAGACAAACACAAGGTTTAGAAAGAGAAAGAATAAAGGGAAAGTAAGTTTATTTAAAATAATTATATACATGTACATGTATGAAAACTTTGTATTTATAATTGCTTTATGTACACTGTATGCAAATTCTTGACTTTTGAGTAGTATTTAAAGTAGGCTCAAAAGGTAATGTCAGCTGACTGCATACACACACATTGTAACCCAAACAACCAATACTTAACCTGCTCATATCAGCTGATTAATTAAAACAGGCGACCAGAAATTAACAACTCCATCCCTTAATGGAGGTTGGGTGCCTGAGACGAGAGTCTCGTCTCTAGGGAAACGAGACAAGACTGGTAACTTACTTTTGAGCGGTACTGTAAGTCACTTTTGATGTTTAGCGGAGCAGTTTAGGAGTCAATGGGTTAACATTAGAATGTTCCCTTCCAACAGCATTACGAGTCAGACAAGTTGGGTGAAACTTGCCCTATTTGTTTTTATGTATCACACTTCTTTAATTTAAGGTGCCCCTGTGATCAAAAAATCAGTTCTTATTTTTCTTTGGATTTCAAAACTAGGTTAACTTAACACTAAGCGACCAAAAGATTTTGGTCTTGATTTAAAGAAAACACATGTTTATTTTAACTGGATTTTTCCTATTTAATGGTCCGCCATACTAACTTAAAGATCTTGAGAGGGCTGGATTGAGGACAAAATGACGTCAAAGGCTCATTAGTTTAAGAATGCAATGCGTGTGTTGTGGAGCACAGGAGTTTTGGGCTTTCAGACTTTTAAACTCACCTTTTGCATATATAATAAGTTTCATTTACACGCTGAAATTTTAAGCCAGTGAACCTTTGATGTCACTTTTTCCTAGATCCAACCCTCTGAGGTCCACTCGGTCAGTTTTGAATGTAAGGAATGGTAGACCGTGGAGTTCAAAACTTACAATCAAAGTAAACGGGCCTTGGATAAAAATCAAAGCTCAAAACTTTGCCAGTCAGATGTTAAGCAAACACACTTTCAAAATCTGAAGGAAAAAAGGAAGTGATTATCTTGATCACAGGGGCACTTAATAAGCTTTGTAGACCGTTAACTTCAGTTGATGTTCTTTTCTTTTTTATTCCATTTCACAAAAGTCAGCCATTGAATCAGACTCAGGTAAGATATGTTTACAAACTTGTATATTTTGTTGGTACTGATAATCAGAGCTTTCAATAAAATTTGAAGGTAAGGAGATGACTTGACTGTATCAAAAATGGGCCTAACAGCGTAAAAGAATACTTTCAAATGCCGCGTTTCCAAAGCGAAATTGAGGATTAAGTTAAGACGACTTCATGTTGTCGGAAGTTTGAAAGAATTAGCTAACACTTTTCATTTGCTGTTGGTATTATTATTACAACCACTGATCATAATGTAGAACATTTTAGTATGACGTAAATGGTTGAAATATGAAAAATAATTATAAATCTTTACATGTAGCAGTGCAGGTTATTGAAATTTTGTAAGATAACCTACTTGGCTCAATTTACAGTTTATTTCCATGATGAAATAGCGCCACTTACAAGAACTCAAAGTGCATAGCAGTATGCATAGAATTAACTGGTGGTTTTCACAGTTCTGGATCTGGTATTTGTAAGAAATTAGCTACTCCTTCTCTATTAGCTCTTGTCCAATGTACATAAATTATTAAGTAGACTTTTTAAGTCAGTACATAAATTATGTTATACTTAATTCCTACATTTACCTGATCTAGAGTTTTTCTTAATTTGGAAATCAGTCCCTGTCACCAATTTCTGCATGACACTACATTCTTGTATATAAATGCAATTATTCTTTACAAAGAACTTGAGTTACAAGTTAGTCATTGAAAACAATCATTTGGTGAGTGAAAATCATTGAGTCAAATATCAGAGGGGTCTCTTTTAAAGGATGCAGATTTTACAATGGCACACTTTCGAGCAGATGTTGCTTATATTTTATTACTTTTAATGTAGTGAAAATATCGAGGATCCATTTCCAGGATTAATCATAGTAAAGTTAAATACTCGTTATCTAGTAAAAAGTATTAAAAATATGAGCTTTCCAGTCTACTGTCTTCAATTGATAAACATAACTGATAACATTAATGAACCGTTAAAACATTTAACCCATTGACTCCTGGGGGTTCCCCATTGACGAGTAAAATCGTGTGGCGTTAGACAGAGTAAGTATGTCCAGTTTCGGCCGGTTTGGGTATCAAAGGGTTAAATAATTTGAGAGACTTATATGCATAAATTAAAAATATGTGATAGAATGTTTGGATGAATGCTAAAAGTGCTAAGATTTATGTATTTTTAAAGAATGTTGTACTGTCTAGGGAGTGCGCATGAATTGTTGTCCGGCTCAACAGGTTTGACCGTATGCCATGACTCAAGTGTCTTTCTAATGCGGTTATTTTCTTTGTCAATAATCAAAGAAAAGTCAATTACATGATCAAAAGTCCATGCGTGTTTTCCAACATTTGAACCTTTAGCGGATTGTTTTGTATTCCTGATTTGTTCTTTCTTCCAGGTGCTGAATGATCTTTTTGTTTCACCAATGTAATTCCACGGACAAGATGAGCAAGGGATTTTGTAAACAACATTGCATTGAGCGTCTTTGGGAGATTGAAAGTTGGGGGCAGGGAATTCCTGTTGGACAGTTTTAATTGGTTTGTTGTTGACTTGAATGTTGTAACTCATAAGAATTCGCATGAGTGGCTCAGTAATGCCTTTAATGTAGGGAAGGATTGCAAAGTTCTGATGATTCGGTCAGCCCATTTGAAAACATATTGACAAATAGCCCACTTTTGATATATTAAATCACCTCGAGGCTCTGGGGAATAAACTCATACAAATCCTTATATTTATTCCCCAGAGCCTCAAGATGGTACCTTTTGTTGCAGACTGAATTTTAATATATCGAAATGGGTCTATCCCTCAGGTGTTAGTGTTGTCGGTGTTGAAGATTTCCTTCTCATAATATCAGCAGTGATTTTTGGCGGATAACCATTGAACTGTAGTGTGGTGCTAAGTCGAGCAGTTTCACGGGCTTTACCAGACTCAGAGTTGGGGAGGTTTAAGCTCGGTGTAGAAGTGTCGCAGCAACGCTGATTTCATGTTTTTTGTGGTGGTGAGAGTCGAAATCGAGATATCTGTCTGTATGTGACTGTATGTTTCTGATACACATCAACATTGAGCTTCCCAGAATCGAGTGAGATGAGGGTGTCAAGGAATGACAACTGGTTATTGGATTCATGTTGGATGGTGAAGGAAATATGTGGGTTCCCTTACTGAGCCACTCACACAAGTTCTTAAGAGTCATGACATTCAAGTCACCAACAAACCAATTAAAACTCTCCAACAGGAATTCCCTGCCACCAAGTTTCGATCTCCTAAACATGCTCAATACAATGTTGTTTACAAAATCCCTTGCTCATCTTGTCCATGGAATTACTTTGGTGAAACAAAAATATCATTCAGCACCTGGAAGAAAGAACATATCAAGAATACAAAACAATGCACTAAAGGTTCAAAATTTAATTGTTTGAAGGAATGCTAAAAGTGCTAAGATTAATGTTGGTTTAAAAGAATGTTGTATTGTCTTGGGAGTGGGCATGAATTGTTGTCCACCTCAACAGTTTTGGCTGTATGCCATGACTTAAGTGTCTTTCTAATGCGGTTATTTCCTTTCATTGTCCTTAATAATTATTGTAGAGTTATCAAAGTCAATTACACGATCAAAAGTCCATGCATGTTTTGCAACGTTAATAATTTTTTTCACATATTTTCAATTTATGTGTATCACTATATAATTATTTAAATGTTTTAACGATTCATTTCATGTTATCAGTTATGTTTATCCGTTGAAGACAGTAGACTGGCAAACAAAAGCTCATATTTTTAATAATTTTTACCAGAGAATGCCTTTTAAACTTTACTTTAATGTAGTTGTTGGACCAATTAAAATTTGCACATGGATTCAATTCCTACTCTGACCTCCATCCCATAAATTATTCAATTTGACACATAAAATTAATGAAGGTTCTTTGATTGACACACTGTGGTCAGTCTACAACCCTTTTTACTGTGAATTCAACTGTTAACATGGTCTGTTTTGAATCAACAGACTACTCACCTGGAAGGCCAAAGCGCAGTGGCAAACAACTCAAGCTCGCTTTGCCCAAAAAAGGTAAGTCCCTGAACTGACCTACTAAAAGATCTCAATCTTTTAGAGCCAGTCACTGGCAATTAGCTGCAAGCTTGTGTTAAAGCTTTAGGCATGATTATTACAGTCATAATCATAGTTCATTTACTCAAAAGGAGCTTACATTGTAGAAGTTGTAAGTCATTGAAATGCTCTCGTGCAACCATGATGTACCACAGAGGACAGACCACAACACCAGGAACTCCATGCCCCACTCTTTGCAAATAGTGTGTGGGTTCCTTTATGTCCCATAGGGTTATGAACATTTAAGGGTTGCGAGACTGTTTATCGTCGTTATCTGAGAAGCCTAGAATATGTAACCATTTGTAGATGTAATTACAAAGGCAGCACTTTGTTCTTGGTTATTTTAAAGATCCTGAATGGTGGTCCAGCTGGAGTCAAACTCACGGGCTCCTGCATGACAGCCCTGTGCTCAACCAACACAGCAACAGTGCCCATGTTTATTCCTGTAGATTCCATTAGAAGCCAGACTGACATCTTTTTGTGGTTATAATATTTGAAGCAATTTAACTTTCACTCCCAAGGGGTTCCTTATAATCTGGCGTTATACAATTGTATTGTTAGGTTATCACTGATCAATACATGAAAACTCCATGGAAAAGTAACAAGTTTATAGATTTTGAAGCTAATTCAATTTGCAGCCCGGCCAAGCCAACAGGGACTAATGGAAGCAACTTATAAGCAATTTGAGTACGTGTAGGTTTGAGTGGTAGCCATCCTATATACTCTCCCACACTGCTTTAACACTGAAACAATCCCAATCTTAGGAACAAAAAGTGTAATTGGGTTTCTTCTTTTCAGTGGATGTCATTACTTTATCTGATGAAGAAGAGGTAATAGGTAAGTTGCACGCATTACACATGTTCAAAATATTCCTTCAAATGTAGGAAACAACTTTATTTTATTGATACAGTGTACATGTAAGTGATTTCTGCACGAAGGAAAAAAAAAACTGGCCATGCTTTCATGATGAGGTGCAGGGTTAAGTTACATCTAAGTTGAATCAAAGATAGGAGGTCCAGTTGGAAGAGAGCCGTACTTGAATCCTCAACCTTGGCAGCCATCCCTTTAATACTGACAAATTTAGGGGGTATTTACGTGAGACCAGGTCAAACTTAATTAGACCAGTATGAAATTTTCCCACCGGTTTACATAAAACCGGGACGAAATCCTTTGTGCCTGGTTTTGGGACGAAATGATATCTTAAATGTCTTGTACATGTAAAGCATACAGGCGGAAATTTTCTGGACCCGGTCTGAGATTTGTTGTCATTTATGGGAATGGTATGAACTCAGACCTGTAGGAGAGTTTCTCATCAGACTAGCCTGCATGCTGGTCTGAGTTTGTCCCAGTCTCGTGTAAATACCCCCTTAGTTTTATTTTCTACTTCTCAAGACAAAGGCTTTTAAGAAAACAGGTTGAAACTACTAGTTGTTGACATGTACCTATACATTCTGCGACATTCAGAAACATCTACTGAGTTGATCGTGGAGCAGTCCTCACACAATACCGATGCAGATAGCTTTGAAAGTACGGCCTCTGGACCAGGATTATTAAGTGGCATTGAAGATGACAAGGATGGTGACCAGAATTCTGATTCCACTGGTGTTAAAAAGACAAAGTCAGTAACAGTCAAAAGAAAAACACCACCATCTCAGGTGAGACCAGGGTGGTAACAACAGCAGAGTGTATTTTGTATTGGTAAGGAGGGGGAGGGGGGCTAACAAGCAAGTGCTGGAGACGCTAATTTGTAGGGGGTTCCAGGGAAATTCTCTGCCAGATAATTTTGAAATCTTGAATCTCAGAAATTCTACTTACAGCATTCTCAATGAGATATCAAAAAAATAAACGTGGATCAACAGTAAAATGACAGATGCTTTACTTTTTATTTCTTACCTTGCTCATTTTGCTTTGTTTTTTCTTCTGTTAGTTTTCTTTTTTTTATGTTTTATGGGCTTTTAAAATTATTTTGTAATTTTTTTATTTATTTTTAAAATTTATATCTTTTGCTTTTTGCCCTCCCCCAACTCCCTCCCCCTTTCACGGCTCAGCCGTCCCTGGTAATATGTGTAAGGACTATAACACTGGCATAATTTATTTACTATTTTGTTTTTGTACATTTGCCATTACATGTACATGTAGATTACATGAGGTACAGTAATCAATAAAAATGAAGATAAAGAAATGCCGAGAAGACCTAAGAAAAACTATCAAGGCTTGGAAAGTTACATTCCCTGGCATGAACGAATATGACGGAACAAATTTACACAACAGATAATATAATTTATCGGAGACATTGTTTGAGAACATATTGACTGCGTCATTTGCAAGCTAAAACAGAATCAGCAATAATTATTGTTGATAATAGATCTTTTAACTGTTTTTGTGGTAGTGTACTGTACTACACATTATGTAACCGGGTTGTGAGAGTGTAAGAGCGTAAGAGTGTAAGTCCTTGTTGGGAATAGGCCCACAGAATGTGCATAAATCACAAAAATAAACCTGTAGGTCTGTTGGAAGCGTGCATGAATTTCAACAAAATAATGGGCCCCAAAATCGGCAAGAATTTGTGGTGTTGAAGATTAATAATACCGCTTTTATTTAAAAAATGATGGCATTACCTGGTGATATATACAACTACAGGCTGCGGGTATGTCAGCATTACATGCGTGTTTCCTGGGCGAAAAGACGCCATATTCTTCTCAGGGGGCTATTTACCTAAGACATCCACCATAGCACTATTATAATGATTCACGATACCAAAACAATATTGTGTACTATGAGGGCTACATATTACGCAAAGACAACTTAAATCTCCTAGAAAACAAAATGCAGCAGCAGGAATAAAGTACTGTGTCAAGTTGCTGCACTACCGCACATACTCAATGCGTGCCTTTTTTTTTTTGAAGGATACGAGAGATCTAGAGCCAGTAATCTCAGAATTAATAGACTTTTAAAAACTCTGCCCATCTGTTTGTTGTTTAGTGTTGAAGGTGGCTCCAACAGGTCAGGTCTTCATAGTAGCAGTCATAAGTATGAATCCTTAAGTCAAACTGTAGATTTCTGACAAAATTAAAGTATTGAGAAAAAATGTTAATCTTGTAGGAGACTCAACCTGCCACTAAGAAGAAGTCTGACATTTTGCATGGTTACACCAGAGATGATGCTGAAATAGAAATAATGATCAGGCAGGATGTTCGTATCGGTACCTTGGCTTGCACTGCAACAGAGCCACTCAAGGTCAGGAAATGGCAGTCTTTAAAATATTTACTTAAGAAATAGAAAACATGTACCACATTTCTATCGAGTTATAGAAACACGAGTGAAAGTTGGGAGAACGAGAAATGCTGTGGGAACACGAGCCGTAGGCGAGTGTTTCCACAGCTTTTTCGAGTTCTCCCAAACTTTCACGAGTGTTTCTATAACTCAATAGAAACACAGAGTACATGTTTTCTATTTCTTTTAGAAAACAATGCGACGAGAATAAGGAAAACAACTTGTTAACTCTAATTATCAAAATGTAAATTCTCTTTGCTCGTGCCGTCACTACGTCAACAGCTCGTGCTACAGTAGTTCTGTGTCTCCATCGAGTTATAGAAACAGGATTTTTAACCAATCAGCACGCATATTTTTCTTAGGACTGTTTTCTAATTGTTTCTTATTAGACACGAACAGTACAATTTTGTCCCAAATGGTACTTTGCAATAATTTTACTTAGGCAGCTTCACTCATATAATTAGAAGCAGCAACAAAACCAAAATTATTTTTGGAAACGTTTAAGAAGTGCCAAATGGAAACAAAAGACGAAAGGTGACAGTACAAGCAAGAGTACAGAAGAGAGGAAAAGAGAAGGAGAAAACTACATGAAAGAAACTTGTAATGTATTTATTTATTTTTTGTCTCCCTTCTGCAGATAATATGCAAAACTGATGAGATAAAACTTGGTGTTGATTATGGTGAGTGTACTTCAAGGGTTTTGGACAACTTTTTTGTGGTTGAAAACTGAAAGAGTGGGATAAGCTGTTGGACATTGTTTTGTTTTCTGTCTGAGCTTTTGAAGACAACCTTTTTTAAAACCCTTTTAGAAAAGTCCCCTTTAAAACTCCTCCTCATTCCCCCACTTCCCCTTGCAAATTGACACCCCCTCCCCCCCACCCCAAATCTAATATTGTAAAAAAAAGCGCCTACCAATATCACTTTTGGGCATTGTGGCTAAAACGTATCGTAAGCTGTTCAAGAAGCCATGTGAATAACCAGTAAATACAAAATTGACAAATGCATTTAATACGAGATGACTTGTCCCTGGTTGCACATAAGTGTATGGGCAAGCAAGGGGTGGTTAACTGAAGGAAAAGGAGCCCCTCATCCATCACACGCGATACTTGCTGGGACGGGATGATTTGGTGCTTACCGGTACATGCCATTCTCCTTTTTCCTTTTTTCAAGGATTGAAAAATATGTCGTTGACCATTGCAGGAAATGATCTTACCTCGTTCAAGGTGTGTTACATACACGTGTCATTTTTCACACATTCTTTCTTATAGGTCTAGGAATTAATAAATTAAATCAAGTGTACATTGTAAATAATGCAGTTAATAATCAGTTATAAGTTGAACTTTACAAGAAGAAGAGATCAATACAGGCTGGCTCAGGGATGTAGATAATAGCCGGAAGCTGGGAAAATTGCCCGGCTGTGAATGCGATTTTTCTGGCTGTAAAGCACTTCTTCTTTCTCCAAGATGTTTTTAAATGTTGTCAGAAGATTTTATTATTTCGTTTGTTTACACCTTCATTGATGTCTTACCTGAACTGAAAGGATTGTAAACACTCCATTTAGTGCGACGATCGCATCATTTGCATTTCATCGTCCATTTTGCAGGCTCAATGGGCTGCGGTATTTGTATTTCATGTACGCGAAATAATGAATGCCAAATTGCGTATCTCTGACGGTTGAAATATTATTACTTTATAATGTCGGGAAAAAGAAAGAAAAATGATTCTGAGGCCGTTGGTATCATGACATTTTTTAAGTCTACCGAAAAAAAAACACGCTAAGTTCTAAGGAACCAACTGAATGCCCTTGATTTTGCCCCCAAAATCAAGGAAAATCCATCTCCGAGAGTATGCATTTTCAAAATTTCCCGAGGGGGCATGCCCCCGGACCCCCCTAGGTATAGCGTGCCAAAGGCACACTAGTGTGGGCCTTCGGCCCAAATACCCGCCTATCATTTCTAGATTCCTGCCTGCTAAAAACTTTAGCTACATCCCTGCTGGCTGTCGATATGTCATTGTATAAAATTTATTGTTTAGTTTTGCTTGTCAGGGGAGAAGGGTTGGTGAAAGCACTTTCTTTTCACCAATGTTGGTTCAATTCCTAGACGTGGGGTTATATTGTGTTAAATGAGTAATCATTGTTGGCTGTGATGTTTCTATTTTAATTGTAATTTTTTTTTAAATTTTAATCCTGGCCATCTGGTTTTCCCCGCTCATCGAAAACCAACATTTCATTTTTGTATTACGTGAAATTTGATCATAATAATAGATTGAACCTTTTGGTGGCAGCCATAGTTTTAACTGTTTTAACTCTTTAAGATGTACTTCTTTTTGCACACAGTTCAGGGCTGTTGGATTTAAGAAACCTCCTTTCGAATAAATTTTCGATCCCTAGACACTTTGTTAAATCAAGGTATCTCAGTTTGTATTTGCTTGTTCTCTACATAATCTGTGTCATTGGCCATTCCTTCTCTGCAGATGAGTCAGTCTTCAAACCCAAATGTCATTGTGTTGGGTGTGACGCCAGGATATGCCATTAAATTATGTCAAAAACTTCCTAAGCAGAGGAAGTTCCTCAATCCAGGAAGTGCCAGTATGTTGGTCAAGTTGATCGTTAATTTTTTTTCCTCAATGAAGTAATGACCCTGGGAACAATTTGTTCTCCCCTTTAATTGTACATTGTATGTCTTTCAAACCCATTCATTTGTATGGTGCCTTCCCAAAATAGTGCATCAAAGAATTCTGATGCTTTTCAGTACTTAGAGCCACATTGCTTATCATTTTAACCCATTCACCCCTTAACCGGCCTAAAGCGGCCATACTTAGTATTTTACTCTGTCTATTGCCAGACGATTTTACTCGTGAATGGGGAACCCCCAGGAGTCAATGGGTTAAAATCAATGTGGCTTCAAGTCTATTGTCAGACAATAATATTTCATGGAATGCTTTTGTTCCTTGCAGAGATGTATCCACAGCAGATTTTCAAATGTGAAAAATTTGGGGGTGCAGCTAATTACATGTAATATTTGAGAATACTTTTAAGAAACTGATCATTTAAATTAATATTAAGTACATATTCGAGGGAAGGGATAAGACTTCATTTTTGTGCAATTTATAAATCTGAAAAGGTACTGCAGCAACAATTAAGAGGCAATTAATAGATTGAATATTTTTAATGTGCAATCTATTAATTGCCTCTTAATTGTTGCTGCAGCACCCTTTCAGATTTATAAATTGCACAAAAATGAAGTCTTATCCCTCCCCTCGAATATGTACTTAAATAATATATATTTAAATGATCAGTTTCTTACAACCTGTTGTGCCTGCCGATTCGTCAATCAAAATTGAGAAGTATGGGCTGTCAAAGCTCCATCGATCACTACTGAAAACGTCTGAGGAATATGTATGCTGTAGGAACTGTTGGCTCCAGTTGATAAATGATCTAGATCTCCTCAGCCAAAAAAAAACCAAAAAACTAAAACTGAATCTCAATTTTCTGTAAAAGAGCATCATGTATTTTAACAACACTTCTGGTTTAATTTAGGAAGAACAAATATACGTAAGCGATACACAGTTCATCATCGGCCTGTGACTTTGCTATGGCCAATGTTATTAATCAAGGGATTGAATACATTCATGTTTCATGTTAATTAAACACGTTATTTTTAACACTAACTGCAAAAAAGTTGCATAATTTGCAAAACAGACAAGTTACAGTACATGCAAAACAACAACCGAGACGATGAAAGGTGTGCTTCCGGAATAAGCATCAGCAGGGTTGCACAAAACAAAAAATTGACATACTTCACCGTTGGGTTCCCTGTCATTTCGCTGACGATAAACAAACCAATCCTTGAAATTCACTTGGAAAGCATACAACAAACTGAACTTCAACTGAAAATGTTAAATTATCATTGGCAGAGATCAAAAATGTCGCCGATCAATCTCGTACTCAGAGTCTTTGGGCTTTTTGGTCAGCTGGTGAGAGCCGGGAGAGACGCTGGGATAATACACTTGAACAATTTTTTTGATTGGTCACTTGCATAACAATGGCAGTCCGACAGGAAGTCTGTAAGTAATATAAAGAAGCACCACACTGGAAAGCCCAGAATTTGGAGGCAGATTCAAAATCTAAAACTAGTTTAAGTGCTGTTTGTTTTTTCTACGGTCGCTGTTTTCCCCTAACTAAAAGTACCTCAGAAATATAAAAATCACAAAAAAAAAGCAACATGGTTTGAATTATGTCTAACATTTTCGACTAACAAATAACAGCCGTTTTAACACGGAGATTTTCCCACACTGCTAAAACTGATTACCGTTGCTATGAAAACATTACATCAGTCTCTTTGGGGAAAAATCCGTAGAAGAAGGTCTTGTCAAAGCCCTTCAAAATTACAGAAAACTAAAATGTAGTAGGACATTGCTGTTGTTTCCACAAAAATGTGTCGAAAACAGTATGCACAAGGAAACCGGAACCCCATGTTTTCTGGGAAAACGGAGCCCATTACCCAAGGGTCTCTGGGCACTCACCCGCTGACCAAAAAGCCAGAGGACTCTGGGTACGCGATTGGTTGCCAACTGTCTCACCTAAAAAATAAATAGCTCACATAACGTCACACAACACGTGGGAACTCCTCAAGTTGGACAATAATTTTTGTTGACAAAATGAAATCATTCGACTCCAAAAGAAAATAACAGCTCACCTTGAAATTTGAGAACTCAATCATTTCTCCATAGTGAGAAATGGGAATGTTTTTGTGAAATATGCTGTTCGCATGTTTTTCCTGTCCTTTGCATCCCAGGACGCAATAATGCACTCTGGATACATATCTGCCTTGCAAAATTTATTATTTTTTTATGAATGTGTTACTGTGGATCTTGACACAATGCACCAAGGGATCTCTCATGTATAGGACAGTTTCTGCAGTATGTCACAGCTGCCATGTTGGTGGATGAAAACAAAAGATTTGCCATTAACTTCTTTTGTTCGTCCAACAGCATTTTGCACATTGTACCACTGTGATCATTTTCTCTAGAAATGTGTCATTAAGCACCCATTGTTGGTGAAAGTCTCATTCTATCTCCAAGTATGGAAGATTGAGTCTCCCTTTGATGAACTCCTGCTTCATACAGTTTTTAATATCACAGGCTCATTAAAAGAACACATGCTGAAGCCGCCCCATTATTCATGAGTATTTAATCGCCCATCTTTAGACGGAAAACACAAACAGTTTCCTTTCGTTAGGAGTTAAGTATTATCTTAACCTAAAAGCAAATTTTACCCCAACTTTACCTGAATTATATGACACACTTTGTGATGTGTTTATACAACTAATTATTAGTTGTGCCCAAGAGTTGCCGAAAAAACTGACAAATGGTTTGAAAAAGTTTCTCACCATAATGATCACCACAAAAGAAGCCACTGCACTGTGCATAGGTAAGGAACAGAATGTAGCTAACTTGATGTGGTGTTGTTACCTTGTTCCTTTTAGTATCAGCTGAGAGAGATATTGTTCTTGAAGTGAGTGAAAATGTAAAGCGAGAAGTGATTGCTGATGTAGAAGAATGGGTATGTTCTACAAAAAATTGTTAGCTGCACTCCTCTTGCATCAGTTTTTAGTCTAAGCAGGTATGGAGTACACGTAAAAGCAGATGGTTGGTAATTTCTGTTCAGATTCAAACTGCTTGCCAAGCTTTTGTGTGTTTTGTGGCTCTTTGAAGGAAGCATGAATTAAAGTAGTGCCTGACAGGTTGATGACACAATAATGTTAGAAATTAACTAATGACCCAAATTTTCTAATTATCATGATCAGAATAATTGTATCACCAATAATTAACAATTATTGGATGAGGTTGAGCATGTTAGCGATAATTATCAAGGCCAAAGTTTCAAAGTGTTTTGAATGATTTTCAGCTATTGCGATTTTTACAAGTCTTCTAAACTGCACATGTACTAAATAGCATGCAAGTCAACTTGCGTTAAGTGTCACATGAATCACATAAATTTTGCTCAATATTAATGAACCTGTTGTGTTCATGAGTGCATCATGTGACCTGTTAATTTAGATACACCAAGATGCAGGGCTTCTCCCAATGCATACATTTAGTGTCCCTTTAGCAATGTTCAGTGTTAAATTTCAAATTGAATTTTGATGTTTTTTTTGTCAGGTGACAGATAAGCTGTCCAAAGAGTTTGCCGAGTTGAGGTCAGTTGGGACATTTTCATGTCTCACACTATTAAAAAATCTTTCAATTTATCACAAAGACACTGACAGTATAAAAGAGATCACCACACGCTCTGCTTTTTTATGAACACATTATTTTAAGCAACACAAAAATCGAAGGGAACATGTAGAAGATATTTCCAGAGCAAGAAAAGACAGTGAGGATTGTAAAACAACAGCAGACAAGATCTTATTATAAAGTCTAGAAACAATGTCATTAGGGGCTTTGTGTGGCACAATTTAACACAGAGTTCTGTTTGCGTCTGTGATTGATATTGCATCTTTGTTAAAGTGCTTAATGCTATTGCAAAGCTTTATGGATATAACAATGTCTGTATGTACACTGCTGGATTCCCTTTTACTCTTTTTAGAAAATTGAAGCAACTTTCGTAGCAACCTCAGTAAGGTGACTTTATCAGTTACAAGTAGGTAGAGCCTTCTTCTGAAACGAAATAACTGAATGTGTTGTTTACAGCTTAACGGAAGTGGATAGAATCAAGTCGTTCAAATCCTCACCTTCCACTACCAAGGAACAAAAATCAGGTGTGACAATAGGATCACTGCTTTGTAACATTTGTCTTTGACAAACGATATTATTGTTTGTTTCTCTTGAATTTGTACAGCGCTAAAATCTGTGAACGGAAGTCTAAGTGATCCTCACTTTTATTTGGACAATGTAAGCAATTGTCTCTAATGCACACCTGAAAAATTCACATAGCTTCAACAGGATTTGAACTCATGACCTCTTTGAATGCAGGTGCAAGGCTCTACCAACTGAGATATGAAGCCACTCAGTTGGGAGCGGGTCAGTTTGTTTGGGGCATGTGTTACAACTGTGAAAGGACTCGTAGCTACAATAGTTGGTAAGAACATTGCACAGGCATTGCAGAGGTCATGGCTTTGATTCCTTTATCTAGAAGCCAGCTGAATTTTTCAGGTGTCTGTAAGGGACACTTTCTAAAATTGTCCAGATGAGTGGGAGGATCTCTTCTCCTTTTCGTCCATAACCTGCGCTTACATACATACAGTAACATACATACTTAATTGACCGCTCCCCATAGGGGATTTTCAGGGCCAATAAAACACAATCAACGAAACAGCAGAACACAACAATAGACCTTATTCACGATGTCCGCCATGTTGGATTTGCTATTATCATGCAAATTAGCTACACACTTCTACAACACAAGTTCGAGAGGTTATAACGAACACCTTAGCCACACAGATGATTTGTTTCACGTTCATTGAATGTTTATCACCTAAGTAGTCAAATGGAATGATTACACAAGTTACTTAGACCTTTTTTTAGTGAAAAATGAGCAGATAACGAAGTAGAAAGTCAAAATGTCAAAGGCAATCAAAATATATAAAATTATCATAAAAGGTACTTAATTCTAAATTCCAAAATGTACTTTTAGCAATGTTGTTTCAATATTTCGACTGGCCGATTTTCCGCAATTTGCCTTTTTTCCAATGTTTGCCCCCAGCATAACACATGGCTAATTTGCATGACAATTTGAAAACCAACATGGCGGCTATCGTGAATAAGGCCTATTACAACTGTTAAGAATCCCAACTGGCCGGAGGCAAACCAGTTGGCTATTTACAAGTGCAGCTAGGAAGTTGAACCAAGGACTGCCAGGAACAAATTCATCGAGTGGTTGAAGCGGGTCTTGAACCCCGGATCTCCGGATCTCAAGGCAAGCGCCCTAACCACTGGGCCACACTGCCTCCTTAAAAATATATACATTGTAAATTAGTATCTTCTCTCTCCTTTCAGAGCCAATTGAAGCATCATCTACGCCTCTAACCACTCGAAGCAGGACGTACAACACAAGAGCAAGCAGCTACAAACAGGCAGCCAAGACAGTTGAAAAGTATGGTGATACTTCTTGTTGCATTGATTAGTTTTTAATATTGTCTCCCTTTCCCTGACACCTAAGACTAATGAACTTGTACTTTGTTTTCAGCACCAAAACTGGCCACACCTCGTGAACAAGGCTTACCTTGCTTAGGCTCTACCGTAAGGCGTAATCAAGAGGTGTGGCCAGGTTTGGTGCTGAGACCAAAGTACAATTTAATTAGTCTTAGGTGTCAGGGTTGTCATAAAGTGTGGGGAGCTAGGCTGCTATAATTTCCCGTTTTTTTGAGCTGACAAATGCGATACCGAGACAGGGGAATGCATGATGTCAATAATCAGGTGTTGAAAGGGGGTAACTGGGATGGGGGGGGGGGGGGGGGGGGGTGTAGATAGGTAGATAGACAGACACTTTTTCACTCAACATGTTGCCGAATATAACTTGAGGAACTTTGAGGGTAACCTTGCTCTGCCCAAGCCCAGTACTAATAATCTGAAACAAAGTTTCTTTTATAGTGGGGCCTGTAACTGTTTGTGGAACAATTCGCCCCAACACTTAAAAAATGCTGGCTCTTAGTCTGTTGGGCAGTTCAAACGTACATTGTACTATCAGGCAGGTATTCCCCCCTTAGGATTTCCAGACCGCAATCATGTAAAACAGTTGTGAAGCGTTTTTACCTTTTTGGCTCAACTGATTATTTTTCATGTTTTAAATAAAGTTTTACTGCAACTACCTCTGCCAACACCACCACTTCCACCACTAATAGTACCACTACCACCACCACCACCACCACTACTACCATCACTAACACTAACTCTCCTACCACCACCACATGACCACTACCATTACAACCACTAACACAACTACTGCCACCACTAACACTACCACCACCACCACCTTCACCTCCACTACCACTACCACTGCCACCTCCACCTCCACCTCCACTACCATTACCACCACCACTACTACTACTACATGTACCGTAGTATACAATATCTTGTATAAGTTGTGAATTTGTTTGTTAAAGCTGGATTTGTACAAATGTACAGTTGCTTGTCATGTCTGTAAGATCAAGCTCATATGTTGATGCTATTTAATTAAACACCTTGTTCTTTGGTTGCAAGATAGGAATCCCTGTGTTTCTGACAGAAAGAATGGGTGCAACTAAAAGCAGTTACAGATTTCTTTCACTGGTTAATAGTGAGAGACTGATTGATTCATGTATTTCATGTTTGCAGGCTTTTTGTGTACCCTCCGCCCCCTCAGCCTGGTGGGATCACAGTTACGTCAGACGACATTCGTTGTCTCGCTGAAGAAGAATTTCTGAATGATGTCATCATTGATTTTTATCTTAAGTAAGTGGAGTAAAGGCAAAATGTTACCCATGCCCGCGAGTACTTCAAGAATAGTGTTAGACCAAATCGGCTAACTGAGTGTTGTACCCCTATTCAAATCTCCTGGGCCCGGTTGTTCGAAAGCCGGTTAACTTAATCCAGGATTAGCATAAACGTTTGCTTCAAGTTTTTAAATTTTTGGTGAAAGTTTCTTTTGCTTATTTTTGTTTTTCAAGATTGACATCTTTTAATGTAACGTTTTGCTGAATATCAGTGTCAAACAACAAGTGGGAGTAGAGAAATAAACTCCTCGGTTAATTTTTAATCTGGAATTAGAGTTAATCGGTTTTTGAACAACCGGGACCTGGGGTCAAGGTTCTTTGTGTATTGTATTTGCATGATAATGTAGCATTCACATTTAAATGATATGGAAATACCTGGAACAAAACGTCTTATTCCCAAAGGGTTTGAAATGGTATAGCCCTATTGTCCTCGGCTTTCAAACCTGCAGGATGCCAGCAATGGCACACAAAACTCCAACGAATCTCCAGTGACTCAAAATCCTGTTCATTGTGCTAAGGTGAAGTGAATATTGATAGCGCCTTGCTCGCTGTGAAAAACGAGAACGAAATCATTGGGAATGGAGCGCATGCAAGTTTCGAAAGTAACCTAGCAAGTTTTTTTCTCATACAGCTTGAACATTTTTCCTCTGATTTCTTCTATGGCAGGTTTGTCTTCTATGAAAAACTTAAACCGGAGGACAGGAAGCGCACACACATTCTGAGCTCATTCTTTTACAAGCGTCTTACGCAGAGGAATAACAGTTTAGACAATCACGGCAGGTTAGTGGAGAAAGTTGATTGTAAATGAGGAAAAACCACATCGCAAATTGGGTGCCTGCCACACCCAAGAGATTTTACATTATTGCTTGGCAGCTCCTGGACGGAGATTTCTCCCATGGCTGGCGAATTCGGGCGACCCAGCCATGAACTCCTAATCCGCAGAAAAGACAAGCACCCTTGAAATGAAAGTTGGAATATCATCGCAGTTACTTGTAGATAAGCAGTCGCAAGCAAGCCTGACATTTTAATTAAGGCTTGATCTCGATTGCTGTTAGCTGTTTTCAGGTTTTCAGGCTCCCGAATATCGCTTCAATTTTTGCGCAATCGGTTCCCGCGGAAACCAGTTCATTTTGTTTATTGGGGGAGAAAAATCTGCGATTGGACCTTAAAAATGAAACGAATATTTCAACACGAGGCAGTGCTTTTTGACATCTACAATGTAAGATGGATTCACTGACAGACTCTTTGATTTTTTTTTAGAATGTATGAAGTTTCATACATGTGTATTCGAACTGCGGAAACGAAATAATTTTTCCTGGTAGTCTTCAATAAGTAAAGACTTCCGCTCGCCTAACTAGCCTTGAGATTTGAAGTGTTGATAATGAGGATGATGATTATGACTATTGGTGTTATTTTTATTATCATCATCATCGCCGCGGATTGCGTGATTTTGAATCCCGAACAGGAACTGCCGAACCCCAAGACTTGAAATGTAAGCTATTGGAAATATAATCTCAGTGAACTTTAGACCTTTTTTTGTACTGTATGAGAAGAGAGTTTTCAGGGACAACGTGTCAAGCCAGAATCGTGGGAGAATAAATAACTTTAAAATTACATCATGCGTGAGATTATTTGTCGCGAGACCCGTTCACGACGTCATTAGAAGCCTAACGGACAGCCAATATGTCGTCTAGTTTCAGTTGACTTGGTAACCCTTGTAATTCTCGAGCAGGAAAATGTTAATTAGAATAAAGAGAGTAGTATCGAAAGTTTTCAAAATTCTGTTGCATTTTGATGTTTATCTTGACGACTACACCTTCGTTTGACTTTTATTTATATATTTTTATATTTTTATCCTTAGCACTCCAGACAGAATGCATTCTCAAGTGAAAACATGGACCAAGAATGTGGATATATTTGAAAAAGACTTCGTATTTGTGCCAATCAATGAAAAGTATGTTCCACAGGTTGAGACTTGCGCTTTCAGTAAGGTTGCACTCTTTTTATTGAGTGGTTGCCGATTGAGTATCCCGAGACCAATAGTTCTGTGGCCTATCATAGCAGTCGAAGCAGACAAATGGGCCAATCCTAGCGCAAAGCGTACATAGACAGCCGGAGCTAACCACGGGAAAACGATGTGATTGTGTCATTAATGTGGCGCGAGATTGTAAAGCCAATTACGAAGCGAAGTTTTGCAAAACCAAGCCCCTTTTAACCCTCTATTGGAATTCCTTTAATATTGCTAACAAACTGGCCTCACTGTCTTGTTCCAGTTCGCATTGGTACCTTGCAGTTATTTGTTTTGCTGGACACACCGAAGCCACATACATAAATGAAATCACAGATGAAGATGACGAAACCGGTTCCAAGGTATATTTTGGCCATGAAAGATCATTATATCTAAGAGAGTACATTGTCCTCATCAGTCATGTTACATTACGGCAGAAACCGTCAAGATCAGTGAAAGCTGTGCAGATAATGCAAACGCGTTAAAAAACCTAAACTTTTAAGATTCCCTTACAACGTCCTGAAAGCACTTGAAACTGAAGTGGTCATTATTGTTTACTAAAAACAAAACAATAATGCAAGGTTGGTTGTACGGCTGTGAGGATACATATATTTTATTATTATTTTGTTTTTTAGTATACAAATTATTTGCTGGTTAGATCTCCGAAGATCCGGCACTTGTACTTTGTTCAGCTGGGCCTTGCATAAAAAATTGTCTACATTATTGTATAGCAGTCCCTGACTGTTTTACTGAACGAGATCTACAAATATTAGGGCCTTTGAATTTAACACTTTACACAGTGATAATTGCAAATTTTCTACTGACACAAACGTACCGCACCGTTTTACTTGAGCTGTAAAAACACTCTTGTGTGGCGGATTCAAAGGTTTCACAACCAACATTGGTCATTGATTCGGTTACTAGAGTGTCCTTGAGTTGTCCTCGAGTCTTCGGCCTTAAAAAGGTTAACATATCCTATGTAGAAGACGCTTCGTTGCTTTTTGGTGGTAATTTCATTAGTTTTCCTCTAATTTTCTAGGATAAAGACTCGGAAACGGGAACCGACAAGGAATCAGAGAATGACAATGACGGTAGCGAAGAGGAAGACGCCGATCTTGAGTTACCTGCTCTTGCCAAGCTACAGTCTGCATATTCGAAACACAGGAGGAAAAAATCCCTGTCCAAACAGACCATAAAATCACAGTAAGTTCAAAATGTAAACTGAACGATGCTTTACCTTTCGGTCGCGGTAAACATTCTGCACAAGAAACGCACTTGTCCGTACAAAGCCAAAGAGATTGAACTCTTGAAGCAAGTCGTTTTCCGCGGCCATACAGAGAGGAGCTTTCACGATTTCTTTGCTCCGAGGCTGAAACGATCAATTTGATCGCAAGTCTGGAATATTGAACTTGGCATGTTCAGTTTCACAATAATCGTAACTTGGCAATTTGTCCCTATTTCTGCAAACTAACTGTACGAAACTAGACTGTACCATGATTTGTATATTCGACGCCTGAACTCAATTCCGTGTTTTATCCCTAATGTAGAGGACTGCACTCTTAAATAAGGTGTGTTTTCATAACCTTGTGAGTTCCCTAACACACCAAGGTGTGCAGTGGTGACACACCTTTTCACTGTTTTATTTCACAGTTCGAGAAAACACACCATTGTGTGTAAGGAAACACATAAGGTGTGTAAAAATTACACACCTTTGTGTTTATGAATAACACACCTTTAGATCAGTTTGCAACACACCATAAATTAATGAGATGCAAATGTTGTTTAACTGGAGAGATCTGCCAAAGTCATCCTAACACACCTTTAATGGCAACACACCTTTACTGTGTGTCTTTTTGTATCACGTTATTAAAGTCTCAAGCTCATGTCAATCTAGGGAGCAGGGATAGTGCAGTTGTGATGAGAGCGCTGGCCTCCCACCAGTGGCCTGGGTTTCGATTCCCAAACTTATCGTCACATGTGGTTTGAGTTTGTTGGTTCTCTTCTCTGCTCCGGCGGATTTCTGTTCAGTGTCCCCACTGAATTAGTGCCCCCGCGCGAAATTTCCGATTAGTCTTTGCACACTGTTGTAACATGTCAAGGAGATGACAAAAATGTAATAATAAAGGGTGGGGTGGGGTCACCGTGCTCGTCTTCCTGGTACGACGCTGACGAACACGGGTATTTAAACCACTTTGACAATTGAGGCGCATCCCTTATGTTGGACAAATTTGGCTCGATTTTATAACGGTAATCAATGAGATAACACAGAGCCTAGTGTAATTCTATGGTTGGTTCACGTACGTACCTTAACACTCCAAAATAGATTTATCTTTAGTGTGGGCTGTTCAACTAGTAATGGCTCCTTGCGTACAATTTTATGAAATTGCCAAAAAACTGGCCATAGATCAATTTTGGCTGGTTTTGTTCACTACTTCATGAAGACACCGTTCTCGGCAAACATGTGAAATAAAAAGTGGGGGTCACCGTACTCGTTCAGGAGAAAATAGGGAGCTTAAGCAAAGGCGTTTTTGAGCAACGTACTTCAACAGGAAGTGAAGCGTTTTCCTTTTCAAACTGCCTTGACGCCACCACATTTGTACTGCTCAGCGTCTTTAGTGTTATAGAGACGATTCCCTGGAGGATTTGGGCGAAACCACTACCGAAGATTGTGAAACGTCCACTTCCGGTTGACGCACGTCGTTTCAAAAACGCCTTTGCTAAAGCTCCCTGTTAGCCATTCCCTGACGGATTAAGCTTGGCGTCTGCGTTAATCAGTAGCAGAACAAAAATCAAGTAGTCTTTTTTTTTTCATGTGAGGGGAAAGAGGATTACCTGGAGAAGAACATTTCTAAACAAAAAAGAGAACCAACACACCGCCCAACCCAATGATGGCGCCGAGCGCATTTTGCCATTAGTCGTATCAATAAAGATGATGATGATGATGATGATGATGATGATGATTATGATTATGATTATTATTATCATCATTGTTATTAGCATTAGGGCGAGTTTCAATCGAGTGTCGTAAAACCAAGACCAAAGTAATCACTTTGGCCAATCAAAAAGGACGGAGAAAATCCAGTAAACCAATCAAAACTCGAAGTAATTACACGCAGCCCACACAAAACGCGGGAAAATGTGCACGCGCGAGCCACGATTGGTTTTGGTTTCACTTCTGATTGGTTGAAAAAGTGGCGCGAGAAGTTTAAACCAATCACTGAGTGAAGTAATGCATAACCAAAGCAATTCACTAATTACTTTCGACATTTAATTGAAAACCGTTGTATCATAACCATCACCACCATCAGCATCAGACATCGTTATGTCAGACAGTCACAGTGCTGTAAGCGAGTCCTGTCGCCACTTCATCAAACTTGCTTCCACCTTTTGAGTGAATCTCAAAATTAATTCTAAAAAACCGAAACATTTTACACTCCTCTCTTATGATGCGCTATGCCTGCTGTTTCTGTGCTTGATCATGTTTGAAAAGACTTCAGAGACGAAGTTTTGTTTCAGGTTAAGACCAGTACTCGTTAGTAACATCAGTGTTTTTTTCATCTACAGGCCATGCATTTTGGTGTTCGACTCCCTGGGGGGACAGCGAGCAAGGTGTATGTTTAATCTCCGAAAGTAAGTGAAAATTGGGATAAAATGTGGGTTCTTTCTATTTGTGTCTTACTGTTTTTTTCTGTTTCTTTATTGCCAGTTACCTCCAGGTCGAATGGAAGGTACGGCGGAAGGAGTCTGAGCCCAGAGAATTTACGAAAGACAACATAAAAGGCAGTCACCCTAAGGTTGGTTGTGTCGATATAGGGGAATCTTTGTTTACTTTTTTTTTCTCATCAGCACAAGGCTATCGTTTCCGAATCAGTCAACCAAGAATAAAGTAATGAATATTGAAATTGCATTGCATAATGATACCAGATAGAGCGACTTTCATATGACCTTGAAAAACAAACGTGAAAACAGAACGTAGACAAAAATGCAAAACATTTAATTGGCTTATCGAACAAAAACAAACGAGCACGAATTTTCATTGGCTTAGTGAACGCGGATGCTAACAACGTCATTTCTCCATGGAACTTCTTGGAAAGCGATTGACATTTCGCTTTGACGTCATACGAAATGCTGTGATGTGATTGGGCAATCGAACGTTTACGACACATATTAGGAGTTTTTTGGCGGGAACAAGGGGAAGCTTTGTTTCAATCTTGCCAAACATTGGTCCGTGAAACAAATTGCGAAAGTCGCTCTATTCTCTGAGCAACGAAAAATCGGAATCAGTTTTTGGTGGCTTTTGACTGGCTCGTTGTTGAAGGCTTAGAGGGGCACTGTCATACTAAATTTACTGTTTTTATGTCAACACTGGGTAAAAATCTAAATTAGTATCAACTCTAGCTCATACGTTAAACATTCCTGACAACTCACTGATATGATACGAAATATAATATGGCACAAAGAGCTAGAGCGACTTTCGTATGACCTTGAAAAAGTGTTCGCTTTTTGTTTCACGAACCAATGTTTGGCAAGATTAAAACAAAGCTTCTCCTTATTCCCGCCAAGGAAACTCCTAATATGGGCAGTAAACACTTCGATTGCCCAATCACATTGCTGCATTTCAAATGACGTCAAAGCCTAACCTTCCAGAAAGTTCCATGGAGAAATGACATTGTTTGCATCCGCGTTCACCAAGCCAATGAAAATTCGTGCTCGTTTGTTTTTGTTCGATGAGCCAATTAAATGCTTTGCATTTTTGTTTACGTTCTGTTTTTCGTTATTTTTCAAGGTCATATGAAAGTCGCTCTATTCGTATTTAACTTTTCGCGACTTTCAGAGAACAACGTCTCCAAACTTGAAAAAACTGGCCAATTTTTTCAAGTTTCAAGGCTCCATCCTTGGCTGCAAACAACAAAAAAAAAGCTTCAGTGCACTTCAGTGGCCATTGGCAACAAAACTACAGCATTAGTTTTCGTATTTTTTGGTCTTCATTGATGCAAAGACTTCCTTTATTGTTTTGAATTTGGACTAAAATAGCCGCCCCTTTAAGATTGGAGATTTAAATACGTTTCTGTTTCTGTGAGCTCCTATGTTAATGAAACAAAGAATTGTAGACAATGACGTCAGCAAAGATCCCCTTACAGATGATGGTTAATTAACAAAAGCCAAGGTTACGATATTTTGAGCAACTTTTTTAACGTCACCCGCAAACAAGGAAACAATGTTGCGGAAGCAAATGTTTCCCCGTTTGCGGCCCTAGGAAACATTTGTTGCCGAAGCAAAAATGTTTCTGAATTGTTCAAAAACGTTTTGCTTCTTCGGTAAATGTTTCGTCGTTTACGCGCCGAGGGAACATTTCGGGAAACAATGTTTCCTCGTTTGCGGGCGCCATAAGACTCAAGAGTGGTCATGTGAAACTCCTTCATCAGTAAAATAATCATTACATGATTACTAAAGAGATGGTTGCAGCAGGGAAATGGCCATTATCCAGATGATTGTAACAAACTTGAAATCCATCGGGTCGACTTTTTCCTTGGAAGCCCACATTCAATCCGTTCTATTTTGAACCAATCTCGTACCCAGTCCTCGGGCTTTTTGGTCAGCGGTTGAGCGCCTTGAGAAACATGGGGTTCCGGTCTTATTGCGCATGCTTGAGTTTGAATGGAAACAGAAAACAGTAAACAGAAGCAATAAACGATTGACTCAAAATGGCGGATTGAAAGTGTTTGAGAAACAAAAACTTGAGCCTTGCACACCATAAAAGAAAATGGTTTCTTTTCAAGGAGAAATACCCATTAGCTTGTTGTAAGAGCGAGTGAAAGCTTTCAGTAAGTGTATTTTTAGTGTTCGGCGTGTATTCCGTCGTGCAGAATACCATCGTACAAGTAACACGATCAACAATTTTTTGCGGAAACGACATCAATGTCCTCTTCTACTACATTTTTATGTTTCCGTACTTCTGAATGACTTCGACAAGACCTTCTTCCACGGATTTCTCGACAAAGGGACTGTTGTACTTTCTAGTGTTGACAGTTGGCCTTATAGATGGTTTTCACTTGACGTCACAGCAGCCATGTTGGTGCACAGAACAAAAGAGAAAAAAGTCTTTTGGGAATTTGACTCTATTATAATGCAAAACATGAGCCATAATTTGCTATAGTTTTGCGCACCGACATGGCCGTCTCATCACGTGATTGAAAACCATCTACTCGCATTATTTCTTTTTTCCCCGCTATCTACAGGTGCCCCAGCAAGATAACTTTTGTGATTGTGGTGTGTACGTGCTACAATACATGGAAAGTTTTTTCAAGGTAAGTTAGCCAACAAACAGAAGAATCTATGCATGCTCTTCGGGCAAACGTCTTCAAGAATACAGGCCTAGAACATGATATAGCCAATTACGGGTGAATCGTTGTATAGCCAAAGCAAAGCGAAAAATCGCGTGCTATGTTGTCATCGAATCAGTAATTCGTCAACCAATACACCTTATTCCAAAATGGCCGCCATTTAGACATTCTTCGGTTTTTATTGAATTTAGATCTTGATGCCTCGTTCAAGGCAAAATATTGTTTTGAACTTTCTGCTCAAGAACGAGGCATCAAGGGCTAATTTGAATAAAAAGAAAAGAATATTTAAATGACGGCCATTTTGGAATAAGGTCTATTTGCGCACATTTTTCCTAGATTTGAGTCTGCTGCATCTATTTTATTTGACACTTTGATTTAAAACCAGGAAGTTTAAAGGCCCGGGCAAACGTCTCCAACATCCGTTCGATTTTGTTGAACGATGCTGACTGCTGTGGTGTGCGAACGGTTTCAATACATCATCAACATTTGATTCAACAAAGCCCCACGAGAGGCCTGGTAGAGGATACGGACTTGTTACTATGGATACGGACATGAACATAACATTGAGAGACCGATTAGTGCGCACGCGCATACCCAACAATACCGAAAGAGGGTGGGCATTTTCATTCAACACTCGCGATAACAAACGAAATGTTGAATGGTTGTTGAAGCAAAGTATAAACGCTTTTAAACTCGTGCAACATCGATTCAACTTCGATTCAGCATGTTTCAACACGGTTTCAGCATTGCTGTTCAACAAAATCGAACGGATGCCGGGCCTTAAGGAAGGTGCCTACTAATTCAAGGGTATTTTTGCCGCGGTTTATGATTATGCAGCAAATGTAGATCTTAACAAGTGTTATTGAAATGGACGTAAAGATAGCAGAGTAACAATAATTCTCAAAAAAGAAACGACAGTTTTCAATTTACAATACATGTTTCGACATACTCATGTCATCTTCAGTTGCAAATGAGCTTTTTTAACGGTTCTACACTTGAATTTATATTAAGGTACGTTACAAAATTACGTGGCAGAACTTGCGTACAATTTGAATATGAAGTATGAAATGCGCAGGAAACAAAAATAGCGCACATAGCAATAAAATAAAAGACAAAAGAACAGCGTAATTAATTTTGGGTTTTTGAAATCCAAAAAGAAAATTGGGGCTAACCACGCATTTTTCAAAGATAATTGATGAATAATATTTGTAAAGAGCTTTAAAATACAAAGCAATATATGGCGTTCTTTCCC
Source organism: Montipora capricornis (assembly GCF_036669925.1). Lineage (NCBI taxonomy): Eukaryota > Metazoa > Cnidaria > Anthozoa > Scleractinia > Acroporidae > Montipora > Montipora capricornis. The sequence continues at coordinate 59,372,392 of NC_090888.1, forward strand.
GAATTGAAGCTTAATTATCTCTCAAAAATGCATGGTTACCCCCCAATTTTCTTTTTGGATACCAAGAGTACTTACTAAGATCTACTTTCCCTGGATAGTTTTAAACCGCGCAAAAATATCACTGTATTGGTAAGCATCACCGGTAGGAAACCCAAGTATCTCGAGATGTGCAGAACGTATGCGCAATAACAATAATAGGCACCGTCCTTAAGCAAAATGGAGTTTAAGAAACCACGACGGCTAAGGCGATGAAAATGGCACCTCAAAATCTAAGTTTGAGCTTGTCTAAGTATTTCACGGCTATTCCATCTCGTTTATGGTGTACATTATGTGCGAAGTATCCTATAAATGGATTGGTACGGACGGATTTGAAGTAAAGAAAGAGAATAAAAGATTTGCTGCGGTATGCCCACGTTGTCGTCGAGACCTCAAAGTGCTACTATGACCAAAAAATCAGTTCTTATTTTACTTTGGATTTCAAGACTACGTTAATTAACTAAGTACTAAGTGACCCAATTTCAAAACGACACTTGTTTATTTCAACTGGAATTTTCCTCTTTAAGGGTACGCCATTACTAACTTTAAAATCTTGAGAGAGCTGGATAGAGGAGAAAATGACGTCAAAGACTCGCTATTTTAAGAATGCAATGCGTGTGTACGCGGCTGAATTAATATGAACCACGGGAGTTGCGGGATTTCAAACTTTTTAACTCTCGTTTTGCATATATAGTAAGCTGCATTCACGTACTGCGATTTTAAGCCAGGAAGTAAATTACGCTACTTTTTCCTGGATCCAATCCTCTGATGTTCAATCGGTCAGTTTTGAACGTGAGTAATGGCGGACCGTGAAATCCAAAACTTACACTCAAAGTAAACAACCTTTGGATAAAAGTCAAAACTCAGACTTTTGCCAGTCAGTTGTGAAGCAAACACATTCAAAATCTGAAGAAAAAAGGAAGTGATTTTATTTTTTTCTTTAACCAGAGTAGAACTTTAAAATTGGACATTTCAAGTTGTTGTTGTTTTGACGAGTACGGGAGAGAAGCTTACAAAAATGCGTGCAGCACGATCATCTTTCCTCTTAACCAATAATACCAATGCTTTATGGCGTTGTCGTGTCTTAAACTCCTTAAGACCGCAACGACAACGCCACAAAGCAAGAATATGATTGGTTAAAAAAGGAAAAGTACTCGTTCTGCACGTGCAGCACGAATGTCCGTGCATTTCCTCGGCGCGCAAACGAGGAAACATTTGCTGAGGAAGCAAAATGTTTCTGAACAAATTCAGAAACATTTTTGCTTCCCGGAAAGCATGTTTTGTTTCCGCAACATTTGTTTCCTGTGGTCGCAAACGGGGAAGCATTTTCTTCCGCAACAATGTTTCCGCACCATTATTTCCTCGTATGCGGGCGCTTTTAGGTTTTGATGACAACATGAGCACATAACAGTGAACCTTTCATTTTTTATTCTTACTCTAAAACCGTTCGCACTCATCCAGTCACCCACCCTGGTCGGAGTTTTTCTCTGTCCATGTGTGGGCCCATTTCCATTAGTAGGGCTAACGCTCACATGGCTCATATGGGGTAGAAACCTAGCACTTCACATTACACTCAAATCAGTTAAGTCCAGTCACAGGACAGTTCGCCCGCATTGTACAAGGTGAACAAGGCGGAATGATCGCGAAACACTTGTGATAGCGCTAAGTTATAATTTAGAGTGACGTTTTCGTTCACGTTGCCGTTCCCTACGGATGAAACTAAGCCGCGCTTCCAGTAAACGAGGAAGACTAAAAGATTAAAAGAAAGTTGGAAAGATCATTGTAGTTAGTTGAGAAACTTATTTAAAGCAGAAATTCCAAGCTTGAACGGGATTCGAACCCATGACCGCGTGATTGCGCTGCACGAGCTACTGATCAAGACATCTAAGAACTGGGGCCCGTTTCTCGAAAGTCCCGAAACTTTACGGGCCATTTTCGGGTGTCACAATTCCTTTTGTATCTCAAGAACGGAGAGGATTTAAGTCGTCAAATTACACAGTTATTTTTCTTTTTGTTACCTTAAAAACATGTTAAAAGGTCGGCTTTCCAAAACAAGCGGTTGGCAGTTTTCACAAATGTCTTTCCGGGCCCGAAAAGTTTTTCAGGACTTTCGAGAAACGGGCGACTGGTCAATTGCGAATTCAAGTTTATCCCCAACGCGGTGATCAAAATGTTTTTCTCCGCAGTTTTCATATGTTCTAAAAAAATCGAAAAGTATGTTAGCAAGAGTGATAATGGCTTGGGTGGGCTTCCCTACACAGTCACAAATGAGTCTATTTTTAGAATACCTGTTCCCGCGAAAATCAGTCGTCATGTCCCTGAAAAAACATGGCAGAAGCAGTCACGCATGACATGACTTCTTCTGATTGGTTAAAATTGGCGGCCCTTTGTTTGTTTTAGCGTTTAAAGTGTATCTAAATAAGTCCATTTGTGGCTGTGCTGGGGCAAGACCGCAAACTAATAGATAACCACTCTTATCTTATTCACTCTTGATGGATGTCAAAAAAACACTGCCGTTTCTTGATATATTGTTTTCATTTTTAGGATCCAATCACAGATTTTTCTCTTCCCATAAAGAAAATAGACTGGTTTTCCCGGGAAACGATTGCGCAAAAGCGAAGCGATATTCGGGAGCTCATTTTCAACCTGAAAGCAGCTCACCGCAATGACAATCATGAATGATTGAAGTCTTCCCGTATCAGCCCACCTGGGCTGCGTCAGTTGAGCGTAACTTGGCCGCCAGAGATTTTGACCAAGGTGGAGTGAGAAATTGAACCATAACGTTTCTGCTGCCCGTAATGGGCCTTTGCAACCTTATTAGGTTTGTCTGTTTTCTTTGCAATAGCTTAACTCAAAAGTGCGGTATAAATTTCTTGTGGATGTGTAATCATTAATTTTACACGCAAGGGACTCAAAACAACCCCAACTGCAAAAAGAGAAAAAAAGAAACTTCTAATTTTTAGCATCCTCGTGGCCATTTTGGCAAGTTTGCTTTTTTTGTCTAGTGCATCTGTTTAGAAGAGGATAATTTCTTGTTCCGTCTCAGAGGAAAAAGCGATCATCAACCTTGTTTTAGTTTGGAGACCTAAACTCTCCACGACCAAAGAAAGGAGTTGTGTAAATCTCAAAATTGTAATTTTCTCCTCTAACTTAGCAGTCTTTTCATTCTTTAAGTTCTCTAAGGTCGTCCCTTTTTTCTCCGTTTACCGTCGAATGCGTTTCCTAATTTTGGGCCAGCCGGTCGGTCGCAGGGAAAACAGCAACAGGATTTACAAAAATCGAAAGAAATCTAAAATACCATTTTCAAGCTGCATAAACAGTCGAATCACAGTGGACAGAAACGAGAAGAAAGTTAGGGCAGGGTCGCACGAGGCAGAAAAATTGTCACGAACTTTCAATTTCCGATAAAAAAAAAGAAAAACGCAATTTTCTGTTCGATATCCTGGCAAAAAAAATCGGCCTGCTCAGAGGCAAGACACTGGTTCCTCCTCCTCTTAATGAACGAATGAATGGACGAGTCTTGATTGAAATGTACCTACTTACATCACAAGTGTAAGTTAACAATAATAAACTGAAAGTTTTAGCTATATCAAAGTCATATAAATTGAAAGAGACATCTATTTATATATGAGCGTTTAAAGCGTTCTGTTCTGACTCGTGGTAAAATGTAGTTGTGTCCATGGTTGCGCAACTTCGGATTCCTCTGCATCGGTAGCAGGTTATGCAGGCAGTGGTCAGTGTCGATCGTTCCATAGCTTCAAATCCCGCTTCCTAATAGCCCATTTCCGAGTTGCTGCATGTCTCAGTTTCAAAACGAGTCCTGGCGCACAACCATTCAAATATAAATGAGTTGCGTATTCTTATGCAAATCAAACTCATTTCCCTTTCATTTCCCTTGAGCACCAAGACTCACTTCGAAACCGAGCCGCAAACAGCAACTCGGAAATGGCCCATTACGCCTGCAAAGGGAGTGTAGTCTGTGGTGTAGCCTGATTTAAAGGCTCGTTTGCATAATTTATCAATACGGCTGATGTACTTGGATTCAAAAGCACAGCCCCACACCTCGATACCGTATTAAAAAATAGACATGATCATACTGCCAAATGGGGGAGTTACTTCGGCAATACAGTAAAGCACCCGCATATAAGAACAAGTGGATTAAGAACATCAGGCTGAAATTTGGTCAATAAAGCACCATATAAATAAGAAAAAACTCAGGCTGATAAAAAAAACATGTTCTTAATATAAAGGGAAAGGGTATTAGGATAAGGAAACAATTCAGTACAGTAACTTACATCAAAGTACTCTGGAGTTCAGGACCATTACAAACTATAATATCTATTACAAAACAGCATTATATGTTAATTAAACCTCCAGTAATATATAGTTTAAAGTATTTCTGAAACCAATTTTAAGAACATTTTAAGGACGCTTTCAGGCTGATTTCTCACTAAGCACACTTCAAATAAGAACACGATCAGCATTAAGCCTGAAAAACGTCTTCTTATATGCGGGTGTTTACTGTACCCGTAATATTTGCAGACAGGAAGGATTTACAATCTTGAGCTAGCTTTCTTTAACGTAGAGTCAATGTGTGCGTCCTAATTGCAAAGATCTTCTCTGAAGGTTACACATACAATTTGAGCTGTGGCTTTCCTCTGTGGCTGAAATTTGTTCAGGCGGGATTTTACTGAAGTTTGGCAGAGTTTGACAAAAATCTGTGAGGTTCTCGCGCGTCCGTCGGCTACACTCGTCCAAGCTTTTAGCTTAACCGTTTTGTTTGCAAAGAAACTATAAAAGTCTGCCAGTGCGACCGGGCCCTTGGTGTTTACGTTATTTCCTCCCACCCCTCTCTTGTGGAAGACAGAGAGAGAGAGAGAGCACGTCGCAATGGATTTCTGCTTAAAAGTCAAAAAAATGTGTTATTAAGTCATTACCAACCTGGTATCTTTGTTTTTTTGAAAACTAAAAAATATGGGTAGGTCGAACACGATTGTAAACATTGAAAAAAAAAAAATGGACGGCCTTAAGGCGGAATTACAGTGATTACACTCCAGATGTGGAGAAAACGATTGATGTTATCGTGTTGAACAAAGCCCCTTCAGCCAGGAAAAACAGTTTTGTTGATTTTCCATCATGCAAATTAAATGAGGAATGTGATAGCATCATCAGTTATTTCCGCCCTTTGGTTTTTATCAAAAAAATAAAAAACACTTCTGAAAATATGGGGGTGTTGCTATTCAAATTGAACACGTTTTCTAGAAAGACGGACGAGCTTTGTTATGTAGGCATGGCAACTTTTTTTTAGCCCCACCCTAGAGTCCATACTTTTGGTATCCTCGTTAATTCTACAGAAACTGAATGATATTCACTTAAAACGACAGCCGATGGGAATTTCTTTCCGGAAACAAAACTGTTGCGATAGCAACTTCAAATCCACTTTGTCTCTGGTCCGATCTATATGACCGGAGCTATCACTATTTACAATACTGATTTCTACATGCGATTAAAAGATGATAATTAAGAAGACGATACACCCAGCATTCTTTATTTTGAGAGGTCTTCTGGGTTAACTATTCATCTCTACACAACGAGTCTTGTCACGTCTGTTTACTGAAAAATTTTATATTGTAGATATTTATGAGACTCGATGTTGGTTAAGCATGGTTGCTCATGCCGAAGTAAATAAACTGGAAACTATATCGTCTATCTGTATTGATGACCCCAAGTAATTCTAGGGAATAAACCCCATTTGCTATTTTAAGATATTCCAACCGGCGCAATAAGCCGTTCGAAGCAGATACTGCGCAATTCTTCAAGTTCTGGTTTACCACGAGATTAAAATAGAAACGTTGAACAAGTTACTACTTGCTGAAACGTCTGAGTGAGTTTGACAATTATCTTTCAGAATAACAACGCGGGCTCTAAATATAAACTGAAGAAAACATGGCAACATTAAATATTCGAAGGAAGTGCTGACACGTTTGGAGCTCAAGACCGACATTTTTAAACGAACGTTTGAACGTCATTACCGAGTTTTGTAACCAAAACATGTTTTGGTTTTCGCATAGGCTGGGTCAAACAGCCAAAGTGTTTCTATGTAAAGTGGTTTCTAATTCTGGGGAATTAAAAAAAAAGCAGGGTGAATGAGGGCGGTACCCCATTTGTTATGGCGATAGAATAAACCAGACTCCAGATTCACTCAATCACGTCTATTTTTGCGGAAGTCGATGACTTGCAGTGGCGGCGAAGGAGCTAATTTTGTGGTTTCTTCAGTGACCGCAGTAGAACACAGTTCTCACGATCTTGGACACGCTTGCTGCGTTTATAAACTCTCGTTCTATTTTCAAATCACTTGAAAAGAGTAGTATTGCTTTAGCACTCCTTTAACTTGGCGGTCGTGTTAAGGGCGTGTCAGCGGCTTGGCCGATGTCACGCTATTGTTTTTCTTTTCTAAGCTAGTTAATCGGAATTCCTTAAAGGTATCAGAGTTATAATCTCTTTGTTTGGGTGCAGCAAAAATGGACATTAGAATTACGAGGCAGTGATTTCATTGGCTAAAAAGCAATGCACTGGTCCCCATGGAGCAATACATTTCACCTCCCTCTATAACGAAACAGTTTTTGCAACAACAACAACAAGAAATATTGACGCGTGGTGACGAGTGTCGTTGGAGAGGATTTTTGCCCGCGCTAGGCTTCAAAGAGTCTCGATTCTTGCAGAATTCGATGAAAATCCGGACGTATAACATGCTGTGGAACAACCAAAGCGATGGGTGCTGTGTTTGGGCTTCAGTGTAAATGTCGTTCGTTGATTCAGAAACTCAAGCCCATGTTCTGAGTGAATGGCATATGACGCAAAAAGAGTAGCAGTTAATTTGGGAATGTTATGAATAAGATATTTAATCAAATCTTGCCTTTTGATAACATGATCGTCAGTACAGAACTCCCAGCAGCGGTATGTTGGAAATGCCCGAATTTTCTTAATTTTTTTTTTTAGCTGTTCTTTGTCCGAGCATTTTCATGCACCATCCCGGGTTTCCATTTTTTTGTTTTCCCGGTCTTCACGGCTACGTTAGAGGGTGGTCACAGCATTTTTCACAACACTGTTGATTTCGAAACTTTGCAAATGGATACCGGTGTAGCTGGGAAGAGGAGGGCTTAATTTCACTGACAAGAATGGTTTTTCACAAGCTAGTTTTCTCTCGCTACGCGAGTGTTTCACTCTCCCTTGCCACTGATTTCACTTTGATGTCACGCTTCATCTAGTAGGTTCACGCTATTTCCGATCCGACAACCTGTACCGAATGCTGGAAATGGTCGCCCGTTGGATTTATTTGTAAACGCTAACAGATGTTCACGGATACGTTATCCGTTGCTATGAATATGAGCCATCCAGACATCAATGCAGAAATGTTTTTTTTTTCTTCTGTACTTAGCAAATTTGAATATCCAAAGAAAAGCACCGCTTTAGTCTGTTCAATCCCAGGGCTTCTAGTTTACTTCTAACCCTTCCAAAATGTATCACTCTACTTCTGAGCATTACCTCCATTAGCTATGTTCTGAGCAACTTGGTATTCCGAGTAAACGCTTTGAAGAGCGTCTTGTTAAATACAAATTGAGTTTGAGGAGAAGGAAATTTTTTTCTTTAGATCTTTGGCAAAATCACAACACTGACTAAACCCGCTCAAGAAATGAGTAGCCCAGGGACCGGTTGCTCGAAGCCTGGTTAGCGCTATCCGTTGGTTAAGAGATATCAAAACCTGTAGGTTTCCATGGTATTTGATGCCGGTTAGCGCTAACCGTGCTTCGAGCAACCCGAGCCAGAACGTTTAAATTTGTAACAAGAAAAGCATTCTACTGTATTGTACAGAGATCTTGTTACTCTTTGGGATCTAACTATCCCACACATGCAAGAACTGTTGCCCGTCGTCTAACAAGAAAAGAGGACTTCGAGAATCTAAAGAAGTCTTTAAGGAATCTGCTTGTTTGGATTCCTCTCTAAAGAAAAAGCAAGATGGGTTCTATAATTCCATTTATACTGGCTAGACAAAAAGGAACTTTGAATGAGAGTACCACTGACAGGAAGCGCACATGCATCATTTGATATTGTTGAAGTGGCTCTGTTCTTAGCGACTTTACCGAGAGATCCCCGAGGCTTTCCGAGTGGATTTCGAGTGCCGCGAAAAAGGAGGTTGTTTCAAGAATAAAACTGTAGCTGTATTTTCTCTGCGTGAGAACATTTTAAACACCTGCGTCTCCGCACAGACCGATCTTAGTTTCGGGTCCCAGTGCTCCTCTTCTGAAAATACTGAAAAGCTGACCTTTTAGTCTTTTTCATGAAAAGGAATTGCAGAGCTTATGCAGAGAAATCACAGACTGTTTCTTTGAACAATACAGATAGACTTAATTCAGGTACGCGAAAGAGAATTTCTAAATGAACGAAGCCTCAGACTGAAAATACCCCTTCGAGATTTCATAAGCGTCTAAAACTAATTATATGATAACCCAAGTTATTCTCGCTTTTTGATTGGTTCTTGCCTATGATCTTATTAGAGGACAGACGCACGATTGACGTCACCAGCTTTTATGCGAATAAAGGTCAATTCTTTTATTATCTAAAACAAATAGATTTCATGTTGCCGTGCGTCTGTTCAGTAATAGATCACAGAAGACGTCAAAATGGGGTAAGAACGTCAGTTTCACACTCGGCTATCGCCTCGTCTGCCACGTTTTTGGTTCTTACCACATTTGACGTCATCTGTGATCTATTTCTGAACAGACGCACGGCAACGTGGAATGTATTTGTTAAATATGTACACAACAACTCAATTTGAGCCATCTTTGTCCGGACAGTAAATGATCGAAATGAAATACTTTGAAGTGTGCGTTACAGATGAAAAAAGAGAGAAGAGATCTTCGCGCTTGTCTGGACAATTTGAGCAACTTTCTCTTATCATTAGGCACCTGCAAAATTCAGGTGGCTTCAGCAGGATTCGAAGCCATGACTTCTGCGTCATCAATGCTCTACCAACTCTCAATTGGAAGCAGTTCAGTTTGGTGGGCTCATCATGTGTGTTCCCGTGCGTTCGAATCTCGTTGAATCCACCTGAATTCATAGGCAGTGGAAGCAGACGGGGGCGGAAGTTGCTCAGAAGAGGCTAATGCAAGTCAGATATCGTTTGTGTTCTTGTGTTCTTTTAATGTATTGTAACGCATTAATAAATGACAACAAGTAGCGTTTGCATTTCTCTCCCGCACTCTTAGAACTCCTGCACCCGTATTTTCCTCTCCCGCCTCCCGTACCCCTCCCGCTCCTATTCTCCCTGGTTCCCTCCCCCCTTCCTCCACTGTCTATGAATTCAACGACGATTCTCGGTTTCATTGATTTCAGTTTGATAATACCCTTGGTTCTAGAAAGCTTTTTTGCCTTGCAAAGAGAGCACCGAGGTCCAAACTTGGAAGGAATTCCTCTGGAACCAAGGGTCATTTGATAATGGCCATTGTTCAGTATATCGATGTGCTTCAAACATTACGTCCAAACTACAGTTGAGCTCGGTATTTTCCGCGGCGAATGTGACCAACTGAATCTTTTGAGCTGTAGTGTATAAAGGCTGACTGTCAGGTTTGAGGCCTTTCTCAGAGTGGATTATTTTGTACGAAATCCTATTCATTGGCATAACTTTGGCAATGCTCAAGGAATGTGATTATCATCTCCTCAGTTAAGAACTTCCTTGAAAAGGTCGCTGAACTCTGCGATGCTAAAGCCCAGCATTTTATTCAGTATTTGTACATTATTTAAGGGCCCACTGACGTATTTTTTTGGGGTGCGTTGCTAAGAATGTAATGGTTAAGTAATTTGAGAGAATTTGGCAGTATTTTGGTCACTTTCCAACTTTTGTAAGCCAATGACCCTAAATATGACGTCATCATACCACGCCCATGGTCACGTGACCAATAAAAGAAAACTCTAAATTTGTCTCCGTGCTACGCAAATTTGGTATTTAATCGATGGTTTGATAATTTGTATTCGTTTTTGCATCCAGCCAAGCATGGTTTTCTTTTTATTTTGAAAAATGTTCTTTTTAAAGACATAAACGATACTGAAATACCCATAACTTTTTCAAAAAAGATGATTTTAAAAAATCAATGCTTAGCTATATTCTGTATTTGGGGGTGAACCGTGTCATGTAAAAAAGAAATAATTCAATTTAAAACCGCCGGAAATTTAGCTTTTTTCTCAAACCGGAAGTCAGTTCGTTTACGCATGCGCAGTTGATCTGAGAACGAGCGCTAGGCGAGGAAAAACCTTCGATGGAAACAACAGTTTGTGCGGTGACGTTTGCTTGTGAGTGGGTTTTCTTGTCAGCTCATGACATGAAGACGTCAGTTACCGGAAGTGACGTTTCACTTCCTTAACAACGCGCGAAAAATCCGTCTGTGGGCCCTTAAGGTGATTCCCTAGTATTGCACTGCGCATCCTGTTCTGCGCATAACAAAGTGTAGGCCACGTTCGTATTAAGGCATGGCTAAGAGGGTTTATGGTCAAATTTCACGGCTCAGTTCTGTTTTCTTTGTCTCACAAATCTCAACGGATATTTCTAAACTAAACAATGTTTGAATTTAACCATAAAGACTCGTAGCCATGTGTGAATATTAATATATCGAACGTGGCCAAAAACATATCAAAATAGCGACCTTTCGTGCCGGAAACCTCGCAAGAAAGAATAATGGCCGTTTTCAGAGCACAGCAGTAAAGAGCAAAACAAGAAACCTTTTAGACTCTCGCAAAACAAAAAGTCGAGTGATAGCTTTGATGATGCTAAAGAACATTTCAGTCCAACAGTGAAAGTGAAACCTTGCTATCAGGGAGACGTGTTGTCGAGGGGTCGAGCTTGGTTTGCTTTCTGTTTCCTCCTAAACGAGGTTGGTGACCTATCTTTTTTTTGGCATAATTTTACTTTCTTACTCATCCACTTTGTGCTGTAAAAAAATTTTGAAAAATTTACGTCAGAAAAAAAAGTTACAGGAAAAAAAGGATTCGTAGCCATCACTCATGGACACAAAATTGTCTCCTCGACATCACGCACCCGAGGAATATTTGTAGTCAGTGCCTTTTCAAGACGTGTGCCTGTGCCATAAAACAAACACTAAATTATTCCTTTTGAGCAATACAATTCACCTGTTTTGTTATTTCAAGAATTACGTCAAAGCTGTGCTTCCTGTTCCTGCAAAACGTAGCCTGAACCGATAGAACAAACTTGTCCTTGATAAATGAAGTCGCAATGATCAAATGAGTAACTTGAGCAAGTTATATCTCGCAAACGAGCTTGGTGACCTATTTATTTAATTGTACATTTCGAGTCACCATAATGTAGGGAACAATCGAGAAAAGTTTAAAGAAAATCTTACGACAACTTCTATTACTAAGGAATCACCTTAAGGCACAATACCCATAGAGAGTCAAGAAGAGGACACGGAATCCCTTACAAAGAAGACAGACCACAACACCGGGAACTCCATACCCTACTCTTTGCGAATAGTGTGTGGGTTTTATTACGTCCCATACGGTAATGAACGATGAAGGGTTGTGAGACGGGGCCTACGGTTAATCGTCCTTATCCGAGAAAACGAGAGTGTCTAACTATTTGTATGTGTCATTGCAAAGGCAGCACTTTCTCCTCAGTTATCTCAAGACCCTTAGTGTTCTTGGCCGGGCAGAGTTTTGATCCCGCGACCTCCCGCATCCGATGCTCAACCACATGAGCCAACCCGGTCGGCGGTTTTGCCCTATGACTGACGTGATCGACGGCTTTGTATGAGATCGCCCCAGTTTTCGACAAGGTGGCACTGCATGGCCACGTTTCTCGAAAGTCCCGTTATCTTTCCGGGACAAAACAGCAAATTGTGAAACAACGATCTCCCTTTCAGTTTAAAAAAGCTGATCTTACAGCTAATTTACTGCAACACTCCACTATGTCTTCAAACCACCTGGGTTCGAAGATATAGGGAGAGATACTGTCCAAGAAATACCAGAGTTTTGAAGCAAGACTGAACTGTGGACAATCTTCCTGTCGGTGTACGTTGGATAGAAGCAATCCAATGTAAACTCTCATTGTACCTGAAGAAGGCTGGTTTGGCCAGCCGAAATATAGTACACCGGCTAAAATCAAATCTACGTTTTATCGGCTCTTGCTCAAAATATTTAGTTTCCCAAGAAATACGCCCGAAAAGTTTCGGGACTTGCGAGTAACGGGTCAATAAGGACCGAGAGCAGTGCAGCAGTATCCAACGGGAACCGGCAAACACTTGCACATTATCTACCTTTTCATGTCATTCGCCGCTGCCTGTGTTACAAGTACAAAGGAAGGCAGTAAAATTCAAATAGTGACTATGGCAGCGATAGCACCTGAATCGCTTTTCTTTCTCTGCAAAATAATATACAACTAAAAGCTCACAAAGGTGTAAAAATAGCCCTCCCCTCCCTCCCTTTTGCTAGTACTTATGGAACAGGATGGTTCAGGGATGCACGCGCGTTTGGTAATTTGCCGACGTAGATTTCACACAAAGAACTTCCGCTTCCCGGACGGATGTGCTTAAACAGAGCAGAGGCGGCCTACTTCCTAAAAAAGCTGAGACGGTTTGCTTTCCTCGAAACACAATCCGTTTTGGTGCTTATCCCTGGGAGATTTTCATTTAGTTTTGCTTTACAAAACATTGCCAGTTGCATCATTGAGCTCGTGGACATCCGTTGTCCTGAACTACGTCACCTCAGAATAGAACTTTGCTCTGTCGTAAGTCCTTCACCATTATTCCATCTCGTTCACGTCGCACATTGTGGACGAAGTATCCCAAAAATAAATTGGTACGAGCGGTTTCAGGGTGAAAAAAAAAAAAAAGAAAGGTTCACATTTGTGCGCTCAGGTTGTCGTCAAAACCTCAAATTTGGTGATTTCACGTCGTTTGGTTGTCATACAGAAGACCGCAGAAATACTTTCTAAAACGCGTGCTGCACGTGCGGCACGATCATTTTTCCTCTTTTAACCAATGTTATTATTATTTTGTGGAGATGTCGTAGCCGTCGTCGTTTCTTAAACTCTCTAATACTTCAAGCTTTCCTTTCACCCTGATACCGTTAATGTCAGTGCAACAACAAACAGGAAGAGCCGGTCATATATGAGAATGTCTTTATTGTAGTAGACAGTAATGCCATTGGAGAAAGGCCCGAATGTGGCCTCATCCATTAGTAAATCACATGAGAAACTTAGCACATGCAAGGGAACGTGACTCAGTTCACGAAGCTTGAACGTGATGGCAACGCGCCCAAACAGAATTCAAATGCATACATGTATTACGCATCTCCTCCCTGAAGTTCTTTCAAACGTTTTAATGCTCAGTCAACAGGATGTTCTACTGGCATTACCAATCTTAACCTCCAGGCTCAGATCCCCCCGGCCTATTCTTTCCTTGCGGCACGCGATTGGCCGCGACATAAGTGAGTTGTAGCCATTGCTGCAGGCAAGCCTAGTGATATAACCGCTTTTTGTGAAAATACATCCGTCATAAATTAAATTAGAATTTTGCCGATAAAAACTAGATAGCGACCACCATTAATTAACATCCTCACAATAACTGTAATCTCCTTTGACTTCCCGAACACTCTTAATTTAATCGTGGTTAAGTGGAAAAGAATCACAGGTCAGGTGGACTACTTAGTGCAAAACATACGACACCAAGAAGTCAGAAGAATACAGCGGCCAGAAACATACGAACTGTTTCCGCGCGAATATCAATCTGAGAAAAGGAACTTAAATCAACTCGAACTTAGAATTTTTTTTTCTAAATTGAAAAAATGATGGGGTAAAAGTTCATAAGTAGTTTTGTCGTGACTTCCACTTCAGGCTCCTTTACCTTTACATATAAAATATCATCCAATAAACACACCTTAGTAAACACGGTATTGTAAATTTTACAAAACAGAGGAGCTACAGGGGCATGAAAATCAGCAATTCTTCGAATCATCATGTCAATTTGTTCCCACTTCATAAGACTTCTGAAAGATTTCGTAGCTTTTGCAATTTTCCTTTTGGACCAAGTGATAGCTAATTTGTCACAACAACCTCTGAAGAGTGCAGATGAAGATTAATACACAAGTACTTAACAATCTCATTGTTATCGCTCTCTTAACAATACGGTATTGTTCTTACCCTTCGTGGTCTTCGAAACTCACGACTTGTGGAGCAAAGCAAGACTGGTTGAAAACGATGGTACGTCTTCAAGTTTCTTCAACCCAGAATGCTGTGGCATTGCTTTCTCCAGAGTTTCAAAACGAATCCACTGGACATAAAAATGCGTGCATCGGAGAACTTTGGATGACCTATACTTTGGCCAAGATATCGGACCAATTTTATGTTTTGAGGTCTCTTTTTATTTTTCTCTTGAAATCCTTTCAAGCTGTGAAATGATTTTCAATATATTCTTCTCCACAGACAATACGTTGCTCCGCGAAGCGTTGCAAATTACTTTCCATGAACGCTTATTGTCTTTTTCCAAAAAAGCATGAAATTGTCAATTTTTGAGTGTACTTTAAACACGGTGAGCTGAAAATCACGCTGAGCTCCGAAGACTTCGAAGTTGCTCGAATCTCTGGAACACGCAAATCTTTTTCCTTTTTTTAAACAAGGCATGCGAACCTACAGTTTCATCTGTAATCACTTAAATTAATAACGAAGGAATATTCAGTTTTACAATCGAAGGAAACGATTTAAATATGCGGCCACTTATCTTTTATTTGCCCATTCTTTCCACTTCCTTTACTTTTCGGCAACGAAATAAAAATTAAACCTCAAAAATTATCGAAATTTTGGGCGCGTTGTTTTGGTGTGTCCCTATTTTACAGTACATTTATGAACCCCTCAAAATGAGACACCTTACTTCGTAGGCAACCATGCATGAACTCAATGCTTTTTTAAAATTATCTACTATTTTGAACAGAGAGTCGTTTTCCTTAGTTTGATGGGTAAAATTTTAGCCAGTCACGAGAAAATAACTGATGGGATATCTTGAAAAAGTCGTATTCCCCAACCACCAACAGAAATGGTGTTTGTTAACGACGGCGGCTACACACGGAAACGTGGTTGTCGCTGCAAAAAAGATTTATACTTTCGCCAAAAAAAAAAACAAAAACAAAAAAAAAAACACGAGGACCACTCTCTTGTCATACAGCTGTCACTATACAGTGAATCATCGAACAGCCTATTATTGTTGCCAGTTTTTCCAGGTGGCCTTGAAGGACTCTCTATAAGGTAAATGATCACACATATGCGAAGACGCATTCTCGCTCCTTTGCTAATATTTTTATTATTTCAATTTTTTTTAAAGACCCCAGCCATTTTTTTAACCATCTCCTATCCCTTAACGCTTTGTGAGAACGAGGTCATACTTTGTGAAATCTTACTTAGACAAATTTACATTTGTGAATAATTTTATTCTTGATCTCTGTGTCACGCATTAAAGTTAATAAATTTTCCCGAGAGCTTTTTTTCCTCAGTGATTCTTTTTATAGCTGGTGATATAAAAATATTTTGTTAAATTAAATTTTTACATATATTCTGTTAATCTTCGTCAATTCCCGATTCGCCATCGCCGTGCAAAGCGTTGTGTATTCCTCGAATCTGCACGAAGGTAGCACGACTTTGTGTTGTCGAGGCTAAACTCTAGAATACCCGGCCGTCGTCGAATGTAATGGACTTAAATTATGAAATCAAACCTGGGATTGTACTGATAAATTCAGAAGTGGTTTAGACGAGGTTTCGGAGTTTATTTACAAGGCATTTATAACTTATTACAGGAGACAGAAGCAAGCCGTCTGGAAACCAAGTGTGTTTGACGCGCTGCTTGGTTTCAGACGTCTCATTAACTGCCCGAGCAAAGAACGATAAATTGAGTTCGCCTTAGCATCACCACGTGTGAAAATAACTGTGGAAAGTCGTGTCTTAAGCTAAGCGGCATTTAAATATCGAAAACTGTCTTGGCCTCTTGTGAATTCTCTCTGCGGTTTTGTCTTTGAATATTACGTTAGAGATTGTATTTGTTTTTTGCTTTTCGAATGGATTCTGTGGCCCTCGCACAGTCGGTGTGTCTTCACTTGGAATTAAATGAAAATATCCGTTTCATAACATCTAATCCACAGTTGATTAGGTCTTGGCCGCCAGCACAGAACAGTCCCGCTGTCGTGTTTATCTCGCGCGCTCCCTTTGACATCATAAATACGTTTCCTCTATGTACATTGTTATGCGAGGTCATCGTGCCATGTTATGACATTTCAAGCATGCATGGCTCTCGGATTCCCTCGAGCGTTTGAATATTGCTGTTGTACTCGATAAGCTGGTACCCTGCCATACTGTGACGCCGCATAATTCATTTGCTGGCGTTTTCTCCGAAAGAAAAGCGTGCGCAGATCAGGCAAATCTTGCAATGTGTTGAGCTGCATTTCAACTATAAGTCTTGCTAAGGCTCCCTCGTCAACACGGTCCATTGAATCAAAAAATTCTTTTCCCAGAGGTGCGCAGCTATCTCTTGTGTATTCAGGCATCTAAGAGAAGAAAATAAAAGAAAATCAAGTCGACGCTCTCTCTGTTTTGAACAACTACAACATGAGTCGAAGCCTTAACATCTTCCCCAATGCAAGATCTTCATTGCCGACCACTATCAACAGACAGGCATTCTTTCGCGAAGACGACCCCTGAATAATCATGCAAAATCAACTAGACGAAGAAAATTGAAAAGAAAGTCCACACAACGCTTTGGTCACCTTTCAGAACTCGTTTCAAAGTTTTTGCTCCTTCGCGTGCGCGCTCCTTCGACTTCGTAACAAACTGCCTGAAGAAAGTACTCCGTCGCTGACCACTGCCTCGCGATGACTAACGTTTCCGTTGAAGTAGATAACCAAAATAGTGCGTTAATTTACACCCTTGAGTGACTATTTACGGACACCACCGCGGAGAACAACAGATGGATTGATAGCTGAGCTTCCTTTATATTGCACTGAAAGCAAGAGATTAATACTTTCTATTGTGACGTCAGTAGTCAATGACGTCAAATTCCTGGGCGGCCATCTTGTATTACGCACAGTTTGGGAACTTCTGAGACTACGACACCAGCGAATATAAAAGCGAAAATTTCGTCATCGGCTTAAAATGGGATGTTTACAAACCAAAGCAACGGATAGAAAGAAATTTGAGCATCTGATATTGCGACATTTGAGAATTCCAAAACATGTTGACAAAATTCCGAAATTTTGTTGACAATTCTTAATAAGAATAGTAAGACTTCTGTTTTGGGAAATGATGTTAGACATACGTATCACCCACATAGTTGAGGATCACGCGATGAGCGCAAGGTAACATGCAAAGATTTTTAGCTCAGTTCAAAAGCTTTCCCGAATCTTTAAGAATGTTTTCGTAAGACTGAAGTTAAGTATTTTTTCCACCACTCTCAAACTCCAGCTTTCAAAGCTGAGGATTTTTATGATAGAAAAGGCGGAATTAATCCACTTAAGACATTCCACTTCAAGTAAAAAAATCTTAATATTTATCCGTGGTGGCGAATATTTGTCGTCTCGCTGCGTCTAGATAAATTGCCTCTTGTAAAAACCACACTTCAAGTAGAACTCACCGACAGGAATTGCCTCAAAATCTACTGCCGTATCTATGACAAATCACGGAAGATTTGCAATGCTGAAGACTCGAATTAGTCGCAAAACACAAATGTAGAAAAAAATTATTCAGTTTGTCTCTGCCTTAACAAATAGTGGTAACCTGAACCATCGTTAAATTATTTACTTATATATTTATTTATTTATTTTGTACGATAAGAAAAAAGCCCTTAAATTCGATGGGAAATTTCCTGTTATGTCTTCAAAGATGAAAGCATGCTAGCACTTCTGAAATAAGTGCTCTAGGCTTACATCGTGTTACTAGTCGCTTACTTAAGAGTGCTAAGATGGCAGGGTGTTCAGCTGTTACGCCGATGAGTCTTCGGGGTCGCCAATAGAATTTTATCATACAATGGTGAATGACGCAAAGAATTTTGGGCGGTTCTCCCGGAAATCGAAGAGCGCATCAGTGACGTGATTTTTCTACTATCGGCCTAAAAGAGGTCTTTGCGTGGGAACTTCACGTCACGCAATTTTCTGTAGAAGCTAATTTGACTGCATGACAAAATTAATACCCTATGAGCCTGCGTGTAGCTGCTTGACTGAGAAATAAATTGTTGGAATGAATGAACCTTGACGAATTCTAAATCATCTTATCATGCGTCAACAACACTTCTTCCTGGAATGCGTTTTCATCGACGGCAAAGAGGTTGCGCGAAAGTCTCAAGCCGAGTCCAGAACCAGAGGCTGCTAAAAGCCACAAGACATTGAAATGTCGCATCACCGGCGCGTGCAAAAAATCGATTGTGTAGCCACTGCTTTACGCCATGTGTGATCTACGAAATACATATTTTGTTTAATTCAAATGTCTTTCCCTCACTGCTGATCAACGCCAGGTTTCAATTGCAATGAAGCGTACGTCAAATGAATGTCAATTTAGGAAATGGTCACTCTTCACCGGAGAGCCTGACACATACAATTATAAATTTAAATTAGCCTGTTCCAGGCTCTCAGATAGTCGAGAAAACGAAAAGAACTGCGTGTGAAAAGCGAGTGGGGGCTTGGATCGACCCAAGCCCCTACTCGCTTCTTTTCTTTTTCGCGAGTATCTGAGAGCCTGGAACAGGCTATTTAAAATCAAGGAGCCTTACCCATACCTCCCCCCCTAGTGAGGCAGGGTGGGTGGGTAGGGCAACACCATGGCCTGCTGATCTAAGACCTATGCTAAGCTATTGTAGATGCTGTGATTCAACGAATGGCCTTAATTAAAAGAAATTTTCAGTTCTAAAACAAAAGAAAGTTCATAAAATTATCTTGGAAGTGCGGAGGTTACCGGGCAAACTTCTGAACCTACGCCTGTCACGTCTCGCGCTTACGTGGAGTTAGCCCACGTATTCCAGTCAAATAAAAGAGAAAGAAAACTACCCATGTCGAATTGCAAACTTCAGATCTTTACAAAAAGCTCAAATTCAGTAGCCCTAGCAAATTACAACCAAAAAGCCAATAATAAAATCGTGTGTAAAGTTCTTTCCCATCGGCGGACTTATGTCACTATTAAAAAAAGAGTTACCCCTTCCGGGACATGACACAAATTGATAAACTTCTATGTAATAATCCATCAAGGTCATGAACGTGAATTCAACGTCCGCAGAGAGTAATTTTGTGATTGCTTGAAGACAGGCATAGCTTCAAGTGGCAAATTGAATACATGTATTCGGTTGCGCAACGTGAACGTTTATCCTTGTTAAACAACATATGATTTTTTGAAACAACATTTGCCTTCATTGTAAAAGCGAAGGAAACTGAACTGGAGTTACCTTAAAGTTCTTGTTTCGATGTATCGCTCGATCACTCCAAGACTGATTTCTCGATTACGAACTCACCAGCGAATGTGCCGCGGTCGGAAGCAATGTAGTGGTTCTGCTCGTCAGCAGTCACGCGTTCATGGAATGTTCAATCGAGGGTGTGTCAGTATTACACATGTAATACCAAAGTATAATGTTCAAGCCGACACATCGACATAACCTTAAATTTCAAGGTCAGACTTAAAGAACTGGGGGGGAGGGTGGGGGGGTTGAACATATACACTGCCCTATCCTGTTTTTTGTTCAAAAAAGGATAAATTGAACAAAATGATATATTTCGTGTTATTAAAATGACAAAAATGGTTTTTCAACTCGTTCTGTTATCAAAGCACATCAAATTGAGATATTGCCGCACTGGCTTACACGTGAAAAGTTGCTGGGAGTAAAGTATAGACACTGTAAACTCTTTCGTAATACTTACATAATATTGGGAACGTGACAATGACCTATCTTATAATTACTTCTTGAAATTTTTTCTTTAAATGAGGCAAAGCAGTTTTGCGAAGAGTCGATTGGTTTTTGGTTGGTATGAACCAGTTCCTTTCTGTTGATGACATAATAACAAGCAGTCGGATAATTTTGAATTTCAAAAATGTTAAAACGCCCTACCTCCTGATAATCAAAGAACATTACTGAGTTTTGTTCCATCCGACTGGATCAAGGGAAGCTTCACTTGTTAAAAAAAAAGTGGGGAGAATGTGGGGAGTAATTTACTGCTCATTCATGCCTCAAAGTCAGAATACGATTCACGCATTTGCACCTTCAAAAACATGGATTCCTCTTTTGAGGAGTGCATGCAGATATTCGACAAACTATTAACGCACGTTTTTCACAGCTGCTGGCAATGTTATTGTGTTTTCTTTTTGCTCAATTGCCTTAAATTCCTGCTACCCTTATTGTCATTGCGCACGACGTGTAATTTCTAAATAGAATTAAATTAAAGCACAAGTAGTTCTAATCTTATCTGTTTGACAAAATGGGAGGGTCACAATAAATTCATTTGATATTTCAGTTCATAACTTTTAAGTCACGAGCGCATATGGTGAACGTGTCTCGACCTGACTGTGGACATTTGCTGTAGCGAGTTGACACTACTGCCTAAAAGCAATACTTATAATAGAATTCCGTGTTCTACAATTCCTCAGTCCTTTATTTACAAGTTAGGTGATGAGTTACAAATTCCAAGGGAGGTGAAATAACAAGGTATTGAGCCAAAGTCAAACAAAAATTTATTTACCGACTTTAAGCTTTACTTATTAATGCGTCAACCGTTCAATCCAAGGACAATTGTCATATCTTTACAATGACGCTTCCGGTCTTATTTTGCTCTGTAAATCCGGTTCGAGAGTTGATTGCATTTTTGGAAGTATTGTTGTCTCTATGAAAAGTTTCCTTTGATTTTCGGACCCTTTTAAAATTGGTCACCTAAGAGTGTTTGCGTCAGATAATTTTGCTATGAAAGTTTTCCTGGGTTGGAAATAACCGGAAATGGAGACAAATGCGACCGCTCCAGGATTGCAAAACAGCTAGCGATCATTCAGCTGTCATGCGCTTTTCGAGGGCGTGAATTGGGCATGGAATGATGTTTCAATGGCACTCAAACAAAGGCAGGATTTACGTTCAACCGCCCTAGCTATTGAATTTTTTTCGCTCTTTTGTTTCGCCGCTTTTAAGTGACAAATCATTGCAAAAGCCTCAAAAGAAGACCATACAGACCATAGTCGCTTCTTTTTATTGTATTACTCTTTGCTACTCAGTTCTCTGGTTCGACATCGACAGCACTTTGGTTATCACTGTGGGGTTTGTTTGAGTGGGGCCATTCTATCGATTTAAAACGGTGCTTTCCATAGAGTGTTGACATCAAAGGTGCTGAGAGACGAGGGGTCATGTTGTAGGGACATGTTGCAGCGACATGCTACAACGACAAAGAACTTGTGTAGTGCACACTGAGGCAACATGTAGCAGGGAAGTGGCGACGTGTCCCATGAAGTTCAACAAGTTGAACAAAAATCACCGCAAAATGGGGACAGCTATTCTTAGAGTTATGTAGTAGAGTTAGAGTTAAGTTTCCAAAATCCTGAATTCAGGATTTTGGACTGCCAAAATCCTGAATTCAAGATTTTGGAATTCAAGATTTTGGACTTCCAAAATCTTGAATTCAGGATTTTGGGAATCCAAAATCTTGAATTGGGAGTCCAAAATCTTGAATTCCAGATTTTGAAAGTCGTTAACTCTTACTCTAAGTCATAACTCTACTGAAATAACTCCATTGATAGTAAAAAAATTGGTGTTGCACAATTATAAAAGTATCAGTTTACACGAGGGGACATGTCACTTCAACATATCCCTGGGACATGTACCCGAAACATTTTCATGTGTGTGCACATGTTGTGATTTTGTCCCTGCTAAATGTCCCTGCTACACTTCCCTGCTACATGTCGCCTCAGTGTGCACTACACAAGTTTTTTGTCGCTCCAACGTGTCCCTGCAACATGACACTTCGTGCCTCAGCACCTTAACTTGTCGTCCAATAAATATTTTTCTGCGAAACTTTAGAAAATATTTAAATTGCGCAACTGTTTGAGGTTTCCCAACGTACTTTTGTGCATTATTAAGAACTTGTCAATTCATGCACTCTCATTTGTGCGTGCGAGTACAATCAATCCAATCTCTTTGCGAGAAAAAGAAAAAGAAATATATAGAGCAGGAGCTGATACAACGTAGATTTGATTAACTAATGTACTCTATTTCGGCTTGACAAACCAGCCTTCTTCAGGTACAATGAGAGTTCATATTGGATTGCTTCTATGTACATATATAGTAGTAAATGAATGTTGACGTGATACTGGTAAAATGTGACAAAACATGGTAGTTACAACTAATTTGAGTTCAAAAACCAGAAGGGTAAAGAAGAAGAAACTGATATCTGATGTTTCTTCGCGGTCGGGGGTATTTAGACCGTTAGGATTGATTGTCCTGCCTTTTGAAATTAATCTCCCCTCACTTGCGGATTGAGTCTCTGTTGGCCTGCCAAAATAAAGAACCTTTTATAAATCAAATCTACATTGTATTGGCTCTTGCTGTAAATGTGTGTTTTATCAACTTGTGACAAGAAGCCTGGAGGCGTAAACGTGGGATGCTTTGGGCGTTGAATGGGTACCCACAGTCACTCTGGTTATACACGGAAAATAACAAATTTAATGTTGACTCAGTACTATAGCCTCCTACAAAGCAGACCTGCTTTTGGTTTCTCACGCAATCTTTCCTCGTGACATTGCTGCGAGCCTCGGCTTATCAAGCAGCAACATTATACATGACCGTGTGTGCGTTCCAACACTCGATCCGTTTTTTTTTTCCGTTGGTTGGTTGGAGATGATTTTGGGAAGATGCAATAAGTAGGCGCAGCGGAATTAGCTGCTTCGTGGAATCGTCCTTGTTCAATAGTTGATCAATATTTCGGGAAATTATATTTTTCAACAATTTTTTATGTCAAACCGAATTAAACGCAATTTTATCAATAGCTGGAAGTATTTCGATAGACGTTCTTTACATAAATGCATTGTCTTCATGGCGTCTCGGCTCGTCTAGTGATTCTAACCTCAAAAGTTCATCCAACGGACGCACTTCATAATCAATGATTACTCCAAGATTTATATTTGCTAAAGTGATGAATGGTCAGGATTCCGTTAAATCGGAGTATTCCGATTGAAAAAAGACACTGCGATGTACGGCGTCTACGAAAGGCAATCCGGTCTTGTAAACTGTACGCTGTACACTGTACATCTCGGTTTCCCATCCAAGCTAACCCAGTCCGACTTGGTTAAATTTCCGTGAGAATCACAATCTCGTGGTTTATTGCCATATCAGACTACGAAAACGACGGGGAAAAGAAAACTCGACCGATTTTTCGACTGCCTATTACGCTGATCAGATCAAACCAATTGATCCAACGAACAGCGGCAGTATTACTTTCCACGGTTGATTGCTTGAAAACTAATGTTCCCAGGGCTTTTCTCCGCCCGCTTCCTCCTCGGCGGAGAAATGCCCGAGGTTGTCCTCAATCCACGCCGACAAAAATAGTGGTGATTACATGGTAAAGCCATGAGGTTATGAACTTGGCGATTCCTTGATAACAAACCTAGCCGCAATAATTTTGACAGCTATGAAAATATCATTTTAGAGATATGGATCCGAGAGTATGGAAAATTATCTAAGTAGTAGATAGATTTAAAATAACGAGATATTCACTGAGGACAATCTTGATGTTTTCGGCTTTGCTGGCATTTATCAAAAAGGTCTGTTTACATGGAGAGAAGGTACCCCGGCTGGTTTGGCAAACCAAGCTACCTTGGGAGAGTCAACTTTTCATACGTTTTTTCAGAAGTCGCATTCCCATCCCATCCCTCTTGCATGCAAAGGCCGGCTATGGGAACCCTCCCTCCATGTAAACACGCCCTAAGACCTAACGGACTATGATTGTCTGTCAAAGAAACTTAACTACCTTTAAAACATTTAACCTGCATTTTCACCTTTTTCTTTGATACACTTTTTCCAAGTACTTAAAATATTATTTTGTCATAAACCAGAACGCCATTTTGTAAATGCATCTTTTGGACAGCAAAACATAAGACATCTAAAAGTTACACGATGAAATCAATCACGGTTCTTTAGGAATTTCAATTTCGTAAAAATCTCTTTGCTTCACCGGCCATGTTTGTCGATGCTGTTTGTATTTCAAATGTGAGAATACACATACGTTATTGAAATTGCATCCATTGAAATTCGAAAAATTACTGTGTTCCAGATGAAATTTCAACTCATGACCCTCCGCGATCTCGTCGTATGCTCTAACCACTGAGCTACTGGAGACTCGATGGTGAGCAAGGGGGAAATGTGGGTCTTTGATTAGAACATAGTTAATTGGCGGGAATGGTTATGAAACCCGACAACTTTCCTTGTTGTAGGTTTTTGTTCTCTTTTTTGGCCTTGACCATGCACAAAACACAATAGTTGTTTACTCCGTACTGAGGAACTAAACAATAGAAACGTTTTGGTTACTTAATTCATGAATAGTGTATGAGCGCAAAACAAAAGATTGTGCACGATCGTGGACCCAAATCTTGGCATCTTTGTTTGCTCCTTTGATGTTTGCCGAGCTTCCAAACCAGTCCTCTCTATTAACTGTGCTTAGAACTGCATCGCACAGTTTCTATGTCAATTAACGAATGAGAACATCGCGCAGTCACCTTAAAGCGTATCTGAGATGCGCCAAACAAGTACCCAAACTGGGCAAATGTGAGAATAAATAAATATACGTTATTGGAATTGGATCCATTGGAAACACATTTACAGTGACAATCAGATGTATAGTAAACGTCAAGTTCATAAAAATTTCTTTGCTTCACTATGTTTATCGATGCTATTTGAATTTCATTCGATATTAGCTTCGAGTGGCGAAAGAACAAGAGAATTTGTTGCTGGTAAAATCCGGGCTCACGGTTTGAATCCGTTTTTACCTTGGTGATCCTCATTTACCTAGGTTGAATATGCATTTAGATGAATTGAAGAAACTTCTTTGGAGCCTAAATTAAGCCTAAAGAAAAATTAGGACCAGGTTAGGATTAGTTTTGGTTATTATACATGGATATCAATTATGACTTATTGGTAGGCCTCCTTCGGTCGAAGTCGACCATGGAAACTGTGCCGTATCACTGCCAGTTGTAGTGCTTCGCTCTAAACAGTGCCGTCTGTGGCTTATGAGGCCAATGCGGGAGTGGCAGTCCTTGCCGCATGAACAGATGTAAGTAGATGCGGCGGGGTCAGTTGTTGTTTTCTCTTTCGCCTGGTCCTTCTTTCGATGGCTTCGTTGGTGATCTTCTCTTCACCTCTTTCAGTTGCTTATGGAGGAGGCAGCGCCAGCTGCTGCGGTCTGCTGCATGTCTCCCAGCTCTCGGGGTCGATTTCCAAGGTTTCATATCTCGTTTGCACACGTCCTTGTACCTCAGCTGTGGGCGGCCACGAGGTCGTCTCCATAGAGGATGTCCTTAGGTATTCTGCCATCCTCCATGCGGCGCACATGGCCAATCCAGCGCATTCTGCGCTGCCTGAGTAGTGTGTACATGGTGGGGAGACCGGCGCGGTTCAGGACCTCAGTGTTGGGGCACTTTGTTCTTTCCAGCTGATGCCGAGGATGCTGCGGAGGCTTCGCAGGTGGAAACTATTTAGCTTCCGCTCTTGCTTGCTATAGGTGTCCATGCCTCGCTCCCGTATAGGAGGGTGCTGACGACGCCAGGCATTATATACAGCATCTTGGTTTTGGTAGTCAGCTTGGGGTTCGTCGCAGACACGAGTGGCTAATCTCCCTAGCGTTGTTGCAGCCTTGCCGATGCGTTGTTTAACTCAGCGTCACGGACAGGTTGTCTGTGATGGGGATCCCAGGTAGGTGAACTCGTGGACCACTTCCAGTTGGTAGTTGTCGATGTGGTGACAGGTGGTGTATCCACGTGCTGACCTAGCACATTGGTCTTCTTTAAACTGATGGTCAGCCGAAGTCGCGACAAGCATGGAGAATCGGTCCATCAGTTGCTGGAGGTCATGTTCTGTGTGTGCAGTGACGGCTGCATCGTCTGACAAAGAGCATGTCTCTTATAGTGGTTTTGCGGATCTTGGTCTTTGCTCTGAGTCTTTATACAAAAGTAAACAATGAAAAGAACTGTGTTGACCTGCCATGTGTTTCAAAATTCATACTTAGGCCCTGTTTACAAGCAGGTAGGATAACCCTAGCTGCCTTGTAAACACGTCGTTGAAAAAAAAAAGAAGAAATGTGTGAGTTCTAGGGTAACCCTCTTGCAAGTTTAACCCTAGCAATAGTGTGGCAATTTAACACAGCTATTTTAGCGGAGGGTTTGCTTAGCTCACTCGTATCCAACGCTCAACGGTCTTGGGTTTTACTTCTAACTCGTGTAAGCTAGGGTTATCCTACCTGCTTGTAAACAGGGCTTATTCTCACGTGACCTATTGAAATGCACACATCTTTAATATGTGACGTATACTGAAATATTTGGGCATCAGCGTGAAATACATTAACAAGATTACAACTTACCATGATGAGTCCGTGTTGTCTATATTCTCAATGCAAATTTTGTACCTTTTTACCATGCTTGTCGCACCGAATCTCAAGGTATATTGTAGTTTTTGTTAATTTTTAAACCTTTATCTGCTATGCATTCATATAATACACGTCAATCATATGATTGATAATCTGTTTGTTACAATCTGTTCATACCACTAAATACGGCTTTTCGTTTCTCTCAGCGGTACACTGGTGCAAAACTTTGGAATTCTTTATCCATTGATGGTTACGATTAATTCAAGCCGTTGTTCTGAGTTGTTCCGTCAATGTATCAAAATATTCTGTGATTGATGGTTATTAACACTAATTATGGATTCACTAATTGTTTATTATCGATTATATTATCTTTAACTGCTAGTTTAATTAATGAAGATAATACTTTATCTCTAAACCAATTATTTTGCATTCTCTATTCCTTTATCGCCTATCTCATTTTAATTCTTGTTTGGGTCACCTACTCGTCTTAGTTTTCCATGAATTGTTTTAGGTGTCCCAAACTCGCATTCAATGAAACCTTACAATGTGTAAATTTCTTTTCCTTTGCATCCCTTGATTTTATATTTTTAGCACTACTTTGTATTAATTCTTATTTCTGTATGATTTTAAATAAAAATTGACTTGACTTGACTTATCTTGACGGACTACGGTCAATGAAACACATTTTCCAGTGTACCTTGCGAACAAATCTCAACATGAT